>NC_059104.1:101088818-101393997 GCF_020740685.1 Jaculus jaculus
GGGAGAGAGAGGGATAGAGAGAGAGAGAGAGAGGATGGACATGCCAGGGCCTTAGCCACTGCAAATGAACTCCAGACTCATGTGCCACTCTGTGTATCTGGCTTGCGTGGGTACTGGGGAATTGAACCTGGGTCCTTTGGATTTTCAAGAAAGCACCTTAACCATTAAGCAATTTCACCAGGCCTCTTCCACTTTTTTTAATCCAGCCTCCAGATTATTTTACAGTGCTTCCCACATTCAGGAAGGGTCTTTCAACTTCACTTGCTAACACCCCCCCGCTATTCCAATGAATTCTGGAAAATATCTCAAGGACATATACACAAGTGTGCTATTCTAATCTCCTAGATTTTTTTGACATCTGAGATTAACTAGCAATCACACCCTTACCCTACTTGGTTGGCCCCTACACCCATAGTGGTGGTTTGAATTAAGTGGCCCCATAAACTGTGTTCTGAATGTTTGATCCCCAGCTGATGGCAATTTGGGAATTGGAACTTTGCTGGACATATGGCACACAACACTCACCCCTTATATTAGTCAGGTTTCTCTAGTGGAACAAAACCAACCTGGTGAGTCCCTGGTATGAGTCCCTGGAAAGATCGAAGAAGCTGGAGTCTCATGCCAATGTCTTAGGGAGCAGGCTTATGGGTGTTTTAACTAGTTACCCCTTGCCAGTGTTTGGCAAAATCTCCTGCTGCTGTGGTTCACCTGATATTGGCCAGGAGGTGATGTCCACCCTCTGCTGATGCCATCATTTTCCCCTGCCCTCATGGAGCTTCCCCTCCAGTGTGTAAGCCGGAGTAAACCTCTCCTCCCCTCAGCTGCTCTGGGTTGGGTGCCTTCTGCCAGCAACAAGAAAGGCTGAAATATCCAGCCAGCTCCCCACCTCCATCTTGGAAAACGACACCACTAGTAACAATTTTTCAGTTGTTCAGACCAGAAGCCTCTTTTCTTTACACCCTCAGCAACCAAATTCATCCCTTAATCCTGCAGTCTTCACCCCTACAACGTGTCTCTGGGTCTCACCTCATTGAAAGCAATGGCATTCAACTACCTTCCCTACTTAGACTCCTGACCTGGACTCTATTTTCCATGTCCATGTGGCACGTGAAATGCTCTTTTTGTCACAATTTCAATGAGACGGTGTCAGTGTTGTGCTGAATTTTTAACAATTACTTCCCCAATAATTAATAAAATGCAGACTTTTCTCATCATGGTCCACAGAACTTCATGGTCTGGCCCCCATCCATTTCTCCAACTCATCTCCCTTAATTAAGTCTTCTTTCCTCAAAACTGTCAGACTGGTTCTCTGCCTCGGGCCTCTGAGTCTGCTCATCTTTGCCCAGAGAGCTTGCACAACTGGTTTCTTTTCATCATCTGAAAACCTCAGAAAAGCCTGCTCTGTCCCCCAAATCCAAGTGATCTCTGATTCCTTAGTACCATGCTCTACAATGCATTGTTTGAGTGTTCTATCACAATCTAGTATTTTCTTCTTATTATTCTTATTCTTATTATTTCTTCTTATTCATCCTTTATCTTAAGGCTCTTTATCCTCTCACTGATATAGCCTCAGCACCAAAAAACAGTTTTTGCAAAGAGAAGTGCTCAAGAAGTGCTTGTCCAATGCATGAGTAAACACTATTTAGTTGTGTTTCTCTCACTTTCTAGTAAATTGTTCCACATCATTCTACATAAAGATCAATGATAATAAGTTGGATACTGAGATAAGTTAATAGGTCATAAAGCTGCACTGAATGTTGTAATAACTACTGCAGCTACTGCTGCAACCGTGACACATATGATTTACTAAGCACGTGCTGCCTTCGAGACAGTGGGTTCTACGTGAGTCAAGTTTAATCCTCACTGAAACCCTGCGAAGTAGGTATATTCATCTTTTTTTAACATGTCGGAAACTGAGACCCAGAGAGATTACATGATTTGTCCAAGATTACACAGCAAGTAAAACTCATGAACTTTGAACTTGAACGTGGGAGTTCTGACCCCAGAGTATTTATTCAGGACATCACATGATCTCTGTAAAGTAAACATAATACAAAAAATATGAAGGATAAATATTAAATAGTTAACAAAGCCAACATCTTACTTCTTACCAGACATGAGCTTTTTTTTTTTCTTTTTAAGTCATCTTGCCAGTTAGAAGCTTCATTGCTAAAAAACAATAGCACAAAATGTGGCAGAGAAAACACTTCATAGGAGAACCTAAGGAAATCAGTTGAACATCAGTTTGAATTACCAAGGATCTAAAGATCATTATTTGCCTCACGTTTTAATGCAGTGTAGCTGTACCAGAAATAAAATATCTAGCCAGGCATTGCATAGTGATACTGAAACACTGCAAAAGCTTTTGAGTAAGAAAGTTTGTAACATTCACTTATGAGCGTGACTGACTTTACACTGCCTATCACCTTACTCTTGGCCACAAATACCAGTTTGTGCAAAGGGCTTGCAATGGGAACGGAATGTTTTTGGTAAGGACGGTTTTGTCTGTACTGCACTGAGATAATCATGGCTCCTATCAGATGGACTAATGAAAGTAACCTCAAATCTATGAAGACTGGAAATTGTATTGGATCTATAGATCCAAAAGCCACAGATAAGGAAGTATGGAGAGAGAGGGGAGAGAGGAGGGAGAAAAGGAAAGGAGCGATGGATGGAAAAAGGGAGATAAGGAAGAAAAGAAACAGAAAGTAAGGAAAGGAGAGGAGTCAGGAGTAAGGGAGAGATGGGGGGAAGCTATCTGTCTTATGTGTAGTGAAATATATAAATACTGAGCCAACCTGTTAGATCCTCTGTCCTCTTAACATGCACAGAGGCTCCTTCCAACCAGATCCACAGCTCTGGGACTCTGTTCTGGCTTCGCACTTCTGTGACCATTTTGTTGGGGTACAGCCTGTGTGACCCCATTCTACCTCAGGTGGGGGAAACAGCTGGAAGCAGTACACAGTACACACTGGCTGACCAACTTCCCACCCAGGGAGAACCATGGCAGGACATGGCTGTACCCTCACTCCAGATGTCTGCTTTCTTCTTGGCTTCATCACCCCTCAAGGTGTCCACCAATTTATATTGGCCATACTTTATCACTATCTCATCTATCTGTGAGCCTGTCTCCCCAGTGCCACTTTATCCTCAGGGATGTTTGATGAAACTCTTTTTTCCTGAACTAGTCTTTATATTATTACTCAGCCAGTATTTTTGCCAACCTTATCTTTTCCCAGCAGTCTTAAGTCATACAGCCATTTTTCCCCCTCACCCTTTCTCATCTTCTCCATTTCTAGGACAGATGTTGTCTTCTCTTCTTATTAATTATTGCAAATACCCAAATAAAACCTAAGTACAGAATAGAATTTTCTCTTCACTATCAATAGGAATTAAAATACTGCTATCTGTTCCTTCCTGTGACTAAGAAAATCCCTGGGAAGAAAAATAAAAATAAAAACACTGAAATTACCCATTTCTTTAATTACAAGGCACTTGCTTTCACAAGGCACATTTTCACTGCTGAGAAGATTCTGATTTGGCACAAAAGGCAAAAGCTATTTCTAGGGAGAGCGGCAAGGAGTCGGTGTTAGTAATGTGGCAGCCTGAAGAAGGCACGCAGAGAGGCTTTCATGGCTTTCGGCCTTAGGGAGGGGTGGCACGCATGGAAGGTATAGATATAGAGAGATGGATAAAGTAAAGGCAGGAAGATCAAAGGACGGAACACAATGTTAGAAAAGGACAGCGCAGCACAAAGAAACATACCCAGAGACAGAGATAGGCTGGAGGGCCAAATAAGAGAGATAGGGAGTAAACTATGGCAAGTAGAAAGGAACAGAAAATGCAAGGAACCTAAAGTGGGAAGGAGAAGAAAGTTGCCATGGCAAGGTTATTAAAAGTTGGTCGTATTTCCTGGGGATAATTTTGCAATTCAGGAAATTTTCTCCTGATAGTGATGGTCACTTTAGGGTTTCTAAGCTGCCACTTACCATTAAGGCTCTCAAAAACGAATACACAACATTCAAGTGTCACTTGGTAGATTTCTAATGAAATAGTTTGTTTTTTTTTAAATTAAGGTAGGAATGTGCAACATATGCATATTCTCTTAGAATAAACTCAACAAGAGTAATATAAATGGAAGCAAAAGCAAGACTTAAAGAGGTGGATCTTGACACAACTTCCATCTGATGGCCAATCTTCCTTTAGCTTTGCTTAATTCTCAGTTTAATCATGATTCATGATTTCTGTACCAACAATGAAATATTGGATTTTCAGATATGTAAGAATAGACCTAACATATGCCCTAGAAGCACTTACCTTAAGTGGCCTGTCTGAGTCTGAAATCGCAGAACTTGACAGGAAATTTGATTGTTGTAGTATGAAAACCTTTTATCAGCATTATCATATGAGCGTAGCCATACCAAAGCTCGTGGAACCTACTCAAGGAGCTGGAAAGAAATGTCTCCTGTCTTAGGCATCGTATGAAGGGCTCCTAATCTGCACATCGCTTTATCTGGCAAGTCAACCTCAACTCCGGAACAAGCTTCCAGGGCATGTCTACCTAGAATAGGCTTGTTGAGAAGGAGTTCAGTCTTGGAGGAAGAGCTACTCAGGCTGGTGAATTCCTCATGCCTTAAATACAGGAGGGAGTGAAGATGACGCCTTCTGGGAACTAGCTAAGCACCTTACAACCCAGAAGGAAGTCCCTTACCGACCTTTACTCCAGTATCCTCTTGAGAAGTCTGAGACTACCTTTCTTTTCTAGAGACTCAGGAGGAGAAAGGATAGAGATATGATACAAGGTAAGTCACCTCTTGACTTCCACTGAACTCTTATTTCTCCTTCCTCATTTCATGCCAGTTTATTCCATGAGCCATTGTAGAAGGCAAAGAAGAAGGGACAATAAGTTTTGTTCATTCCCACTGACATTAATATAGTGCCTGCTATGTACTAGGTACTTGGGATTCAGTGATTAATAGGACATCACCCAGCTCTCCTGGAGCTCGCAGCCTAGTGGGTGGGCAGGGACATCAGTCAAATCAAGAGTTATTTTAATATATTGTGAGTCATGCAGTAGTGAATGCCAGTCTCCTACATAAAACCTTTCTGTGACCCATAGCTTCCTGCCTAAAGGTCTTAATGTGACACGGAGCTTGTTAATAGATTCTGTTCACCTCTCCAACTTTCCCCACACTCTTTGCTTAGTCTGCACTGGTTGGCTTTCGTTTTAAAACTAATTATTTTCTGATCCCCTTTTATATTCTTCCCTTACCGTTCAGTTGGCAGACAGACAAAAATTAATATATAAACAAATCTTTTGGACTTTCAAAAACCTTTCATGTTATTTTTAATTGACATATAATAGTTGGACTTATTTATGGGCACAGTATATATATATATATATATATACATACATATATATATATATATGTATGTATATATAGGTGTTTCAATTTTTGAGGTAGGGTCTCACTCTAGCCCAGGCTGATGTGGAATTCACTATGGAGTCTCAGGGTGGCCTCAAACTCACAGCAATCCTCCTATCTCTGCCTCCCAAGTGCTGGGATTAAAGGTGTGCACCACCACACCCATCTGGGCACAGTATTTTTTATAATTCAATATATGTAAATACATACATATATATGTTGATCAAATCAGGGTAATCAACATCACCATATCTTCAAATATTATCCTTTCTATTGGTTGGGTAACTACAATTATCTTTATTTTTTCTTACTATAAACATTAGAACTATCTTCTCATTTTTGTTCTATACTAAACCATGACCCAAAAGTTTGATGATATGCTCAAGGTCATGAAGACACAGGGGTTAGAACCAGAAATCAAAGATGTGGATCTTCCGGATCCAAACCCTGAGTTCTCACTTTTATGACACCATGGCTCCCTTGGCTGGTAGAAGAATCCTAGCCAGTGCAAAAAAATTCTAAGAGAGTTACTTTAGGAGCAAGAATCTCCCAAATCATACCAGGTAAGCAACTTCCTCTTCTGCCTACCTTGAAGCGGTTATTGGAGAGAAGACACGGCAATGGCCCCTCTTTTTTCTCTTCATTTTCTTTTTTCACTTTTTGTGTGTGTATGTGCGTGATCGTCTATGGGTCTGTGCATATTCATGGGTGGGGGCACACATGAGCCATGACATGTGTGTGGAGGTCAGAAGACAAATTAGGGTTCTGTCTTCACCCTCCACCTTGTTTTAAGGGTCTCTTGATCATTTATGCATTCGTCTATGTGTTCACTAAGTTAGCTGGTCTGTGAGCTTCCGGGTGACTCTCCTGTCTGCACCTCCCTTCTAGCCCTTGGCACTCTGGAATCACAGACCACAGTGCTGAGCATCTGGCTTCATGTGGGTTTGAGGAACACTCACTCTTGCATAGCAAGCACTTTATCCACAGAACTGGGGTTTTAGATTCACCTAGCCCTGGGCTTAAATCCTTTGCATGTCTCCATTTATGCGACCCAGGTAGGTTATACCAATTTCATCTGCATCACAGGTTTATGATGGCTCTGAAGAAGTATGATGGTCTGGGGGAGTGAGTCAATGGTAGGACATTTTTATGGTACAATCATGACCTTGGGTTTAAACCCAGAATTTCCCCATTAAAAAAAAAAAAAACAGATTATGTATCTATGCCAGTTAAAATCTTTATCTGCTGCATAACCAATAAAACCTTCAGCAAAATAGAGCCTGGCTTATTTTTTTTTCCACTTAATAAGAAAAGACATTGGTCTGGAGAGATTGCTCAGTGGTTATGGTGCTTGCCTACAAAGCCTAAGGACCCAGATTCAAGTCCCCAGTATCCACATAAGCTAGATGCACAAGGTAACAAATGTATCTCGAGTTCATTTGCAGTGGCTAGAGGCCCTGGTATGGCCAATCTCTCTCTCTTTCTCTCAAATAAAAAAATATATATATTTTTTTAAAATAAAAATAAAGTTTAATAAAAGAAAAAACATAAAAGGGCTGAAGAGATGGCTTACTTATTAAGGCACTTGCCTGACAAGTCTAAGGAGCCAGGCTCAATTTCCCAGGACCCACATTAGCCAGATGCACAAGGAGGCACATGTGTCTGGAGTTCATTTGCAATGGCCCTGGCATAGCCATTCTATATCTGTCTCTCTCTTTCTCTCTCTCTCTCTCTCTCTCTCTCTCTCTCTCTCTCTCTCTCTCTCTCTGTTAAATAAATAAATAAATGAAACTTTTTTTAAAAGAAAAGGCATAACAAAAGTGGCTTAACACTGTCAAGGGCAAGGTCTCTGCCCTCTTAACCTTTCCTTTGTCAAAGCTTACCCACTGTTGCAACTCCAGTTCTCAGATCCTTGTTGAATACAGGTTAGTACCAGCTGGATCTGTGTGGAAGGGGTGTCTATGGCTGTGTGGCAGGGACCCCTCTTATAGACCCATCAGTGAGTGAACAGTAACTTGAGTTTGGTGATTGGCTGGTTGAGTATGTCCTGGGCCTGTCATGACATTCTAAGTTGAATGAGAAACATACAAAGATGCATGGCCCCAAGAGATAGAATAACTGACATGCCAGGGCTCCAGGGCATTAGCCTAACAGAAAAGAAAGGTTTGACTCATGGGCTAGGTTGAATGCCAACTGAGAGCAGATGTGAACTTGTCCTGGCAGGATAGAGTCCCTTCAGGATGTTACTGGTATCATGGGCATATCAAAGCATAACCAGGGCTGCAGAGATGTGGATCCAGAGATGTGGAGTGACAGATAGAGTTAATGCAAAGTTGGAAACTGAATCTAGGAGACGTAAAGAGACCAGGGCCCATGAGTTAAGAGGAACTAAGAATGACCCATGCAAAACCTAAATGATACTGGATGGGAAGCACCTCCTGTTTGGGGATATTTTTGGAAAATATAACCCTTAATAAAATCTGCTTTGAGTGGAACTCTGGACATCTGATTGGGAAACCAACTGAAGGGTCTGGAAGCTGAAGACAGGAGAGGGCAGCCATTTCCACTGACAAATGAAACCCATCTCTAAAGTTCACCTGCAAGGTCTAGACCCAGTCTTCTTCTGCTTCCCATTTGCAAGCCTGGAAGCCTTTCCCCTCATTCCTCCAGCTGCTAAGATTGGTAACACATGAGTCATTTTACTATTTTTATCTAACATTCAGTCTTCTACTACCTCCAGGCAAAAATTGCCATTTATTACAGACTTACCAAATTAAAGCTTGGGGGCACTTAAGTGAGCAATTATTATCAGCCGCAAAATGCTAGAAATTGTTTATTAGGCCTCATTTTGTCTTATGCTCTGACAGCGTTCTGTTGTACTTTCACTTTCTGTGAGTCAGGGGGATGGTTACTGTGCGCTCCTATTTCCTAGATTTTCAGAGTTCGCAGGTGAAATTCATTGAGGTCAATTTATCCATCCGTCCAGCCTCAAGGAAGACTTTAATTATATTGACTAAGAAGGCAGAAGTAAAAATAGAATATAGAGATCTCCTAATTTAAAGTTCCTTCACAAATAGGACTTCCCTCTGCAGTAATGGGAACATTTAGAGGTCATTTCCATCCCTGAAGTAGTGACTGCACACAGAAGAGATTTCCTGCATTCCCTGAAGCCAAATTTCTTTGTCTCATTTTAGTCCTACTTATTTTCCAAGCCTGATTCTCCAGTTTGGAATCTATGGGTCTCTGGCAGATAAGATAACCTACTTGGTTACTTTTTCTTTTTGCCCAGTGTGAAAGAGGCATAGATGTACACCCCATCCAATATACCAAGCCCTCAGAAAATGACACAAGATGGCCTGGAAGTAAAAGGTCAACTAATTCAGCTTGATCAGACTAAGAAAATGTCCCAAGAGGCCATACTCAGCCAGGTCTTGAAGGATATTATTTGCAAAATAAGTAATGGAAGATGGGTGTTCAACATAGAAGGAGCAAGAAGTACAGAGTACGAGAGAACATAGAATGACCCAAGCAACTTGAAGGATTTGAGTACTGCTGAGAACAGGGATCATGGGGGAATAGCTGGAAAAATAGCAAGTAGAAACCTCATTCTGCTGAAAATGGAGAGCTGATCAGAAAGACTGAACAGGAAGTGCTAACTTAGATGGATGCAGGAATCACAGGAAGCAGTTGAAGCAGGAGGTAGGCAGGAATCTTATAGTTCAGAATCCCAGCACTTACTAGGTAGTAGGATTTGGGCAAAGGTGAAGAAAGAGGAACTGGCTCTGATTGAAATCAATAGAGATAGAAAAGCCAGCTGGAGGTAAATTGGAATGGTGATAGAAATTAGCATACGTGCCCTGCAGAAAAATACTGGGCCTGTGAAAGTGAGATATGTGAAAGGCTGGACTAAGGGAAATGCCCTTAAAATAACCTCCTTCTCTCTCACTGATTCTGTGATCAGACACGCACATCTTCCAACTGTACATTGAAGATGTCCCAACCTCCACCCTCATTCTCATCTTTCACTCTTACCATTCCTCATGGACACCGGTCCATTCTGTTCTGTGCTTTTTGCACATATCAATGATTTACCCTTGCAGTTTGCCATTCAGATCCCTCTGTTCTGATGTTCCCACAGCTTCCCACTGCTGAAGTCCAGGTTAAGCCATGAGCCTACCCAAAGCCTTTCCTGATGGCTACCAACAACTTTGCCATATCTATAGTCAGTGCTATGCAGTCGGGAGTGTGCTGAGTACCCACCTTATTGTTCATCAGCCAAGAAAACAAGCAATTTTTCACTTGTGGGCAAAGACCTTGTCTTGTAAGTCTTTTGATTATCCTGTGAAATTTAGCATGAAAAAGGGGAAAAAAAGCGGGGGGATAGTAACCCAGAAAATATAATAGAATATTTACTTCATATTTGCAGTACAATTATGGAGGCCCCACCAAGGGTACCATAATGGGAAGCAAATTGGAGCAATTGGGAATTGTCAAAAGCAACCAGATGAAGAAAAGTTGGATGTGGGAATATTTTGCAAATTTCAAGAGAAGCATGTGGGAGATGGTATTTAGAGAGCTGTCATGTAGTGGAGAAATTTAAGCCTGTTATAGCTTACTAAGGCGTAAAACCAGTGCAATCAGTAAAAATGATAAGGAGAAGGTAGCCGGTTCAGAATAACAAGGTGCTTTCTCAAAGCCAGTTCTGTCCAAAGATGGAGAGCAGCATGTCCCAGAGGCCATGTACTCCTCATTATGGCTGACATCCAAGCAGAAACTCCAAGAGCCATGCGGATAATGTAGGGTAGAATCATGGCAAAGAGCATGGGCTCTATTTCCTACACCATAAACCAAGTACAACAGTATCTGCCTCACAGACTCGATGTCAGGAGTAAATGAGACAACACATGAAACATGTTTAGCAGAATGAATTAATGATAAGTGTATCATTTTGAAGTAATTAATTTAACTGGATTTGCACTCTTGAACAGGCACCATCAAATTCTATACTTTTTTTTTTTTTTTCTGAGGTAGGGTTTCACTCTAGTCCAGGCTGACCTGGAATTCACTCTGTGGCCTTGAAATCACGGAGATCCTGCTACCTCTGCCTCCCCAGTGCTGGGATTAAAGGTGTGCCCCACCACACCCAGCTAAATTCAATACTTTTGACATCTCTTCCAAACTCTATGTGTATATCTATGATCAGAAGATACTTCTTAATGAACTTGGATTTATACAAAGAGAATATCAATCAGAGTTGACTGATAACACATGGCTTCCACTATTCTTATGAAGTATAATGATGATCTTGGGCCTGAAAGCTTCACTGGAATGATCTAGAACTGGAGGTACTGGCTTGTTTCCAGTGGGAGAAAATTATTAAAAGACATGTACAGTCAAAAAATCAGAAATTACAGTTACCAGGTCAAACCTCCTAAAGTTAGGAATAAATCAAGGGTTAGAGTCCAGACTGGTGAGATGCTGATTAAAGGACATCTAGATACAAGAATTTGGAGGAGGTCAAATGTAAAAACCAAGCAGATGGGTTAGTGGTGACAACAGGGAAAAAAAAATAAAAACATCAATGTGAGGTCAGAGTTGCTTCTCCAAGGGCTGCCGGGCATTGGTGAGCTGAGGCTCTTTAATTCTACCAAAGGCTTTATAAAGGCCATTGTACCCCATTCTCTTATGGAATTGCTGAGTACCTGGTACCTGTCTTGACCACCCTCCCCCCTTTGTCTTCTTCCTCCAAGGCTGTGGTATTTGGTGTGGATTCTTCCTCCAGCAGTTTTTCTCCAGCTCACCCTTGGTGGCCAATCACCTGTTTATATCTTTATCTAAGCTCCACTTTCATACAACTTTATCTATTCTTTCATTCATACTACCTTTGGTGATAAATGTGCTTACCCTCCTTAGGGTTTGACCTTGATTTAACCTCTCCATTATCTTATCTGCACCAGCATGTTCACTCAGAAGGCACAACTTGCTGCTCTACCTGGGTGATTACTATCAGTTCAGAGCAGCAGAGTGCTGGGAAAGAGTTGGGGAGTCAGAAGAGAGCTGGGTGGAGCACCATGTCCAACCATTCTCGGAAACTCTCCTGGCCTTTTATAGTTCGTGGGTGGCCTGATTTTCTCAGGGCCACTTGCCCCATGGGTCACTTCTCAGCCAGAAGAATAGATTGAGCATAGGCAGACAGTGGACCTTCCTCATAGCCACAAACAGCAAATGAGCTGGTAGACTATTATTGAATACATGGGACCTTTTATTCACTTAGTGAAATGGGAACCTTGTTAATAGCCCAAGGCTGAATCCTCCCCTTCCTTTACCCTTTTTAAAATTGAAGTCATTCTGTTGTCAATGTTGGGGAGGGTTAGCTGTGTTTGACTGAAGCAGTAATTTGACAAGATGTGTCTTCACTATCATTCAAAGTGTGGGGTAGAGCTCTTAGCATATTCAGGATTTGTTCTCCCTGCCTCCTCCATGGCCTCCTGGTGAAACTCTGCCTTCCTCCACCTCCTTAAAGATTAAGAAGAAAAAAACATGTGATGTTGGGGGTCAGGAGGGCATGTGCTGAAATCTATAGTGAGTCAGTACTGTAGACTCAAAACAAGGTATAATGCCAGTAGGGGCTCTTCAGAGACAGGGAGGGGACAAACACCAAGACTTGGCACTCTGTTGGCAATGGCTCTTGCTTATAAATCAACCCCAATGAGTTAATTCCTCATAGAGGATGATGAATGAAGGTTCTGAGACCTGGCACAGGAATGGGCTTGGTGAAGGGCCAACATGCTCAGATATCTGCCTGATTCGTCCCAGAGCAGAGCAGAATAGCAAAAGCAAGGAAGACTCCTGTGTGTACCTCTGGCCCTGATACTGCCTGGGCTACTAGTGACTCTGCATAGTCATGTTCACTTCCAGATGCTCTAGGAAACTGGGACTGAAAGTTGGATTTTGAACTGCTAAGGCTTTGTGATTAAGAGATGAATTTGAGAATCAGAGACACCTGGAATTTTAGCTTATCAATCTGAGTGAGGGATATGACTTTTTTTTTTTTTTTTATCTATAGAAGGGTGCTGATATCTATCTCAGAATACTCAACAAATGGTAGCTTTTATTATGATCACATCATGAATCTTCCCAAGGACCTCTCTGCTTCCCTATAAGGTATAGTGGGGTGACTGTGTGCTCAGGAAATATATCAGGGTTATGTATAAGAATTATGATGACCAGAAGAAGAAAATGGGAAATGGCCAAGGGATGTGAGTATTGATGTTTTCTTGGAATTGTAGTCCTTCTTGGGTCTTGCCTTCTTCCTCCTTGGCTCAGCCCTTCTGGTCCTCTTGAAAGGGTAGTAGAGTCAGGGTGACTGGACCCCTGAAGGTGAAAAGAGCAGGAAAGTGTACTTGCTAGAAATCCAAGATGATCTGACTTCTTATCTCTTGCCTAGAGCCACAGACCTATTTTCCCACAAACAGTCAGGACCCCTCCATGGAGGGAGATCTAGTATAGGTTTTAAACATTGTGGTTGGTCAAGTTTAGCCCCTGGAACTTGGTGCCAGAGCTAATGTTTTCCTAAGATAGCCCCTAGCCCTAACCAACCAGCTGGCCCTCTGGTTCACCTGGGTCAGAAGACAGCCCACCAGCCTAAGGTTATAAATACCTTTGCAAGGGGAGGGCAGGCTCACTCTCTCTCTCATCCCTTGGAATCTTCCAGCTGTGGGTGAGTTTTTCCCTCAGCTAGGCCTGGGCTGGCTCAGCTTCCCTTGCCCTTATTCTCCACATGGGTTCTTTAGCCCCTCCAATTCCCCCCATGGCAGGAGGTACTTGAACATTCTTTTCTCTTTCTTTCCATGCTTTTTTCCAGGCCCTCCATGTGGGATCTCTATCCATGGGAGTGCCTTCTCTTGGCTCTGTTCTTCCCTCGATAAATATAATAATTTAATAATTATCCTTCTCAGTTTTCTTTTTTATTCAAAACTTTGACTAAAATTAGAAACAAACCTAGGGTTTGTAGTGCAAGGACTCCCTGGACCCTTAGCACTCAGTTACAGTTGACGCACAATGAAGGGAAAATCTTGAGAAGGAAAATTATGATTATTATATTCTGAGAGAACATGGGAAGCATGTTTTCCAGCTGTGAGGATGACTTATGGTATTTTGACTGCTTCTCTCCACTTTTGGAGAGAAGTTTTGCTTTCTCTTCTGGCTGGAGGCTAAAATCACAATCTCGGGTTAAGATGAGGGGAATGAATGGCATTGATATTGGCCAAGCACACAGGCCTTCCTTCAGACTTGGTTACCTACCCACTGCAGCTTCTGGCTTCTAGGCCTGCCTGCTCCACCCTGCTGGGATTGGAGCCCTATTGAAATGTGCTATCTCTGAGGCCAAACTAGTATAGCACCAGGTGGGGCTCTTCTGTAAAAGTGACAACTTTGGTAGGGAGATGCACTGGGCTGAAGTTCTCTCAGTGAGAAATTTAAGGCTGGACATCCCCAGAGCTTGGGAGCTGGTCCTGCAGAGCTGGGTAAGGGGGACAGGAGGGCATGGCCACATGGAGGTTCTGGAACCAAAGACCGCTGGCCTGAACATCTTCTAGGTTTTATTATTGTTTTTTTCCTTTTTCCATTACAAGCTGTTTGGTCCAGACAGGCTCCCAAGATGGAGTCACCAAGGTCAGCAGAATGATGGCCAAGGCTTAGGAAAGTGGATTATCCACATTCCTCACGAAGCCACCTGGTACTTATCCCCTCCTTGCCTCACAATGCCCCAAGTCATGGTTTCCTGCCCCTCATCTCATAAGTTACATAGTCACTGTTCTGGTGTCACATTGTAGCTATTTTAAGTGGTTAATGTAATGATCTCCCCTAAAGAAGCTGAGTTCTTTTTCCTTCCTCACCTTCCCCCAACTGAAAAAGCCCTATCAAGCCCACAACCAGAAAACTCAGGCTGGCTGTGCTTCTCTCTTGTGAGTCAGCCCTGGCAGCTCTTGTTTTTCCTGAAAAATCTTTCATCTTTGCCTCAGAGTGGTTTGTGTGATCTTGGTCACTCCCAAACCTTACACAAGCCACTGCCACACAACACATGGCTGTCTGTGGGGTGTGGGAGATTGGAGCTCCGACTCCTGCTCTGGGCTCCACCCATCCTACAAGATGGGCCCCTGCCCAATTCAATTGGGATTTGAGACCTCACCTCCAGAGCAGAGGGAGCCACCAGCCAGAGACTGTGGGTCTCTGCCCACCTAAATGAAGGAGAAACTGACAATGCTCCAGCCTAGCCCTGAGGCTAAGCTGTTGGCTGGAAAGGGTTTTTCAATAGGCCTGAGTCCCAGCTGCATGCCTCTTCCCGCCTATGGAGCTGAGGTCTGTGGCTATGTCAAGTGGGTGGGGGAGGTAACCATGCTGTGCCTCATGAAATACAGAGACACAATGGGAAAGACATGCCTGATGGGGCTTGCTAACTGTTATGATTTTCTGCTAAATTGCTCTATGACAAATATATCTTCATATAACTTGTAAATCATTCACTCAGGCAGATATTATAAATAGCAAAAGCTAGGCCTGATGGCACAGGCCTATTATCATAGCTACTTGGGAAGCTGAGACAGGAGGATCACCAAAGATAGCCTGACTCCACATTTTTAAACCACATGACTTTTAAATTGCTTGATTAAAAATAAGTACATAGGGCTGGAGAAATGGTTTAGAGGTTAAGTGCTTGCCTGTGAAGCCTAAGGACCCCGGTTCGAGGCTCAATTCCCCAGGACCCATGTTAGCCAGATGCACAAGGGGGCACATGCATCTGGAGTTCCTTTGCAGTGGCTAGAAGCCCTGGCGTACTCATTCTCCCTCTGTCTTTCTCAATCTCTCTCGCGCGCGCGCGTGCTCTCTCTCTCTCGCTCTCGCTCTCGCTCTCGCTCTCGCTCTCGCTCTTGCTCTTGCTCTTGCTCTTGCTCTCAAATAAATAAGTAAACCTAAACAAATTTTTTTTAAATAAATACATAATTTGAACTGTGCCTGATATTTTCTCTTTTGTTTAGGCTTTAAACAAATAGGATGTTGTTTATAGACACCTTTTGGTTTCTTTACTAATCCAAATAGTCCTACAGGTCTCTCCTGAAGTTTATTGTTGCCATTTGATTTATTTCAAGTTTTTGTTTTTAAAAGTCAGATTTAACTACAGTCTATGGTGAACTGAAATTTCATATATACAATGTCATACTTTGTTCATGATATCATAAATATAATTATTGAGTCTATGTTCTAGGTCAACTTCAAATTACCTAGAGGATCATTGAAAACAACAAAATTCTCTCTGAGGTGGTGACTCATAATTTGCCAGGTATTTTAAAACATTGTAATTTCCTGTTCCTTAAAAGGAGGAGGAAACTAGCCCAGGCCAGCCTGCTACAAGACAAAAACAAAAAAGTGCCTTAGCAATTTCTAATAAAAACATTCCCAAGTGAGTTAGAGGTACTGATAAGGATTATACCCAAAATGGTTGTCATGCTTTGCCTATATTCTTAGACTTGTAACTTAAAAGTGTATTTCATGGAGCTTACTAACAGGAGATATCTCAAATCAATGGGTTATGTAAAATCTATAGATATATACTGGCTTTATCAAACAAGTCTGGTTGTCAGGTAGAGATTTTGGGTAACATCAATACTAAGGAAGATGTAAGTTTTTCTGCTAAAGCTGTTTCTCTACAAATTTCCAAAAATAAGGTGCTTAAATAACTCCTTGAAGCTAGACCACTTGCTTCTTTGTCAGTGGGTAATAGGATTAATAAATTTGGTATAGTTTCTCTTAATAATCTTAAAGAAAGGTGGATAATTATGGATTGATATGAAATGATTGAAGGAACTAGGAAGAAATTTTTCAATGTTGGACATAGAATGCTTATTAAAAATGACTTGCTTTTTTAGTGGAACTTAGATCATGTTAAAGTATGTGGATGAAGGAGAGCATATCTAGAAAAGATGTAGGAGACAAAATTTTGCCTAAAATTAATTTCCTTTTATAAGGAACAGAAGGCCAAATTTTTAGGCTAAATATTGATAAATACCATACCTAAAATTAAAGATTTGTCAACTGTTTACAGACTTTGTAAAGATGCTCTAAAAGCATTATATGATTTAAATTCTTAATCTAAATTCAGCTTACATTAGACACAGGTGATGTCCTATGCTAGGTAGGTCACAAAGTCATAAACACAGATGTAATTTATATTCTTTGGAGGTCTAACCAGGTTAGACATAGACAAGACCCTATCAACTCATGTATTGCAAATGGGTAAAATAAATTTCCTAGGTAAAAACAAACAACTTCAGAATAGGATAAAGAATGTCAGGATGCTTAGCTCCCTGCTTTGTGATTTACTGTTCTCTTGCTTACTGTTACTGGTATTTAAAGTCATGGCAAGCTGGACTCTGGAGAAAATGGTGACACCCCCTTTATCTTAGACCCTATACAAGTTTAAGCCATGTGTCCCCCAGGCCCTGTCCAGAGACAAAATGGCCAATTTCTGTGACAAGGAAAATGGAATAGCAAACAGCATATAACTCTGGTTCTCTTTCTGCTTCTTTTCTTCCAAACACCTAAAGTCACATCTGTTAGATGAAATTTCTCACTAGACAAAGAGGTCAAAAGGTAAACTGAGTCAAGGTATTTGATCAGGTTACAAACTCCTTACATAAGACAAGCATAAGACTTACCTAAAGTGCATTTCAAGGTAAAAACATATGATTAATAAATGATCTCATCTATCTGTCTAATATCAACAAAGGTTAGGATCCCTTTATCTAAGGTACTCAAACCAGAGATTACCTTTAAAACAATAACAACCCATTAGTCCCAAGCATTTATTGACCAGTAGGGGGAACCACATCCCAAGCTCCCAAGGTCCCAGGGTAGCCCCCTCCCACCCCAGTAGATGGGAATAAGGGCAGAAGCCTCTGGACTTGCACTTAGCGTGACCAGTGGCTAACTTATATGCCATGGACTGGGGGAAAAGTCTGGAGGAACCCGAGCTTGGAAGCTGGCCTTGTGGGTGAACATGGATATCTGTCTTGGACCTTCCTTGCTCCAGGAGACACATCAACTGTGCTGTGTGTCCCCCTTTGATTAAAGAGAAAACAGAGGAAAAAATTCAATCAGGTATGCCAGGACACACCTTTGATCCCAACACCCAGGAAGGCTGAAATAGGAGGATGGCCATGAGCTTGAGGCCACCCTGAATTACAGGTCAGCTTAGACTAAAGTGAGACCTTACCTCCAGAGAAATTTCTTCTCCCTAATAGAGCTGGAGGGATGCCCCCTCCAACAAGAAGATTAAAGTCAGGATGGGGCATAACCTGACTATAGAGTCTTCTTTTTTTTTAATTTTTTAAAATATTTTTTGTTCATTTTTTATTTATTTATTTGAGAGCGACAGACACAGAGAGAAAGACAGACAGAGGGAGAGAGAGAGAATGGGCACGCCAGGGCTTCCAGCCACTGCAAACGAACTCCAGATGCGTGCGCCCCCTTGTGCATCTGGCTAACGTGGGGCCTGGGGAATCGAGCCTCGAACTGGGGTCCTTAGGCTTCACAGGCAAGCGCTTAACTGCTAAACCATCTCTCCAGCCTGAGTCTTCTTTTTGCTTTCCTCCATTTCATTTCAGATGGGACAGTTGGTTTTCAAAATACCCCTAAAGTCTCTGCTATCCTGTCTTCTTAAAAACTGGACTCATTTAGATAATACAGGGAGAACATGAATCATCCATTGCTTCTCTCCAGAGACTTAAAGAGACAATTAGAAAACATACTAAAGCCAGGCATGGTGGGCAAATGCCTTTAGTCTCAGCACTTGGGAGGCAGAGGTAGGAGGATCATTGTGAGTTCGAGGCTACCCTGAAACTACATAGTGAATTTCAGGACAGCCTGAACTAGACTGAAACCCTACCTAGAAAAACCAACAAAAAAAGAAAAAGAAAAAAAAAAAACATACTAAAGTAACTCCAGATACCATGGAGGAAGAAATTCTTCTTAAAGATAAATTCTTAACTCAGTCAACACCTGATATCTGTAAGAAATTACAAAAATCGGTAACCAAACCAGATAAGAACTTAAAACAGTTAATCCAAATGGCAACTTCTGTTTTATTATAATCAGAAAGCCAAGAAAAAAATAAGATCAGAAAGAGATTAAAACAAAAAAGGATTGATGTTAGCAGGACATCATAATGGCCATGAAGGTTGCTCAGGGAATTGGATAAAATTTCATGTTTACTTGATGTCAAGGTTTTAACCAGTAGAGAAACTGAGTCTTATGGTAAATGCTTCACTGATTAACAGCTCACTGATGCTAATTTATTGTGTTTTAAAGGTTATAAAACTGGCTTTAAGACTCTCAGTCAAGTAAATTAGGTTTCTGTATGCTTTAAGGTTTTAAATATTGGAGAAACTAAGTCTTAGGATACAGGTTCACACATAAGTATTTAATTTCCAAACATGAGGTACTCATACCCAAAGACATTGTGACTTTAAGGATAACTCCTATTTTCTTTATACTAATTCTATTGAATGGTCATCATTAGGTTTAGTCACTTAGGTTTCAGTTATCTAATTTCAGTCACTATAACCTTTATGCTCCTATTAGGTAAAATATGTTGGGATAGCTTGTCTAAGCTTTATTCATTTTAAGTCTGGGTAAAACATAAATTATTTTATGTTAATAAAAATTTTTATGGTACAAAAAAGTCAATTGCTATCAAGATTAAGCTAAAAACATAGGTTGTCAAATGGTGTTTTCACTTTCAAAACAGATTTGTCAAGGGTTGTATTAGAGCTTAGCTGTTTTGGCTCAACAATGACCAGATTCTCCTCTATTATATGTAAAGTAACTGTCTCATTTTTGGCATCTCAAGTTCAGTGCTTATAACAAAATTAACTGTTAAGACATAATCTACTTTAGGGTATGTGGTGGTTTGATTCAGGTGTCCCCCATAAACTTAGGTATTCTGAATGCTAGATCCCAGTTGATGGAGATTTGGGAATTAACACCTTTATTGTTGGGACAGGCTTATGGGTGTTATAGCCAGTTTCCCCTTGCCAGTGTTTGACATACAGTCCTGTTGTTATTGCCTACCTGATGTTGGCCAGGGCATGACGTCTCCCCGCTGCTCATGCCATCATTCTCCCCTGCCATCATGGAGCTTCCTCTTGAGCCTGTAAGCCAAAATACAACTCTTTTTCCCACAAGCTGCTCTTGGTTGGGTGATTTCTACCAGCAATACAAACCTAACTGCAACAGGGTACAACCTCATGTTCAAACAATGGTCCTCGTCTGAGAGAAATAATTTCAAGCTCTGTGGTTCTGGCTCCATAGTTCCCTGGGTAATTGATACCCACACAAGTATTTGGACTAATCAAAGATGTTTTCAAACACAGGTGCTAAAACTTTGTACTGTCCTACTTGTCTTTTTGCTGGCAATTTTGAGGTTAAATTAATTGGCTTGGATTTGTATTGTTTTCAAGTCTGATGACAGGACCTGCCTATATTTATAATTATTAGATATTTATATAAATGGTAAGATGTGCCTACTTTCTATGCCTCAGATATGGCCTATGCTGCCACAGGACAACCAAATTGTAAAAGGTTGGACAAAATGACTAAGCTCTTGTGCCATTCTTCAACTAAATCTATTTAAGTAATCAAATGTGATCTGTGTGTAGATACATTCAGGTTGGTGTAACTTCCTTTTAAGGGTATTAATAACCTATGTAGAAGCCAAAGCCAGTTGGGATCATCAGAGCTAAAAAGGCCAATATTTTGGCCTGTGCTCCCAGGTCATGAGGCCACTGGAGATGATAGGACACTTCTACACTGACCCCCTGGTAAGTCACCTGTCTTCCTGATCAGGGAGAATAATACATTGACCCCCAAAACAAAACAATTGGGCTATAGTCTTAAAAAGAAGAGTCAAAACTGAGGAACAATCAGTCCTCCTGACTTCCCAAAGAAGGGAAAAATATTTGGCCAGCACAGCCCTGACCTATCCTAACAGGCAGAAAACACCAGTGTTGTAGAAGCCATTAGTGACCTCCGAAATTAATCCTTGATTAAATTTTGGCTATCTGCTTGATCTTAAACACTCAGAGAGAAATGTATAACCAAAGATAAAAGGATACCTCAAATATATGAAAGGCCTGTTAAGTAATACAACAAGAGCTTTCCAGCAGGGGAAACACACAAGGCCTTAAGATGTGTTGTCCCCATCTTTGAGTCCCAATTCTATCATAAGGAAAAGCAACCATAGATGTCAAAAGGGTTATTTTCAAATCTAGGGGGAAAATAATATGTATGTATGTATGTATGTATGTATGTATGTATGTATGTATGTATAAACTCTGACCAAAGGTCGTTTAATTCAAAAGACTTCCTTATACTGAGAACAATGATAAATCTCTTCTAACTTGTGCCAGGACACACTTAAATAAGTCCTGAGACCAGAAATATATTTTTACAGCCTTTAATGGTGCCCAGTGGCTCTATGGCACCAACCTTTGGCCCTGGCTACCCGGATGACAAATTTAAAAAGGTACACTCTGAAGAGCTATTATCAAAGTTGAATGTTGTATGTTGTATGTTCATGATAACTCTGCTAATATCTCGTCTGTTTTAAAAAGCTTTATGAAAATAGATTCAAATCATGTCAGATACTACTGTGCCATTTGATGAACAGTTATGGAAGCAAATCTCAGCCACCTCATGCTCAAATGATCTTGAGACAATCCAACTCCATCTACCTCGGATCCCTGAATATTCCCCAAGGCCTATTGGTCTATAGGAAGGATAACCCTGAAGGTGACCAGTTTGCTGTGTGCTCACTTCTTATTAACTCCTTACTTTAATTCTTTCTTCCCAACATTCTCTTCCAAGACTATCTTCCTACACTCCATCATTACACTTTTGGGGTTCCTTTAGAGAGTAATACCCCTATCTGGGAGAGACTCCCTAGCCGCCACAACTTCATGCCCCATTCAGCAGGACACAGTTAATGATCTGACATTCTCACCCCTTGTCCTCTTGTTAGAGTGTCTTCTCATGAGTATATTCTCATGAGAGGGGGAAATGAGAAGGGGTACAGTTAGGGTGGCTGGACCCCCAAAGTAAAAAGCACAGAAAAGTTTACAGTTGATAGAATTCAAAGATGATTTGATTTCTTATCTCCTGCCAATTTCAAACCTGCTTTCCCACAATCAGGACCCCTCCAGGGAGGGAGGTCTTTCACAGGATTTAAACTTTGTGGTTGGTCAAGTTCAGACCCTAGAACTTGGTGCCAGAGCTAATCTCTTCCTGAGACAGCCCCTAGCCCTAACCAACCAGCTATGCCTCTGGTTCACTTGAGCCAGAAGACAGCCCACCACCCTAATGTTATAAATACCTTTGCAAGGGGAGGGCAGGCTCCCTGATCATTTGGGAACTTCCAGCTGTGGGTGAGTTTTTTCCTCAGCTCCCCACATAGCAGCAGCTCCTTGAACTTTCTTTTCTCTTTCTTTCCATCTTCTCAGGCCCTTCACGTGGGTTCTCAAACCACTGGGGTGCCTTTCCTTGGCTCTGTACTTCCCTCAATAAGTATAATAACTTAATAATTATCCTTCTCGGTTTTCTTTTTTATTCAATACTTTGACTAAAATTTGAAGTGAACCTAGTGTTTGGGGTACAAGGACTTTCCTTAGCACCCTGGTACACTCTGTTTCTGAGTCATGTACAGGTCCTCTGGTGGGAAGGCTAAAGATTCTATGTACATGTAATATATGATGTCACATACAAGCATATGCATGTGAGTACATGGGATGTGTGTAGAGGTCAGAGGACAATCTCAGGCATTGGAATTTGCCTTCCATTTTATTTGAGGCAGAGTCTCTTCTTGTTCACTGCTGTGCTCACCAGGCTAGCTGGCTCACAAATCTTCCATGAGACTCTCCTACCTCTATCTCCCTTCTCACTCTACGCATGCTGGGATGACAGATGCCTGCCACAGCATCCAGTTTTATATGAGTTTGGGGGATATAAACCCAGGTAGTCAGGCTTACACAAGTTCTCTCAGTTCTCTTTGGAATTCTTGCCTAGTTTTCTCTGAATACTTTCATCAGCAAACATTTGTGCTCAGTAGTGCACTAGGTAGGCATCATTCTAGGCAGAGGGTATAAAGATTAAGGCTGTGAGCCCTCCCCCTTAAAGAAATTCCCAGAGTGCAGGGTGAAAACAGACCAGTGAATGAATATCGGGGATGCTGCTTGAGGAGATCTACAATAGAGGCAAACAGAGTCAAGTCAATGGGAAAAGGAAAAAGATCTCTGACTTCAAGGTGCCCTCCTCATCCCCACCTCATCCCACCACCCACATTAGCACTTGGATATTTTCTTTCTCTTATGTTTGTTCTTTTCTTTGGAATGAAAATTAAGTTAAGGATTATCTTTTTAGTACACCTAGTCCATAGTTGATGCTCAAAGGATGCTGGTTTCCTTTGATCCTTTCTTCCACCTTGGGAGTAGGGTCTATGTCACAGATTGTGTTGAACCCTAGGACATTACCATTTTCATGAACCATAGGAAACCATCATTTTTGTAGCTCTAAAGTGGCTGAACATTAATGGTTTCTCATGGTTCATGTCAATATTTTATACATGTATGTTATTTTTATTGAGAATTTTAATGCATGAACATACTATAATTTGATCATAATTTCACTATTATGTTCTTTATCCCCCTCCCCATCCACATTTCACTGGTCCTCCTACCCTTTCCAAGTAGATCTTATTTTTTTTAATGTATTTTAGAGAGAAAGAGAAAGAGGCAATTAGTGACAGAGAGAGAGAGGGAGAAAGAGAGAGAGAGGACAAGCATGCCAGGGTCTCCAGCCACTGCAAATGAACTCTAGATACATGCACCACCTTGTGCATCTGGCTTACATGGGTCCTGGGGAATTGAATCTGGGTCCTTTGGCTTTGCAAGCAGGTGCCTTAACCTCTAAGCCATCTCTCCAGCCCCTAGATCATCTATTTTGATGTTTCTTCTTTCACCTCCCCTGTCATCTATGTCAAAATGTCAATGGGCTCAGTATTGCGCAAGTCTTGTGGAGGTAAGAACAGCTGCTATGAGGTCATGACTACGCCAGTCATTTCATGTTCAGAGGACAGAATCTCAAAGTACTCCTCCCACCCCCAGCCTACATTCTTTCTGCCCCTCTTTCATGATGTTCCCTGAGCCTTGGAGTGCAGGGAAGCGATGTATCATTTAGCACTGAGCTCTCAACAGCCTCTTTATTTGAAACACTTCAAATTTCATATATTTGTGGTATGCATCATGATGTTTTAATATATGCATATATTTTGTGGACAGCTAAATCACTAATTAACATATGTGTTATTCCGCATACTTTTTTCAAAAACTTAAAATCAGATATACTAGCAATCTTTAAGTTTACAATGTATTGTTATCAACTATAGTTACTATGGAGTACAATAGCTCTTTTGAACTTTTTCCTTCTTTCAGGTTAATATTTTGTTCATTGACCCACTGATTAAAGGATTCTCTGATTTAGCTTAGAGAAGACATTGCTTATTGTCACTGACTAAGGGAAGATGTGAGGCTTCAGTCTGCATTGTATATCCAGTATCTTATGAATACCAGCTCCTTATTGAACACTATACAAGGAATTAGCAGTATAGAAAAAGAGAAACTTCCCCTCCCCCAGAAGCTGATAACTCAAAGAAGGAGTAGGCAAAAGATGTTCTCATCCATTATGATAGTGCAGCAAAAAACCATGCACTACGCAATGGAAACATAAGAAAGGAGGATGAGGGGCTGGAAAGAGGCCTTAATGGTTAAGGCACTTGCTTACAAAGCTAAAGGATCCAGGTTTGATTCCTCAGGACCCACATAAAGCCCTTCCCTCAGAGTGGGCAGCCCCTCTCAGAGGGGGTGCTGTACCTAAGGAAGCTCTGGAAAGGAAAATATCTTCCCCTCCCACCTGGCTGCTGCTGCTTGCTGCTTTCCAATGTGGACTGAAGACCAGCGTCGATGGGAGACCAGCGGTTCTCCAGAAAGCCTCCTCTGGATTGGGACTGCTGAGGCATCCAGCCTCATGGCCTGAGCAGTTACCAAGTTCACTGACTCTTGGACCTGCAAACTGCTATTGTTGGACTGCCATAAGCAAATCCAACAAATTTCCTTTTAACACAATTCATTCTATAGGTTCTGTTTCTCTAGAGGACCCCGACTAATAATCTCTCTCTCTAAGAAAAAAAGAAAGTAAAAGAAAAAAGAAAGGAAGGGATCCGGGTGTGGTGGCTCACACTTTTAATCCCAGCACTTGGGAGGCAGAGGTAGGAGGATCGCCGTGAGTTCGAGGCCACCTTGAGAATACAGAGTGAATTCCAGGTCAGCCTGGGCTGGAGTGAGACCCTACCTCAAAAAACAAAACAAAACAAAAAAAAGAAAGAAAGGAAGGAAGCTGAGTTTGGCCTAAGAAAGGCTGGGCAAAGCTTGACCTAGGAGTGATTTTGGATCTGACCTGGAAGAAGGCCACAGAAGTATCCGACACAAAGCCAGGCAAAGGGGACAACAAAATCAGGGAGCTGTGAGAGCAGCATTCAGCAACCTCCAGGAACCGGAGGGCCAAGTCTGCAAAAACGAATGTGAAATTGTGAATGTGATAACAGTGGCTTGTCACGTATGACATGGATGTGTTCTGAGAAATGCATCATTAGGTGATTCCTATCATTGGTGGCATAGCACAAAGTGGACTTATTCAAAGTAAGATGGTTGCACTGTCAGCTGATGCTGTACTCTTATGGAACTGCCATCACGCATGTGGTCTATACCCAAAGCATCACTGTGCAGTGCATGACTATATTCAGAGGTTTTCAAAAAGAAACCAGGGCCTCCAAGTGGACTGGGTGGAGGGACTATTGGCTGTCCTGCTTGCGAGGAACATGGACAGCATTTTCTCCTTGGAGCCTTCTCAGTGCAATGTCTCCAGCAGTCCAGCCTGCCCAGATCACTGGGTTCCACTTTGCCCTGTGATGGTGGACCTGCTTGTCAGGGTCTAAAATTTGCCAGTCTGTAGTGCAGGCCCTCCCGCTACCCACCTACTAAGTACCAACAGTGAGCTGTGCCCTGCTTTGTCCTCTTGCTCATGGTGGCACTGCGAGTTCCATGCAGTGGCTCCTCAGACATTAGTGATGGGCGGGGAGGCAGGGGATTGATGTTGCTCTGTCAGACATGTGTGCTAGATAAATCGCTCAATATTGTTCTGAGCTTCTGCCTCCCTTCCCTTCCCCTTATCTCCTACCTCCAAGTCCCAGATTATTATCTGAGAGCCTGGGCCCTTGCTCTGAATGGTCTATGGTCAGGCCACATTGCCTGAACTGAGGTTGCAGAGCCTCCAGGGGGTGACCAGCAAGCTGTTGGTGGTACTGGAAGTGGGAGAGAGAGCCAAGTTCCAGTGAAAAGAGGTGCCAGGCAATTACTGAAGAATAATGACCAATGAACAACAACAACAAACGAGTAATCACAAGCTAAGGGTGGAGCTGGGGAGAGGCACCAGCAAGGGGTCAGGCCACTTCATCAATTCTTTCTATTTAGGTGACTCAGAATTTTAAATTTAATTGTATTCATTTATTTTCTTGAGACTACCTTACTGTATAACGTAGACTCGCCTTGAACTCACTATCCTCCTACCTCAGTCTCCTGAGTGCTGGGTTTGCAGGCATATGCCACCATGACTGGCTGACCCTTGGTGTTATTATGAAGAATAGGATTAAGATAGAAAGATAGATGATTGATAGATAGATAGATAGATAGATAGATAATAATTAATGGTAGGAGACTGTTAGATGATAGAGAGTAGGTAGGTAGATTATATGTGTGTATATATATATATATATATATATATATATATATACACATATATAGATATTTATATATATATGTATATATGCGTATATATATATATATATGCATACATACATATATATGCAGGAATGTAAAGCCATCCAGTAACTGTGTTTCCTTAAACTTATTTTGTCAAAGAACCTACACAGTCCTATGCTTTCAGCCCCTCTGTCTGTGCTTTCCCACTCTAGATTAATATTTCAGCAGGATACTGATACTCTTAGTAAATACACTAGGATCAATTGTTTAAATCCACCTTAGATGGCAATATTTTAAAGTTTATTGGATCTTAACATTGTAAGAGGACCCTGGTGTCTTGACTTTGCTGGCATTATCAGCTCAGTCAGAGTCTTCGCAAGCAATCTCCCACTGAAGCAAAGTGTGGTACCCCCATCCCAGGAATTGTACCCAGCACCTAAGGGGGAGACTCACTTAAGGATCAACAGATGGTGAGGAATAAGGATGCCTTTCATAGCCTGCCCAAGTGACCTTGGGAGTGTATGAATGCATCCTTACAAGCCCCATGGGAGGCTCCCTGCTCCCCCCACACCAGGCTGCCTTCCTCCCCCTCCCCTTTCTTTATATGCCCGCCAACAGTGTCATCTCTCAACTTGATAAATTTGTCAGAGGGAGCTCCAGGAAAGTGTGACAGAGTTTGGAGTGATTGCTGAGCATGCGGGGAAGAAAGAGCTGGGGAGTAGTGGGAGGCACCAGGACATTATCCTGGGGGCAGGCAGATGTTCTGGGGTGTTTGTGGCTCTGGGACAACATGCACACCCACCCTGTGCTGTCTTAGCCAATCAGGATTGGAGAGGTGGGAGAGGAGTATCGTAGCAAGTCCCTGACACGTGCTAGGGGAGCTGCGGGTGGACAGCAGTGGTCAGCAGAGTGGGTGACGCTGTGTGTGCACGCACAACATGCTCTTCCTGAATCAGGCCCTGGACAGCCGTGGGGAACAGGAGCTGGGCATGAGGGGCACAGAGCATTAGGATTCTCTTGAGAAAGCAGTTTAGAAGCTCTGACTTGAGCATTTCTTTCTAAACCCTTCTCGGAAATAGTTTTCACTTGCCTATAGGAATTCCATGATCTCCATAATCATGAATGCTTCCATTAAAATTCTCCTTCGAGAGCTGTGCGTGGTGGTGCACGCCTTCAGTCCCAGCACTCAGGAGGCAGAGGTAGGATTGCCATGAGTTCAAGGCCACCTTGAGACTACACAGTGGATTTCAAGTCATCCTGGGATAGCAGGACCCTACCTTGGAAAAATAACAAAAACAAAAATTCTCCTTTTGGTTGAGTGTGGTAGCTCATGCCTATAATTCCACCACTTGGGAGGTAGAGGCTGGAATATCAGGAGTTCAAGGTCATCCTCCACTATATAGTGAGTTTGAGGTAGGCCTATGAGATCCTGACTCAAAAAAAAAAAGTTGAATTTCTTTTTTCTTAGTGCTCCGTGGTTAAGCAGATTAGTCATTGCTGTAGTCCTGAAGCTGACACGATATTTTTTTTGGATCACTGGCTTTCTATTGAGATTAATCACACATGTGATGAATCAATGAATGAAATTCAGAATGTCATTTTTGCCTGATCTAATTTTTTAGGGAGTGGAGGAGCCCACATTAAGTGGTTACTGTGGTAGTGACAGAGAGTTGACTAACTCAACATTGAGGACAATATTTTTATGTGTGAATACCAGCTCTGCCAAAATTACCTAATCTCTCCATTTGTCAGTTTCCTCATCTGTACAATGGGAGGCTGGAAAATACATTACAGAAGACATCATTCAATATTCTAACTTCTAGATAAAAATGCTAACATGGGGGCTGGAGAGGTGGCTTAGTGGTTAAGCTCTTGCCTGTGAAGCCTAAGGACCCCAGTTCAAGGCTTGATTCCCTAAAACCCACATAAGCCAGATGCATAAGGTGGTGCATGCATCTGGAGTTCATTTGCAGTGGCTGGAGGCCCTGGCATGCCCATTCTCCCTCTCTCTCTTTTTCTGTCACTCTCAAATAAATAAATAAAAATAGACAACAAAAATTTTTTTAAAAAAACTAACATGGGGATCCGTACAATGACAGTGAGCGAAAGACATTTAGAAACTGCAGGACACAGTACAAATTGAGGAGGAATGCCCCATCTCCTCAGCTGGGTGGATCCCCTTGCTTAGGGCCTCCAGCACTGTGTGCTTAGTACTCACTCTCTTCCTGCACTGACAACCAGCCCCACCTTCCCGCTTCTGTCTGGAGGGAGGGAAGGAACTGGCAGTCTGCCAGGGGAACAGGTGTCTTCTTTTCCCCACACCCTCTAATGGTGTAATCATGTCTTCCACTCTCATGAAGAGTGAGGACCAAGAAATCTACCTCGCCTGGGAAGTGCAGTAATTGCTTTATGGTGCCCTGCCTAGAGTGTGATATTTATATTAGAAGATGGGATTTAGGTCTAAAAATAAAGGAAGTTGTCAGAGCTCAGGATTATTGACACGAGTATGAATGACAACACTGACAGAGAATGTGAAGGGCTCTGCGTGTCCAAGTTTCTAAACTGGGAGGTGAAATTCATAATGAGGTCACCGACAGTACCCAGCCAAGGAGGGTGTGCTGGTCCTCCCTTCGTGGCCTTCCCATCAAGAGAACTGCGCGGTGGAAGCCAGTGTAACTTCAGACGCCCTTAACACAGAGGGATGAGACTCTAATATAATTAATACCTCATGACGCCTTGTGGGCTCTGCTCCATCAAACAATATTGGAAATAAAAGTAACTCCACTATTACTCACGAGGTTACCCATGCTCAAACAATTATAACAACAGCTCAGTTGTCAGCATGGCCCAATAGCAAAGTCGTGAGATCCTTAGCGAGTGTGAGGGTCTTTTTCTCAGTTCTGCATCAACCAATCTCGTGACCTCCGGTCCTCAGTTTCCTCGAGTGCAAAATGAAGAGGTTGGACAAGGAGACTTATTCTGAGGTTCAGCGCCGAGTATATTTGTATTGGTCTCTGAGGATGCAGAGGCCGCTGTGGCCCCTCAGAGAGCCTGCGTCGCCATTTGGAACATCTGTGGCCTTTGTCCACAAGAGTGTCAGCTTCGCAGAGGCCGGATTAATAGACTACAAGATAACAGGGCCAACTCTTGTCACTTTCTTTTTTTCCCCCAGCATTTCTCTCCTTGGGGAGCTAAATAAGACTGGTCAGTTTTGCTTTCTTTCTTTCTTTCTTTTTCTTTTATTTTTTTATTTTCTGTTTTTTATCTACACCTCCAACAGAGATTTGGGTTTTTCATTTACTTTCGCCACAGGTTTCAATCTTCCCCACCCCTAAAACAATATCCTCTACCCTATTGCACACAAATAAAAGAAAACCTTCAAATTGGCTCTGCCTCCTTAAGCTTTTGGAAACTTTTTACAGCATGGGTCTATAAAACCTAAACGTGGGGCCTGCACTATTTGGGGGTGTCTCTGTGCCTCAGAGGGATCATCTGGCTTTCCTCCATTTCAAAGCACTTGGGTCCACACAAATGCTCTCGAAGAGAGAGCTCCCCCGCACCACCCCTTAGCAAAAATCCAGGTCTGCAGCCAGGAAAGAAGAGGTCTTTCTGTGGAAATCTTCCTCATGCTGGCTATAAAGCCACTCACATCTCAGTATGAACTCCGCTAACTCGCTCCGTTGTCTTTGTGAGGGACAAGCGGAATCTGCACAAAGGTATGAAAAAGCAGACCCGTGTAAAGAGTGCTCTCTGGATTCCGCTGGCCACAGCTTTCTGATGACTGCATCTTTGCTGTAGACAGCTGTGCAGCTGAGATGGCAGCAGGGCTCCAGATGTGCTGGGGCTTGCTAGGCGACAGACTTAGAAGTTTGGCCAAATCAGCCCCAGATAATCACCAGAGAAGAAGAGGGGGAATGTTCAAGGTTGGTCCAGAAACTCTGTGTGACTCAGGAGCTGAGGATAAACTCAGAACAGAAATGAAGCAAGTTGGAATTGAAGGGTTACTTCTCACATAGCCTGTGAAGTCCTTTCTTTGCCTATAAGAAATTCCTGTTAGACAGAAGCATTGAGAACAACAACCTGGAGATGTAACATCCTGTAGCCGGTAGCTGTCTAGACCCATGAACCCAGCCAAACTCAGGTAGAACCTTGGCCCTGACCTCTGACTAGCTATGTGACCTTTGTAGGACTTACGCCTCTCAAAGCCATCAGAGCACTCTAAGACACTGTAACTAGATCAAGGTCAAACAGCCAGTAGGTAGCATAGATCAGTGGAAATCCCAGTTCTACATTCCAGTTCTGTGTTCTTTCCACCAAACTCAGTGCATGTCATCACAAGGATCACCTGCTTGAGTAGCTCTTGAATGGACTCTGGAATCTGAATATTAATCAAACGTACCCAGTGACAATCAGGTGTAGTTGCTCATGCCTATAACCCCAGTACTTGGGAAACTAAGACAGGACTACAGAGTAAGACTCTGTATCAAAACAAATAAACAAAAATATTCCAGGTGAGTAAGAACATAGAAAAGATAATTTTGAGAAAAGACACTCACTATGCTATAGAACATAGGATGAAATCTCCCAGAGATGGGCTCTTATTCCTTATGTATTCCCTCTACACATATAGAACAGAAAAAAAGAAAGAAAGGAAGGAAGGACAGAAGAAAGAAAAAAGAGAGAAAAAGAAAGAAGGAGCCGGGCAGGGTGGCACACGCCTTTACTCCCAGCACTCGGGAGGCAAAGGTAGGAGGATCACCATGAGTTCGAGGCCACCCTGAGACTACATAGTGAATTCCAGGTCAGCCTGGGCAAGATTGAGACACTACCTCAGAAAAGGAAAAAAAAAAAAAAAAAAAAAAAAGAGGGAAGAAAGAAAAGAACCACCTAGAATGCTGAGAATAAGTGACTATTGGATGCTCTGTCCTAAGTGGGTCATCTACATCACTCTCACCAAAGCTCAGAGAACACTGTGAAAGAGGGGATGGAAAGAATGTAAGATCCAGAGGATGGGGAAGAGTGCTGTGGAGCACTGTCTTCCAAACACAAAGTGGACATTTTTTCACTCATGAACTCACAGAAGCTGCATAGATGGCCACCAGATGGGGCTGTTAACATTCTGACATGGGTGGTGGGGAGGCTCCTGAGACCCCATCCCTCCCTAAGAAACTGATGACAGCTAATGGTTTCTGGGGCATAGGGAGACATGTTGTTCAGTGGTGTAGGCCCTGGTGAGTTGCCTATGCTCCAGTAAATAACCCCCATTCATGCTTATGCAAGCAACACTAATTAAACTCAGTGACTCACATGCACGTACACACGCATGCACGCACACACACTGAATTTGAAAGTAGGAGGGGACTAGTTGAGGAGGATTAATGGGAGTGTGAGGCGGGTAAGAGAAGGGAATAGAGGTAAATATGATCAGAATACATAATTTTTATATATGAAATTGTCAAATATATAAAATTATTTTTTAAAAAATGAGTCACCAACTTAAAAGGTCATAATTTTCAAATGAACAAAGTAACCAGCTCCCACAAGCACATTAGGGAAGCAGCATCTCCACATGGCAACAGCTAAGAAAGCATGTCGCCATTCGCCCTGGGCACATTTTTTGTGAGATCAGTCTGCTCAGGATGGTGTGGCTCTTCCCTGGACTTCTCGAGGACTCTGGGAGCTCTTTAGGGCTGGTGCAGTCTAGGCATTCAAAGGGGAACACAGAAAAAGTCACCCCTATCCCATGGCGATAGTACCGGAGCAGATGGTTAAGAACATTCTTGGTCCCTTGAACATGAATGCACCAGAAACTTTGTTTTAACTTTGGGTTTTATGGTTACTTTGGGCAACCACGAAGGATAACATGACTGGCTGCGGCTATGCTGAGAGAGGGAAACATGTGTTCCAAAGTACTTAGGTACAAAGGCAGGTGGCTGCAGATCGACTGCAGGTTACGAAATGGAAAAGCCCATTGTCGTTTTGGACCTTGCAGGGAGCCCAGAGTAAATAATACTTCTCATATAGCTTTAGCCTCGTGCTATCTTAATTGCAATCTCTGGTGAGATTTGGAGTTATGCGTTTTTAACAAGCAAACCATAAAATAAGGTTTAATCTCCCCAGAGCCCTGGAGTTAATTTATCTGTCCACAGGCTAAGATCTTTTTAAAGGTTAAGAATGCTTGGGTTTCTTTCTAGGTCTCTGGATTGGCTGGAACACCTGCCGGTGTCTCCTACGGCTGGCGGCTGGAATCTGGCTTTCATCAGTGCTAAAGACCCAACCTTAGGAAGCCCTGTAAAAGGAATCAGGTGTTGAGCCTAGTAGTCATGAACCCTACTTTGTTCTGATGGCAAGAACTGTTTCTGTGGCAGAAAATACACCCAATTTAACCTTGAAGGAAGAGATTGCCTTTCATCTACAATTAGGAGCCGTAGGACTTGGGAGACATTACTTAACCTCTCTGTAAAATGGGGATAATATAATCCACCCTGGTGTCTTTAGAGTTGTTATTTGAGCATTGGTGTTTTTTTTTAATCTTTTTATTAATCGTGAAGCACAACCGAGCTCTATATTAAGCTAACATCCTTACCTAGCTGTTCCTCATCCAAGTGGAATGGGTGCCTTCATCAGAGAAAGTCATGCCTGGAGAAAAGTTTTCAGGTAATCAGTACACATCTAAAGTGCTGTCCAAACTCTCAGCTGGCCAGCACCAGTTCATTGGCAAAACATAAAGCATTCAGGTTTTCAGGTGGGTCTGGTGCCTTGCAGAATAGATGTGCATATATGACCTCCACCATTCAGTTTGGAGGGGCCACTGAACCTGGACCAAGCACCCTTGCTGCCCTTGCCACTCTCAGAAAGAGGGGTGGATGCCCCTGATTTACAAATGGGAGCTCTATATGGGCCTGGCCTGGGTGGCTGTACCCCTTTGAAGAAGACCAAGGGGGCCTGCCAGGACTACAGATGGAGGGAAGAGTACCAGGAATGGATGGATGGGGCAAATTGTTTTAATTTTGGGGAGGGGCACATATGCCACACCACACATGTAGCAATCAGAGGACAACTTGTATCTTGGTCTTTACTCTCCACCTTGTTTGAGGCAGAGGTTTTTGTTCACTGTGGCATATACCAGCCCAGCTGGCTCACTAGCTTTCGGGGACTCTCCTGTCTCTGACTCCCACCTCACTGCAGGAGCGCTGGAGTTACAAGTAGTCACAGGAGGGCTGGAGAGATGGCTTAGCAGTTAAGGCGTTCGCTTGCGAAGCCAAAGGACCCTGGTTCGATTTTCCAGGACCCACATAAGCCAGATGCACAAGGGGGTGCATACATCTGGAGTTTGTTAGCAGTGGCTGGAGGTCCTGGTGCACCTATTCTCTCTGTCTCTTTCTCTCTCTCTCTCCCTGCTTCTTTCTCTCTCACTCTCTTAAATAAATAAATAAATAAAATTTAAAAACAACAATCACGGAAAGGGCAAATGGCTTACCGGTTAGGACGTCGTACTCTGAAGCCAAGGGACCCGGGTTCGTATCCCCAGGAAGCTCCCAAGCCCGTTGCAGCAGGGCCTGCTGGCTCTCCTGCGGCCTGGAGCCCGTTGTGTGCCCATTCCCTGTATCAGTCCCCTTCCCTTCTGTAGCTGTATTTCTCTCTGCCATATTTATAGAAGAAAAGTGAATTTGGAGGATAAAAAAATTAAAAAAAAAATCACATCCAGCTCTCTGTGGGCTCTGGGATCTGAAATTAGAGCCTCGTGGTGACCCGGCATTTCCCCCTCTGAGTCTTCATCTCCTCAGCCTTTAAGTTCTGCAGCCGCAGCCCACCTGCCCCTCCCCCCCCCCCCCACTTCACCTTTCCCCTTTGGTCCCAGCATACTGTCCTCTGCCTTGGTGGTTTGTCCTCCTGGACTGCCTCTCTCCCTTATTTCCTGCCAAATCATTTTACCACTGCCTATGAGACCACAGTCGCAAAGCCACCTCTTTTAAAAAAAGAAAGAAAGAAAGAAAAAAACACTTCCCCATTTCACCTCTGCCCCATCCTGAATCATGCCATTCCTTTCTCTGCACATCCCTCAGTGTGTGTATATTATAAGAACCGCTAGTGACAGGCAGTCAGCATAGCCAGGGACAAGGACGGTGAGTGGTCAAGAGTCCTTGGGAATCACAATTCTGCGTTCTCTGCTTTGTTCTCCAGGAGCTTCGCTGGGATTGTTCTGTGCAGCTACCAACCAGCAGAGGCCAAGTTCAGCAGGAAGGAAAGACTGGTGCCACGGTGCAGGGTTTCTCCTGAGCCACATGCTGAAATGTGTTTAAATGTTCCTCCTTGCTCTCCTGATAGCAAGCCATATGGCAAGGACAGAGGGCTAGGGAGTTATGTCTCAAAAAGAAAACAGAATTGTTCCTCTAAAATATAGTTCTAATCCCATCACTGCATACCTCACATGTCTTCCCTGGATCCCCTTGACACAGAAGAGAAAATCCACAGTCTGCCTGGGGTCAAAAGTCCCTAGACAGCTCTCCCCCTCATCCCACTTCTCCTCTCCTAGCTCTCTATGCTCTAGCTATAGTTTTCTAGTCATAATGCCCCAAACACTCAGGTGTGCCCGGCCCACCCCTTCTCATCATCTTTGATCCATCATTCCTCTGCCTGGAGTGTTTTTCTTCTGTGCCTGCCTTCCTCCCCTCCACCCCCATGTACTCCAGGCAGCTGAAACCGAATCTCTTCGAAGCTTTTATCAGATCTCCCTTGTCAGAATCAGGTTTGCCTTCCTGGTGCTCCCGTAACTGTTTGTTCTTCTCTTCCATTCTCAGGGCAGATACCTTCTTCTAGAATTACTTGTAAACAGATACACCTCCCAGTTAGGAAAGTCATCCTCAGGGCCTCCCTCCCTCCTTCCTTCCCTCTTCTCTTCTCTTCCCTTCCCTTCCCTTCCCTTCCCTTCCCTTCCCTTCCCTTCCCTTCCCTTCCCTTCCCTTCCCTTCCCTTCCCTTCCCTTCCCTTCCCTTCCCTTCCCTTCCCTTCCCTTCCCTTCCCTTCCCTTCCCTTCCCTTCCCTTCCCTTCCCTTCCCTTCCCTTCCCTTCCCTTCCCTTCCCTTCCCTTCCCTTCCCTTCCCTTCCCTTCCCTTCCCTTCCCTTCCCTTCCCTTCCCTTCCCTTCCCTTCCCTTCCCTTCCCTTCCCTTCCCTTCCCTTCCCTTCCCTTCCCTTCCCTTCCCTTCCCTTCCCTTCCCTTCCCTTCCCTTCCCTCCCTCCCTTCCTTCCTTCCTTGTTTCCTGCCTTCCTCAGGACCACCATGGAGCTGAGCTAACTAAATTCAGTTTCAAGGTACCTTCCCAACTCTTCTACAACCTCTCACCTTTCTTGTCCCTCTCCCCAACCCTGTTTTGTTACATCACCACTTCCTACAGGCTTCTGTGCTCCTTCTCATGACTTTCAGGCAGCCAGGATCTCCTGCTGAGATTCCCTATCCTGCTAGCCTGAGACTGGCAACAGGAAGCTCCAAAGGAGATAACTATAAATAAATAAATAAGACCATCCATCTTTTCCTCCCTCCCTCTGTGCATTTTTAACTCTTTCTTGGAATTCTCCCACTAGCCCTTGTCTTGGGCTTCAGAGCTGTTTGGAAGACACCTCTAGATAGCTAGAGCCACTGTAATAATCCAATTAAAGTGTCTGACACTGGAGACTGGTGGCCCCATGGTGGGAGGAGGCGGTGCCCTGCAGCCTCGCAGGTTGGTCTGCGCCGCCTGTTTGGCTGGCTATGGCTACCTATAGGGAAAACACTCACAGTAAGATTCACAGATCAACTAGTGGCCTCAGATTCTTCCCTGGAGTGTTTTTTATAAGAAATTGGTTTGGGGGCAGGAAGTGGACAAGATTCTTTCTCTCTTTTTCCCCACCTTGAGAGCATTTAGAAGGGTCAGAAAGAAGAAAAGTTGGAGGGAGGAAAAAATAAATCAGAGAAACCAATAGGGTTAGAAAAGTCAAGTACTCTCCAAGTCAAGCTAGTCTTTTCAGAGTGAGGGAGTGTCTTCCCTCCTACCTTAAATCTTCCCCCTCTCTGCTACCCTTGCAGCATTTTCTTTTTCTCTCATCTGTTCATTCAATTGCCCATCTTCTGAACCCAAACAAAGCCCAGCAACAGTCCCTGAGGAGTTAGAACGGAAGTCAGAAGGGAAGGACGATGGAGCCCACTCCACCTTCCTTGGAGCCATCAGCTCACAGTAAGTCACTGTCCCTTGGGAGTTAGGACGGAAGTCAGAAGGGAAGGAGGGATGGAGCCCACTCCACCTTCCTTGGAGCCATCAGCTCACAGTAAGTCACTCTCCCTGAGGAGTTAGGACGGAAGTCAGAAGGGAAGGACGGATGGAGCCCACTCCACCTTCCTTGGAGCCATCAGCTCACAGTAACTCACTGTCCCTGGGGAGTTAGAATGGAAGCCGAAGGGAAGGAGGGATGGAGCCCACTCCACCTTCCTCAGGACCCATCAGCTCACAGTAAGTCACTCTCCCTGAGGAGTTAGAAGGGAAGCAGAAGGGAAAGACGGATGGAGCCCACTCCACCTTCTACTGGAGCCATCAGCTCACAGTAAGTCACTGTCCCTGGGGAGTTAGAAGGGAAGCAGAAGGGAAGGACGGATGGAGCCCACTCCACCTTCCTTGGAGCCATCAGCTCACAGTAAGTCACTGTCCCTGAGGAGTTAGGACGGAAGTCAGAAGGGAAGGACAGATGGAGCCCACTCCACCTTCCTTGGAGCCATCAGCTCACAGTAAGTCACTGTCCCTGAGGAATTAGGACGGAAGTCAGAAGGGAAGGACGGATGGAGCCCACTCCACCTTCCTTGGAGCCATCAGCTCACAGTAAGTCACTGTCCCTGGGGAGTTAGAATGGAAGCAGAAGGGAAGGACGGATGGAGCCCACTCCACCTTCCTCAGGACCCATCAGCTCACAGTAAGTCACTCTCCCTGAGGAGTTAGAAGGGAAGCAGAAGGGAAAGACGGATGGAGCCCACTCCACCTTCCTCAGGACCCATCAGCTCACAGTAACTCACTGTCCCTGGGGAGTTAGAAGGGAAGCAGAAGGGAAGGACGGATGGAGCCCACTCCACCTTCCTTGGAGCCATCAGCTCACAGTAAGTCACTGGCCCTGGGGAGTTACAACGGAAGTCAGAAGGGAAGGACGATGGAGCCCACTCCACCTTCCACTGGAGCCATCAGCTCACAGTAAGTCACTGGCCCTGGGGAGTTAAAATGGAAGGCAGAAGGGAAGGATGGATGGAACCCACTCCACCTTCCTTGGAGCCATCAGCTCACAGTAAGTCACTGTCCCTGGGGAGTTAAAATGGAAGTCAGAAGGGAAGGACGGATGGAACCCACTCCACCTTCCTTGGAGCCATCAGCTCACAGTAAGTCACTGGCCCTGGGGAGTTAAAATGGAAGTCAGAAGGGAAGGACGGATGGAACCCACTCCACCTTCCACTGGAGCCATCAGCTCACAGTAAGTCACTGTCCCTGGGGAGTTAGAAGGGAAGCAGAAGGGAAGGACGGATGGAGCCCACTCCACCTTCCACTGGAGCCATCAGCTCACAGCGAGTCATCTCTAGAGGAGTGTGGTGGTGCCCCCCCCCCATTCTCCTTACACATGTATCCTGCCATTCCTGTGCTATATCTCTCTCACACCTTCCAGCCCATAGACTCCTTTCCATCTGCACTTTAGTGGCTGCAGAAATCTCCACACTGCTTGCAGCCTCCCCCTTTCCTGAGTGACTTGACTGTGCAATCACTGGACAAAGTTAAATACTTTTCTTTTCATTATCAGAAGGAGCTTTATTCTGACTGAAGTGAACAATATGAAGCGATGATACAGAGCTCTGGCAGAGGATGAGAAGTTTCTTATATCCACAGACGGAGCCTCAAAGTTTCCTGTGAAAAGGTTCCTCTTTAATTAGGGGGAGGAAATTGCCATGTAACTTAATTAATTTCAAAAACTTTTATTTTTCTTAAGCACAAGAAAGAAAGATGGCTCTACAGCGAGAGCAAAAGCTACTGAGAGAGTCTGGCCTGCCTGTTCATGGACAGCATAGTGATACACATGAGTTTTAATTACTCTAAACGAGTGCTTAGGCCAATGAAGAACTCTGACACCACCATAGTTTTTCTTCCCCATCCCGACCATTGTGAAAAATAAGGTGAAGGCCTTAGACAGCTATCTAGATATTGCAGAAGAGAACCATTTCAGAAGAAAACCCAGTTTTATTTTGGCTAGCCAATATTTTCAGAGAGTTCCTTGGTATACTACCTAATATTTATTTATTCATTCATTTATTTATTTATTTATGTATTTATTTTGTGTGTGTGTGTGTGTGGTGTGTATGGTGTATGTGTGCAGATGCTCATGGCCCATGCACATCATGTGAAGGCCAGAGTAGAATATCAGGTGTCTTCCACTTTGTTTTGGTTGAGACAGAATCTCTCACTGAACCTGGAGCTCCTGTTTTTCCATCAGTCTGGCTGATCAGTGAGCTCCAGTGATTCTCCTGTCTCCACCTCTTCAGAACTGGAGTTACAGGCATGCATGGCCATACCTGGCAGGTCCACATGTTTGTGCAACAAGTGTGCTGACCAACTAAGCCATCTCCCTAGCTCTTATTTAGTACCTTTTTTAGACACTCTCCCCCTCCTTCAGGGTCCGATCATCATCCTCTACTTCTTGTCACCCAGTGCTCTGGCAGATTCCAGTGAACTTGCCTGATTTCTCTTTCTTTTCCTGCAATCTATGCTTCCATCCTAGCCATTCTAACTCTCAATTGCCTCAGATCTGTTCTCCTCTCTTTTATCACCACCTGATTTACAAATAGGATCCTAACTGGTCTTTTTGCTTTTTATCCAGTCCACAGGAACTGTTCTTGAACTGGCATCCAGGGTTATCCTTCATAAGAAGGAAATTACATCACTCCTCAGCTCAAAAGCCTTCAGTGTCAGCCAATCAGCCTGAGTCAAACTGAAGACACTTTAACAAGAACTACCAAGACCTGGCATAGTTTTGCCCATGCCTAATTCTCTCACCTCCTTCTTGCCAGCAGCTAGAGTATTGGGGTCTTTGGTACAGAAGTCCTGCACTGGCAGATGGTGGGCACACCTCCAAACCTCCTCCACTCAGTGAGTATTGGCTTACCTTACTCATATTCATCTTCTGAGACCTGATGGAAGTGCTACTAACTCTGGGAAGATCTGGGAGGTGCCTAACTTGAAGGTCTCTTACATACTCACAGTCCTTTGAAATCTACATCAAAAACATATAACTTACTAAGTGTTTAGACAAATACCTGCTTAATAGTTGTCTTCTCCTTTGGAGCACACACCAGGTACAAGCAGAACCCATGCCTGTCTTGTCTCATCCGTTTGCAGAGCTGCCTGTGCAGAATGACACAATCCCCGCTACATAATTTCAATCTCATCACAAACTAGGGAAGGGCATCCTTTTTTAAAAAACATTTTCCGAATGTCAGATCCGGGTGCAAGATGGTGGGGGTCCCACACCTGCCCCTCCCCCTCCTCCTGCAGTGGAAGCACAGACACATTTGCTAAGGAAGGAAGGATGCCAGGGAAAGTAGATCTGGAAATAGTTGGAAAGGAAGTGACCAGAGGGCGTAAGGAGCATAACCTGAGGATGTGTCCCAAGATAAGACATGGGTTAATTAAAGAGATTTCTTCTTCCCCTTCTTTGTTCCAAATCTATCTTCTAGTTCACTCACTTTCTTCAACTTCAGGACATGAAATAAATTAATTTTTAGAGAGAACATCTTTCAGACACTGAGAAAATTACTAGCTGAAGATAGATTTTTTATTATTTTTTATTTATTCTTATTTGAGATGGGGGCAGACAATGGGCATGCCAGGGCCTTGAGCCACTGCAAATGAACTCCAAATGCATGCCCCACCTTGTGCATCTGGCTTTTGTGGATCCTGGGGAATCGAAACTGGCTCCTTAGACTTTGCAGGTGAGCACCTTAACTACTAAGCCGTCTCTCCAGCCCTGAAGATAGATTTTTGGTGTCTCAAAATGAGATCTTGTGATTACCTCCCAGGTAACTCATTATTGTTAACTCGGGGTCTCACTCTATAGCCCCGCCTGGTATGAAATTACCTGGGTAATCCAAGCTGGTCTCATACAGTAGTGTTCCTGCCTCAGCTTCATGAGGGCTTGAAGTACAGGTGTGACCCAGTTATCTTTTGGGAGGTGGGATTTCTGTGGCTGTGTAATCAAGAGTGAGTGCCACATAAAAATCAATGTAAACAAAAGCCCGGTATGGTGGCACACGCCTTTATTCCCAGCAGTGGGGAGGCAGAGGTAGGAGGAGTGCAGTGAGTTCAAGGCCACCATGAGGCTACATAGTGAATTCCAGGTCAGCCTGGACCAGACTGAGACCCTACCTTGAAATACTAAAAAAAAAATCCTTGAGGGCAGTACCCAACCAACACTGGAGGTCATACAGTGCTCAAATAACATTAGTAAGTAATTAGGATAGTCCAAATAAGAAATAAAAATATGTTATCTTTCAGTTCATAATTTTTGAGTGCTTTGGCCAGAGCTACATTTTCTTTCTCTCTGTGTGTATTGCTCACCCACACACATCAGGGGCTCTTGCTGCAAAGAACACCAGACACTTGCACCACTTTTTTGCCTCTGGCTTACACGGGTGGTTTGGAGATTAAATCAGGGCTTGAAGACTTTGTCTTAACCACTGAGCCATTTTCCCAAACCCAAGAGCTACTTTCAAAAACGGAACTATTGGGCTGGAGAGATGGCTTAGCGGTTAAGCGCTTGCCTGTGAAGCCTAAGGACACCAGTTTGAGGCTCGATTCTCCAGGACCCTCCAGGACCCACGTTAGCCGGGGCGCTGGAGTTCCTTTCCAGTGGCTGGCGGCCCTGGTGTGCCCATTCTCCCCCCCCCCCCCCCCCCCCCGCCTTTCTTTCTGTGTCTGTCATTCTCAAATAAATAAATAAATAAATAGGGCTGGAGAGATGGCTTAGTGGTTAAGAGCTTGCCTGTGAAGCCTAAGGACCCCGGTTCAAGGCTCGGTTCCCCAGGTCCCACGTTAGCCAGATGCACAAGGGGGCGCACGCGTCTGGAGTTCGTTTGCAGTGGCTGGAAGCCCTGGGGCGCCCATTCTCTCTCTCTCCCTCTATCTGTCTTTCTCCCTGTGTCTGTCGCTCTCAAATAAATAAATAAAAAATGAACAAAAAATATTTAAAAAAATAAATAAATAATGAACAAAGAAATGGTTTTTTTTTAAATGGAACTATTAATGGACTTTTGATTCTGGGTGTTAATAATCATCATCATCATCATCATCATCATCATCATCACCCAGAAACTAAAGGAACTGACATGAAACCAGTATGGGAACCTCTGGTGGGTTAGGATGCCAAAGGTACTCACAAACGAATATGGCCTTAAGTGGGACCACCCCAGTAGGGCACAGTGGTCTCCTAGAGGGACTGCATCTCCAGACTGCCTTAAGGTGAGGGAGGCGCCAGGCTGACTCAGAGCCAGGCTCCCAGCACGCAGGCTTGCCCCCTGACTTGCATGCTCATCCAGGGAAGGCGACAGCACCCAGCCCTGAGGTTTGAAGGACAGGTTATAATTGACAGTATCTCGGGTGCCCTCTGCGAGCACAGCCTGGAGCCAGAGGTCTCTCCGCAACAGCAAAGAAAAGCCTCTTAGCTCCCCGCGCTTCACGCAAGCCCGTCTGTTATCAGCCGCAGATGGGAGCCTGGAGGCCTCCCACTCTGGAGCGCAGGGTGGAAACGGGCTTGGCAGGTGGACAAAACGGACAAGATGACAAGCGCTGTTAAGTGGCAGCCCGCGGGTTGTTGGAACCCGAGCTGGGACCCTCCTCTCCCGGAGCTCCTCCCTGCGGCCGGTGCGGGCCTGCGGGGCTCCGAGATGGATCGCAGCGCGCTGGCGCGTCCCCGGGGCTGCCGCGCCGGCGCTACCTCCCCGGCCACCGCGAGGGCTCCGCGGGCCTTCCTAAGCTGTCTGCTCCGGGCTCGCTGCTGCTCCGGAGCCTCAAGTCCTCGCTGGGAGAGAAGGAGGCTTTGTGTTTATATCAGAGGCGCGTCCTCCTGCACTCACTCATTCCCCTGCGGGGGTGGGGGAATTTCACGTTGGGTGCAATTCGCCGTTCCCGGGCCCTCCTCTCCAGGACTCCCCAGATGTGCTACCCTGCACACTGCAGAAGATAAGTCACACGAGGTGTGTAGTTTCCAACCCTTTGAGGGCCAGGATCCCCTCCCAGGGGCCCCACAGTCTGATTAGCTTGAGTTCTAACTCGCAAAAACAGCGCTGGCTGGCGAGCCTGGTCTCGATGCCTTCTGCTTTCTCCCATCCAGAAGGACTTACACAGAGCCCATTCTCTCCTCGTCTCGTGTCGAAGGCCCGGGTTTTAGCAGAAGGAGGCCTGCCTGACATCCTGCAGATGGGGTCTGCTCCCCGCCTGGGTGCGGCGCTGGGGGAGGGGAGGAAGGGGTGACAGCTGAGCTGCGGGCAGCTCTGAGCTACGAGAGCCCGCTATCCTGTGCTGGGGGGCACTCGCAGTGTGGGCCCAACTGCTTGCTGGCACATCTTGAGTTCCTCCCATCCAAGCCACAGATGTCTGTCATATCGTCATCCCCCCAGCTGTAAGACTTACTATAATTTCATACAGTTCTGTAGACAGATATTGAAAAGGCATCTGGAAAAAATTGATAGCATATCAAGGCAAAGATTTCATAAAAGTCATTTTTTAAATGTCCAGCCATAGGTTCCCACTCACGATTCTCTCAGATGCACACTCAAATTCCCAAAGGCCTTTTTCCTGATCTTAGAGCGCCCCCTTTAGAGACGACTCTCCTACTGCAGCTAGCAGTGCCTGGGCCTCCCTGGGCCTTTGAGGATCAGAGATGCAGTCAATTAAGGAGGGGGCACGCCTTTAATCCCAGCACTCGGGAGACAGTGGTAGGAGGATCGCCATGAGTTCGAGGCCACGCTGAGATTACCTAGTGAATTCCAGGTCATCCTGGGCTAGAGTGAGACCCTACCTCAAAAAACCACCACCAACAACAAAAAAGAGTGGAAGCAAAAGGGATCAGGAAAGGACAAAAGAGGGAGAGAGCACCAAAGTGGACCTTAAGGCAGTATCTTCCGGTGTGAGGCTGACCAGGCTACACGTCCAACGTCCACTAGTCCTCCCACACAAATAAGCCTCCCACCCCAGATTATTATACTAACAAAGACAGAGCTGAAGGAACCTTCTTCCTTCCCGCCAAAGCCACTGTTCTCTCTGGTAACCAACTATATGATATTTGGTTCTAGAAGGCTGATAAGAAATTGTTCCCTTCTCATCTTTTTCCATGAAGGCTTTCCTACCTCTCCACTGAAGTCACAATGAGAAGGAATGACTGCTCAGGGACAAAGGCAGGAACACGTTCACACGTCCGGGCTTTGGCTGGGAAAAGCACACTCCTGACGTCACAGGCAAGGGCATGTTCCATGAGCCTTCGTCCCTGCGTTTTCACCAGGCTTTGCTTCTTCCCTGTCTTCAGTGGCCGGGAACAGGCGGCAGCTGCAGGGCTTCTGGAGTTGATCCGCATGCAGGAGGCAGTTTTAAGGACAGTTGAGACAGCACTTCATGTGACAGGATTCTCTAGAGTAACAGGACTAAGACAGGGTGTTATAGAATGAGGATCAATAGGCCCACACAGTGACTTCTCCGCGACCTGAGGTCTCAAGCAGACTTAGGAAAGCTGCTGAGGCAGTCTAGTGGAACCCCAAGGCCAGAAAGCCCCAGAACCAAAACTGTGAGCCTCAGCCCCAGGTGGAAGATCAGAGATGTCCCAGTTCAAACAATCAGACAAAGGGCACTAATCATCCCTCCCCTCCCCTTGTTGTATGTTGACCCTCATGGGATTTGCGATGACACTCACCCACATATACACTGAGTGCACTGGTTCAGATGCTCAGCTCATCTACAGTCCTGGCCCAGGCATGCCCCAAAGTGGTGCTCTGTTATATATCTGGGCATGCTGTGTCCCACACAAGCAGATCCATAATCATACGTGCTCTTCACAGAGCTGGAGAAAGCCTAAAGTGCAGGGGAGACCCAGGATCTTGGGATCTGGAGCCAAGTCAAGAGAGAGAGGTGGGAGGGGAATATTGGAGATGAGAACACCAAAAGGAATAAGACAGTTCCTTAGAAGGATCGATGAACAAGACCTTTGTTAAGTCAAGAGAAAAGGGGAGCTCTTGGTTGGGAGTACCTTAGAGATATTGCTGTCTGAGTGGGTCTGAAGCTGCAGAAACACCGTGGAAGGATTGTCAATTCTCAGAATGTGGAGGGATGCTCAGGATGTAATCTTGACCTTGTTCTTGAACAAAAGCCTACCTTTTGGGATCCTTTTTCTTATAAGGTAGGATGAGGGAAGAAGTCATCATGGACTCAGGAAGATTTCTTGGAGAAAATTCACTTCTCTGTGAGTCTGTGTTGTCTGAAGACTGGATCCTTTCTAGCTTCTCTGAGACAAGTGAGCCAAGGTCCCCCCGCCCTTCCACCACCTCCATTCCCTGCTGACTCCACAGCCTTCCAATTTCCCAAAAGTGTATTCCACCAAAGAAGTTCCCAAGGAGCACCTCCATGCATAGCTTTCCAAAATAAGGCCCTACCATGTCAAAGAGAGATGAAAATAAGGTCTGATTCCATAAGAATTGCACAGTTGATCTCAAAGGATGAGCTGCAGCTCCATGTTTTTCAAAGTGCCATTGTGAAGTTGTCTGTGATCGATGTCAGTGAGACAGGGCAGGGCAGGTGAGCCAGCACCTCTCTGAAACACCAATGGACACCAGGTGTGGTACACTGTTCAATGGACTTTTCCACCTCCCACCTTGACCCAGGAGCTGAGTTGGCCTGAGCACCACTATGTGAATATGTGGGTGCTGTTTGAGCAATACTTCACAGATGGCAGTACTCTTCTCCAGTCCCAGGCACCTGCAGTTAGCTTATCAAATGGAAGACAATGACTATTAAATAATGTTACAGTGTTGCTTATCAGCCAGTCTCTGAAAGAAAGCAGTTTTAGGAGTTCCTTTCAGAACTTAGAACGAGGACATTTTTTAATCTCTTAAGAAGAGTAAATAGTGCATTTCCCCTTGTGAATGATGACAGCTATGGTACTATGCCACAGGTCCTTTATTGCCTTAACTACCGGGAAACTCCAATCAGATTTTGTGTTGATTACAATAAACATGCTCATCAGTAGTTTTGGGCAGATATATTTGCTAACTCCTTTCTTTTTCTAGCCTGGTTCCCCTCTGATTTCTCCTCAGTTATCTCATCATAGACACCCTTTGCTTAAGCTGTTCAAGACACCTTGGGAAAGAGGTAGATATTTCTATAAGAAACAACAGACTGCTTAATGTACATTCATGCCACAGCTGGGAAAGCCACACAAAGGACACATTTTCCTGGCAGGAACCTACCTGACATCAACACTGTCTTCAGAGATAAAGGACAGTCTTCTGTGTTTGTCCCCTGCCACTACCCTCACAAGGACAAAGTGTCGGGGGCATTCTTTAATCTCCTCGATTTTAATTGGTGAGAGAAAGTGGTGCCACTCATCAGCGCTCTAAGTTGGATGGATTTAATTAGATCTAATGACCAGATAAATGGAGAATTCTGAATAAGGACCTTTGGGGACTGAGTGGTGTGAAGAGGATTATGTTGTTATATTTCCCTGCATTTGTCACCATGGCTGAAACCTCCATGGGAAAAGATGCAAGGCATTAAGAATAGCCAGGCCAGATGCTATTGCATGTGAGGGGTGGAAGAGACAACAGCGGGTCATCCTTGGGGCCACAATTGAGAAGACTCTCAGAACAAAGATGAGATACATTGTGTCCTTGTGAGGACTGAAAGTTTGGGGTCCGGGACCTGAGTGCTCCTCATGTGACCTTCCCTCCCAGTTGACCTCTCTCCCAGGCATGGTTCTCACTATGACCCTAGCATCTCCATAACCTTTGTGGAAAGTGGTTCACTTCTCAAGCTTCCCAGGAGCTGATGCTAAAAACGACCCATCCTCGTTGACAAGTCGCCTTTATCTAGTATGAACAGGATCATTTTGAATAACCTTGTGCTGTCATTTAAGGCTGGGAGTGTCAGAGACTTCTCTCCTGTCCAAGATCATCTGTCAGAGTTAGTAGGGTATTCTAGTCCCAAAATCCCTAAGGGAAAGTTCTAGGTTGGAAGGGAGCCGGGGGGCATGAAGGGAATGAAGCAGTGTGCAGTACTCCAGGTGTGACTCATCTCTACAGAGAGGAGGCTGGAATCGACCCTGGAGAAAGGTCACTAGAAACCACAGGTCCTAAGAGGAAGAGATAAACTTTCACTGGGTGTCCACCCTATTACAGCTTTTGGTCAGCATGGCAATAATATTGCTTCTTCAAGACTCTGAGCCAGGTGCATATAGGTCTTCAGAATGCATATTTAAAGGGGACGAATAATTGAATTATCCTGCAAAGTATCACAGTCCTCATTGTGTAAAAAGAAAACTAAGATTTGGGGAAAATTAAACAGTTTGTTCAAAAGAACTAGGATTTGAATCTAGGTTTTTTTGATGTTAAAAAAAAGTCCCTTTTCAGTTTAATATGAGGGAAAGACATGGGCTGCAGCTTCTCTAGACCTCTCGAACCCCTGTTCCAACTAGGCCAGTGTGCAGTTTGGTCTCCTTGGGCCTCGGGTTGCTCACCTATAAAATAGAATGGTTTGAGGAATACTTCATGGTGAGAAAGCAGCTGCTGGTTTTCCTCCAGAGGCCTAGTAAAACCGAGATTTTGTGTGTGTGTGAATGTGATCCACCTTTTGTCTATATCTAGAGCCCTATATGGAGAGCAGCAGTGCAACGTTAGCTCTATGTACATGGCTTTCTGCCCCAGGAGATGAAGTGACATATGTGCAATTGTGCTTCGGTAGAGCCTAACAGTGGTGCATTGCTTCACTGTCTCTGAATGCAGGGTGGCAGCTCAGGCTGTAAGCAATACACACACGCACGCACGCACACATACACACCACCCAATGCAACCACTCAGGGACACAGCATTTGGAAATAGACAGGCAAGAAGCAGGAGAGCCCCACTTCACACAACATAAGTGGCAACCGACTCCTGGTTCCAACTCTAAGGTTCTTTTTTTTTTTTTTAATTTTTTTTTGTTCATTTTTTATTTATTTATTTGGAGCAACAGACACAGAGAGAAAGACAGATAGAGGGAGAGAGAGAGAATGGGCCCGCCAGGGCTTCCAGCCACTGCAAACGAACTCCAGACGCGTGCGCCCCCTTGTGCATCTGGCTAACGTGGGACCTGGGGAACTGAGCCTAGAACTGGGGTCCTTAGGCTTCACAGGCAAGCGCTTAACCACTAAGCCATCTCTCCAGCCCTCTAAGGTTCTTTGAGGTGTTAAAATGAAAGCACCCAGGTCACCTCGTCCTTCTCGGCCCCAAGTAGAGTCTAGGGAGCAAATGCTGTGAGGTAGATACTCCTCTGTTTTGGTTTGCTGAGGAAAGATCTTTACAGGCTTGTATGCTGAGCCCATGCTTGTCTGTGAGCCCTATGATTTCTAGTCCACATGATTTCTAGGGCACATAGGCCACTCTTTGAATAATTGTGAACTTTTCTTAAACAAATGATTCTGTTCCAGCATATGTGTGGAAGGCTCCACATAAATTAGCCCATTGGGTTTCCACAACTACTTTATGAATCTTTATTATGATTGTGCCCATTGAGCAGAGAAAATGGAAGCTTAAGAGATCAGTAATCTATTCAAAGATGCTCAGCTAGCCAATAATTAGCATAAAGGAAAATCCAAACACAAGTCTCCATGAGCTGAACCCACTACAGTGGACTTCAGGTTTCAATGAGAGATGTGTGTTTCTGAGGAGACTAGGCTGCCAAGAGAGAGAAGGGGTGGAAAAGAAAGATTTAAGAGAAAGGATTTTGCAAGTTTTCTTACAGTCATGTGTGATGACCATGGTGAGTCAATATGTATCATTTCTCAAGGAGGAGGATAAGTCTTTTCTCGTTCATTCATTCATTCTTCATTCATTCAATTATTATCAATCCAAGCATTCTCACAGTATGTCCTATGCTGGTCATCGAAAATATAACATCAAAGGAGACTTTGTCTCTAGTCTCAGTAAGCTCAGTCTAATAAGGGAGACAGACTGATAAGGAGTCACTTATAAGTGATTACCCTGCCATATGACACATGAAGAGCACCGAATCAGAATGAACTTAATGTCATAGAAAGAACAAAGGGCTTTGAATCACCTTTAAAAAACTGGATTGTATAACCTTGAGCCAGGTGAAATTCTTTGAGCTGTATTATTTTTTTTTTTTTTGCAGGAAAACAATAATACTAACCTGGTTACATGAGCAACCCTAAAAGAATTGTACAGGGGATCAAGTGAGTTAACCTAAGTGAAAACATTATTACTTATTATCCTAATGACAAAGCTGGGAAATATGGAAAAGGCAAGTATGAAAAGGCATTAAATAGTGCAAATATTTCTATAGCATGGGATTACATAGCAGTGCAATAATATAGCTGTTGCTGCTACAGGAAATAGGTTGTCCTGGGACTTTGAAATCACCAGCCACTCTTTCAGGGAACAAGCTTTTCCATATGGTATTGAGGAGAAAAATATTTTCATCAACTTGCAAGTATAATTCCTTCTAGAGTAGGAGAATAAAACAATAGTTATTATGTTCCATCAGCTCTCAGAGAAATCAGTCAGCGCATATATGTCTGCTGATCACAGTCATGTGCCCATTATTAAGGTTGTTTCTATGGGGATTTTCAAAGAGCTCAGTGGTTTGCTAGAAAGAAACCATATTTATTCAGTAATTAACCACTAAGTTTTGCAGCTAAGAGGTCATGGGGAATGAAGGGAAAAGTCAGCACAAGCCTAAATCAACACCTTCATGAAAGAGGTGGGAAATGAATGAGGTGTTGAAGGAAGGCTAATATTTGGAACAGAAGAAAAGGGAGGGGAATGGGGTAAATGAGAAGAATGACAAGGCAAGAGGAAGCAGGCAAGGGGAGGACAAATAAAGGTAATAAGGAAAAGTCAATGAAGCGGGAAGGAGGAAGAGAACAGAAAAATGCATTAGTGCATTGCAAAGAGAAGAGCTGGCATGGAAGGGTGGAGCTAGGAGACTGACTTACAGGATGAGGCCAATTATGATCTAAACTGAGGAGTCTGGATTTGATCCTTCCATGAGTTGTTCTATGAGAGGAGATTGTCTTGAGAAGGGGTTTGCCATTTGAAGAACAAGTTGGAAGGAACTAAAAACAAGAAGTAGATGGTCAAACTCCCTGGCATTAGTTATGCTAAGGACAGTGTGCATGATAAGAGCTAAATGAAAGAGAGGACTTACCTTAGGGGAAGTTGCAGATATGTTTCGTGAATATACAAGATGAAGAAGGAAAAGCCAAGATTTTAACCATGCTGAAAATCAAGAAAGAAAATGCTGCCTCTAAAAGGGAAATGAAATATCTCAAAGAGGTGTTAGAATGTGCTCTGTTGGAGAGGATGGCAAGTCTCTCAAATAGAAATGATATCATAGGCGTAGTTGGGATGATGAAAATGAATAGCAAGGGCCAGATGAAGGCTGGGGATGTCATTGTGAGAGCTACTGGAGATGGAGGCCAACAGTCTCAAGGGGCAAATGCAGAAGAGACAAAGAAAGTTCCCTGGAGAACCTTGAGAAAAATGAGACATTAAAGAAAGCAAAGAAGAAGTAATCCTGGAGGGCTGGAATAGAATCCTAAGAGTTAAGCACAAAGAATCAAGTCCAGGAGAATGGTAACCAGATGCACAGCAGAGATTAAGACTGATGTAATAGAGGTTGGAGAGATGGCTTAGTGGTTAAGATGCTTGCCTGTGAAGCCCAAGGACCCATGTTTGACTCTTCACATCCCACATAAGCCAGACACACACGAGGATGCAAGTGCACAAGGTTGCACATGTGCACAAGGGGCCTATGTGTCTGGAGTTTGATTAAGTGGCTGTAGGACCTGGCACCCAATTCTGTCTCTCTGTCTCTCCCTCTCTCATTTAAAAAAAAAAAAATTGCAAAAATTGATGGAATAGAAAACTAAAAAAGCCATTATTTTTGTTAGGAAACATTTTTCAGTATAGTTGAGGAACAAATTCCAGCTTATATGAAAAGCAAGCTCTGGATGTCATGAAATGGACCCACCAGCAAAAGGGTTTCCATGGAAAAAAAGAATAGTGGGAAACTGGAAGGTTCAATAGAAACAACCACAGGAGTTTCTGAGACATAGAAATTAAGACCTATGGAGAGATGGAGGAACTTGATGTGCACTGTGGAAGCAAATCCCAGAGAGAATAGGAGTCCAGAGTTCATGTGAAGCAGTTATTTTTAAATAAGAGGAAAGAAAACACTTCCTTTGAAAATAAAAGAAAATAAGTCCACCTCATAGACATAGCTTTTGAGAGGTGAGAACGAGGGCACTTGAGATGTGTGCAAAGATAGCTCTAATCTCCTCCTGATCTGAAAATGGCCACATAGTATGAGTGGAAGGAAGCCTTTGATGGGTTAAGTTCCTGAGAATTCCAGACTGTCACTGCAGCATAACCTAGCACAACCTGACTGCATGCAAGGGGGAAGGTGCCTCCTAAGGTTAGGACAGTGGGGAGGCATTGGGACTTAAGGAAAGAAAAGATACGAAATAGCTGCAATCATCTCAAAATGGTTCAAAAAGATGCTTTATCTCAACATGCATTTGGAAAATATTCAAATCTGCCAAAATGTTAGAAACCAGACTAATGACCACCCAGAGACCCTTTGTCCAATTCACCAACGGCTAATATTTTACCACATATGTAATGTTTACAGACATACAGGCATACAGACTCTCGCACACCTTTCTTCCTTTCTTTCTTTTTTTTTCAAAACCATTTGAAAGTAATATGCTCACCTCATGAGCATCTCAGCATGCATCTTCTAGGAATGAGGACGTTCTCTTACAGAACTATAGTACTGTTACTCTATATGGAGAATATAATGGCTTTGATTGTTTAATGTTTCAGTTGCTTAATAATTCTCTTTTAAAATTGTGTACACCTGAGGTGTGCACCACAATGTGATATACCTAGAGTAGTGAGGGGACTACTGCAGTCAAGCAAATGAACATGTTTGTGATTTTTACATACTTTTTTGTGAAAAATATACTGAAAATTACTATCAGAAAATATACAGTATGCAATACAATATTCTTTTTTTAAAATTTAATTTATTAGTTTTCTTTTCAGTAAATACAGGCAGTTTGGTACCATTATTTAGGCTCATCTGTGACCTACTCCCTCCCATTAGACCCTCCTTGTTAATGAAAATGGGTCGTGCATTGTGGAGTTAGCCCCCAGTTATTGGTATGATAAATGATCATGACCCAACATGTGGCTCTGACATTCTTTCTGCCCCCTCTTCCACAAAATTTCCCTGAGCCATGTTGGGTTCATTTTTGGTCTGCTTCAGTGCTGAGGTGTTGGGGGCCCCTGAGGCTCTGGCTCTCTGATTTGGTAGTTGATTTTTCTCTGCGTTGATCTCCTTCCCCTTTGTGCTGGTATCCAGTTCACAGGAAAACATCACCCTTGCTTATATTCTTAACTATAATCTTCTTGCTGTAAATTAGACATACCTATCATACTTTCTGCCCAAATTTAATATACAGTAGTCTTATATAGCACACAGGCTGTATTCAAATCTTCCCAGTCATTTTGAAATTTATTTCATAGCTGTTCTTCCACCCTCATTTAGGATCCCATTGAAAACTACATACTAACTTGGTAAGAAAGGAGATAGAGTAGAAACAAAGATAGCTAGATTGAGGTCAGATGATAGATAGATGATAGGTAGGTAGGTAGGTAGATAGATAGATAGATAATAGGGACACTGAGAGAGGCAGAGATACAGAGATAGATAGAAGTAAACATGTGGATTGAGCACAATTTGGCATCCCAACTCTTTAGCAAGCCAGACTTGCACTGTGAGGAAGGAGGGGTTGTCAGCTATAAGGTGAATGTTTATTTGAAGACCACAGACCTTTACCTGAGATTTGTAATAAACATATCATGTGAAGAGGACGATGATGATGATGAAAAGGAAGATGAATAGTGCATAGCATCACAGGAAAATGACAATGTTCAGATAACTAATGAGCCAACAGGCAAAGAGGAAGTGGTAATATGATTTGGCAGTGCAAAAATTAATACTAATTAGACTTTTATACCCTCCCCAAACTGTTTAATTACCATGCATTAAATAATCAATCATTAAATCTATGTGAAATTAATTTGTTCTGAGATCTTTACAAATATATGCTCAATTCGCAATTGGCATGGTGAACTCCTCCCAACTTTAATTAATTAGAGCTGGCATTGGTGATGGGATGTTTATTTATGGACCAGGTGCAATTAAAGAGGAATGGCTATGCTCGCTTTAGAGAATGCTGAGATATGAGTGCTTAAGAAGCCTGGAATCTCACAGCTGGGTGTGACCTTAGTGGTCATTTACTTCAGAATATCATGGTAAATCTATGATAGCTGCAGTGTGAGGCTATCTGTTATTCTCAACATTTCAAAATAGCTAACAGAAATGCTAGATTGACTTATGATAAGCCTGTACTGGCTAGATAAAATAGCTGAGTTTTGTTTTGCCTTTGGCTGGGATTGTGTTCCTTCTTTATGCTAACACTGGTTATCTTCTTCTGACCAGACACCCCAATTATCAGCTGACTATGTCTTTGATGAAAAATAGATCAATTTCACTTCAATCATGGCGTTTCTTTGGTACTGGAGATCTCTTGAAACAAAAGGGAAGGGCAGCGTGTTGAGGGAGTGACCTGTGGAAATCCTTAGGATGAAACGATAGGGGCTGAGGTGACAGCTCAGTGGTAAAGCTCTTACAGTCATGAGGATCGAAGTTCAGATCCATGAAGCCACCATGAAAAGCCAGTTTCAGGGCTCAGGGACCACTGCTCAGGAGGTGGTGGAAAGAACATTGGCACTGCTCCTACAACTTGCCACGAAGTTTCTTTCTGGATACCGGGAAGACTCAAAACTCACCAAAGTGCTGAAAACAAGAGGTTCTTGAGAGTCCAGTTCGACATGTGACAGCTCTGTCACTTCCTCCGAGGCTCAGGGAGCGTGGTGGAAGAGGAGACATGAAGAATGTAGAAGGCAGAGGGTGGGGAAGAGCACTTGAGGACACTGTCCTCTGAAAAGGAAGGGACTGTTGTATTCATGACCTCAAAGTGAAGGTTGCTACTTCCATGAGAGCTGCACAATATTGGACCCATCAACATGTTGATATACAGGATGGAAGAGGGCAAGAAAAAGAATGAGACATCAAAATAAAGGAGAAACTACATGGGAAAAGGGTGGGGTTCACTGGAATGGGAGTTAACTAAAGGAGTACTGGGAGGGGATCATTACCAAATTACAGTAGGTTCATGTATTAAAACTCTCCATCAACAATAATAATTAAAAAGCCATATTCAGGGGGCTGCAGAGATGGCTTAGCAGTTAAGGGCACTTGCCTATGAGCCCTAAGGAGCCAGGTTCAATTCCCCAGTACTCACATAAGTGAGATGCTCAAGGTGGCACATGTGTCTGGAGTTCATTTGCAGTGGCTGGATGGAGACCCTGGCACTCCCAATTCTCTCTCTCTCTCTCTCTCTCTCTCTCTCTCTCTCTCAGATTAATAAGTACAGGCCAGCTAGCCTGGTGCAAACAGCAATGAACAAAAAGACCCTGTCTCAAGCGAAGGCAAGGACCAACACCCAAAGTTGGCCTATGACTTTCCCATGTGTGCTATGGCACACCTCCACATGTATCTACACACACACACACACACACACACACACACACACACTCTGGAAAATCACCTGTCTTGCTCCCAAACCTCCTTTTGTAGAAGAGAAGATTGCCCAAGTGATGTAGCCAAGTTCATACAGTGACTTATTAGAAGCAATTAACAGCAATCCTCCTGGTGCATCAAAGGTTAGTTGAGGAATAAATTTTGTAAGCTAACAGTGGGAGATCTGGTGACAGCCAGACTCAAGGAAAAATAAAAAAAAAAAAAATCAAGGAGGGTGGGGTGGGGGGCGGTGGTTACATTCAGGACAGTTGGCTGTGCCTTGGCTGCCATCACGGGATGAGCAGAGAGAGAAGTAGGGGGCACCACCATCAACAGGCTTCATTCAGTGACTAAGGGGTACTGGCTTGGGGACAAGAATAGTGGGAAGAAAAAGGAAATCACAAATGACCTTCAGGTTTCCTGGAGCTTTTGTTGAGGGAAGAAGGACAAGAGAAAGAACTGCAGGCAAATATTAGGAAATCGCCTCAGGAGACCTAGAATGCCTGAGATCAAGATTTACATCTGGCCCAAAGGTCTCCCGGGTCTCCGTAATGCCAAGGGCACGAAAGGACAGGGAAGTGTTCCCTGTCTAAACTCCGCTGTGGACCCGAGGTTGGCAGCCTCTGCCCAAGGCGGACGCCAGGGGTCAGTGCAAGCCCGGCTTCCCCGGCTGGAGCGACGAGGTCCCTTTCCTTCAGCGTGACATCATTATGGAGAGAATTTAAGAGAACTCTAAACAGCAGATTCGTTTATGATAGCAGCATTTACACGCAGTTGTAATTATGGTGTATGGAAAACAATTATTCCCTCCTAAAATTGCTCTTTTAATTTTCTCTTATTTGTCCCACAGTGAATGTTAAATAAGCCTCATTACTTTGCAGACTGCCTCGGATCTGTGCACCGAGGCGCCTAAATGTCACATCAGGAAACACGCAGCACGCTCTCACCTGCACATTCACGCGCACGCACCGATTACACGCCTCACACACAGGCAGGCTGGGGGACAAGGATGCACGGGCCCCGCTTTGCAGCTTCCCAACCTCTGCACAACTCGGGGAAGTCTCACGGAGAAGACCCCCCTTGGCTTCCTCAGGAGCCATTTGCTCTGTGCAACCTTTCCCTCCAGCTCCAGGCCAGCCTGTAGCTCCAGCCATCGTGCTCCCCCAGCAGGCATTATCGCCTGTGAAGCTCTTCTCCTTTGCTTGCCCATCAGTACCTCCTGTATGAAAGTTAAGTGCCTTGCAAGCAAAGACGGGACTTCCGTGTTACCAGTCCCCAAAGCTTGAAGCTTAGTGAACTACAGTGGACTTCAACGGTGAACGGTTAAGCACCAAGGAGGACTGCTTGGGGTACATGGAAGAACAAGAAAGCTTGATAGGAGAACTTGGTTGTAATGGAAAATGCCATGAATTTGGGGGCCTGGCTTGGCCAGAGGCCCCCTGGAGAGATGGGACATGATGCTGGGGCCCCTGGGTGACGCTGAAATGTGGGAACTCTGGATGGTAGGCGGTGACCCACAAGATAGGAGACATTGTAGATTCTTTTTCTGACAGTTGTGAGAGTAGCTGCTTCCTGCTTCCTCCCTCCAGCCATGCCTCAGGATACTGGTCTTCCAAGGAAGGTCACTAAACCAACCTCCTTTCAAGATGGTGGTTTGCAAAGGTCTATGTCTCTGTATTTCCTGCCTCCCCAAGAAAAGGAGGGAAAGGAGGTAAGTGTCCGAAGCAGAATTGACCTGTGTTGGAAACATCTGTGGCAGTACAGCCCCTTTGCAGAAACGCATCTTATGTCAAAATGTCTGGGACCTTCGTAAGGATTCAAAGGCACAGGGCACAAGACGGACCTTTCAATAGCTCTTGATGAGAGACTGACTGTCCTTTGAGTCCTATTCTGGGACAAATGAGAGGGAAAGGGAAATAAACACGTCTTCACAATCAGGAGCAATGACCTTTAATAAAATGATTAGGCAGTGACATTAAATAAGTTCTCGGGCCATCCTGGAGAGATTAATATGGGTGGATGGGAGTCAGGATCTATTAGGGGTGTGGAAAGATGTTCTTTTGATTAAAAAGTTTGTGTTGTAGGAAGTGGGGTTTGAATTTTAGGGAAGTGTCGTTATTGATGGGTTGCTTTTTTGGCTTTTGGGTGATTAAATAGCTCTCTTGAAGTAGCAGAGTGGGAGGAAGGGATTTCATATGAGGGTCCATAGGAAAGTCCTGGTGCCAAGAATCCTGTGCTGGAAAGGAAGGAACACTTCCAGGCTGGCAGACGCTTTGGACTCCTTACCCATATTCTCTTTTCTTGGCTCAAATACTTAAGAAAAGTCTGGATTCCTTTGTTTTCCTTATCACCACTAGTGGATAAAATAGTCATGGCAATCCCTGTAACTCCACATGTAAGTCCTTTAACCTGTAATTGAATACTTTAATCTGTCTGGGTTGCTGTAACAAAATATACCATAGACGAGGTAGCTTATAAACAACAATAATGTATTTCTCAGTGTAGTAGAGGTAGGAAGACCAAGGTCATTACTTACTGCCTGATGAGTGCCCGCCCTGCATGGACAGTGCCTTACCACTGTGTCCTAACGTGGCAGAAGGGACTACCCAGCTCTCCAGTTAGTGCCTCTTTCCTAATGGTTGGAATTCACCCTCATCTCCCAGCAGCCCTCCCTGCTAATAGCTCTGCATTGGTGATAGTTTCAGCATATGGATTTCTGTGCATACCATAGCACGCTATACTAATGATGCTAGTGGAGAAAGATGTCTGTTTGCATGCTTCATCCATCTGCAGAAGCTCCATTAAAGAACACAGAGGAAGGCCAGGCATGGCGGCGCACGCCTTTAATCCCAGGCCTTGGGAGGCAGAGGTGAGATGGCTGTCATGAGTTCAAGGTCACCCTGAGACCACAGAGTGAATTCCAGGTCAGCCTGGGCTACAGTGAGACCCTGCCTCGAAAAACAACACAACAACAAGAGAACACAAAGGAGGGGCCAGGAGGACGGCTCACTTGGTGAAGTGGCTGTAACTTGAGCTTAAGGACCCAAGTCCAGATGGTCAGCACCCGCAGAACTTGTAGAGACACGATGAACAAGTGATTGCTGTGCTACAGATTAAACTGGAACGCAAAGAGATGACGTGAGTCACCCATAGCCTCAGAGTTAGTGAGTGGTACAAGGATTCCAAGCAGGAATGGTTCTCAGGAGCCTCCCGTTTTTGGAACATCAGGAAGAAAAACAATGCAAAGTTTAAAACACAAAATTAAGACCAAAAGTGAAGGTTTATTTAGAATGACAAATTATAAATTTTGAAAAACTAACATATACTGAACAACACAAAACCTAGAAAAATAACGCTTTTATTACTTAACTACTTAACACCTATTTACCTTCCCCTTACTCTGGGAATAAGCAGCACTTTCAATCTTGTGTGTGTGTGTAATATGTTTTGCATATTAATTATATGTACATATATTAGTACAATATTTAAATGTATTCCATGATCATTTGAGTACATTGTTAGAGCCGCTCTCAAGACACTGGAAGGGACCATACAAGTGAAGGTTTTTTCCTCCCATTCTAACCCAGATCTTTTTATTTTAGAAGACTAGAGTCTTGGCTGCTGTCCTGCCTTGTCAGTAAGAAATCAGGACTAGAAGCCAGGTGTGACCCAGACCCCAGTGCTCTCTGCTCTGAAGGGAGAAGGACCAAGCTTCCCCTGTGACCCAACTTGTCTGTACACATATTCCAATAAGTTCACTTGTCGTTTTCAACGAATATACCCACTTTTGCTCAAATGTAAACATAAATCCAAACCTCCTCCTCTTATTCTTAAAGAAGGAACAGAAGGTATCTGAAGGAAGGCTGAGGCTATAACTCCTTCTTAAAGTAGGAAATTGGACCAACAATCCCACCTTACCTTCCAAATGAATCATTTTGAAAATTTATTTATTATTTATCTATTTATATAACAGAGAGATAAAGAGAAAGATGCAAACAGAGAGAGGGAGTGAGTATCGGCATGCCCTGCCTAGGGCCTTCTGACACTGCAAACAATCTCCAGAAGCATAGACATTGAGCTTTACATGGTTACTAGGGAATCAAACCTGGGTCCAATAAGAAAAGAGAAGAGAAGAGAAGAGAAGAGAGGAGAGGAGAGGAGAGGAGAGGAGAAGAGAGGAGAGGAGAGGAGAGGAGAGGAGAGGAGAGGAGAGGAGAGGAGAGGAGAGGAGGGGAGGAGAGGAGAAGAGAGGAGTGGGGAAGAGAAGGGAAGGGAAGGGGAGGGGAGGGGAGGGGAGGGGAGGGGAGGGGAGGGGAGGGGAGGGGAGGAGAGGAGAGGAGAGGAGAGGAGAGGAGAGGAGAGGAGAGAAGAGAAGAGAAGAGAAGAGAAGAGAAGAGAAGAGAAGAGAAGAGAAGAGAAGAGAAGAGAAGAGAAGAGAAGAGGAAAGGAGGAGAGGAATTTCTAAACCCTTTAGAGCAGGAGAACCAAAGAGATGTGGAGGGCAGGGTTATTAAGGCCTTTGGAGGAAAGGAAAGGAAGGGGGAAGTTTCGGCATGGTGCTTAATGGTATTCTGGGGAGAGGGACAGACCAGAGTCTGCAGCCACCAAATTGGCTAGACCTTCTGCTGAACTCTTTTGAGACTCTGAGATCCCCATTGTCAACAGGTGGTAGCTGGGAGGAAGCTGTCTCAATTGGAGGATCTCAGACCTAGTCTAAGCAAACAGGGAAGGGAGAAAGGTCAACTTTCTTTGAAGTCTCAATTACCATAACAGGTGGTAGGCAGTGTCAGAACCCTAGGACTAGACTGACAGGCTGGGAGGGTGGAGAGGAAGATGGGAGGAGGAAATTCAGGGATTTTTATGGTACTAGTCTCTATTTCTCTAGAGAAGTTTTCAGGATCTTCACCACGGTGAGAGTTGATTGCCATGGTGATGGTGGTGTTAAAAGGTGGGTACTTTAATGGGTGATTAAGTCTGTAAGAGGACAGAAGCCTTTCTTAGAGGAGTGAGTTCATTTTCGCAAAGAGGAGGTTGACATAAGTGAGTTTTCTAGTGCTTTTTCTCTCCTTTTGCTTCCGTAAGTCCCTCACCAGAAACCAAGCAAACACTGGGGCCATATTCTTAGACTTACCAGTTTCCAGAGCTTTGGGAAAAAAAAAAAAAAAACCTCTTATTTCCTTTATAAATTACATGGACTCCAACACAGATTTAGTCAGCCCCCTCCTCCACTAGCAGTAGAGGGATTTATTCATCTGTCACACACTTGTCATTAGACGGGCATCTTTCACGAACCTGATGCTTAGTGAATAGAAAAACATAGCTGACAGAAAGTACACAAATGAAATGCTTCTCGTACTTTATTGCTGGTTTAGAACAGAGGCAGAGTTCTATGAGCATATCCACTAGATAAAGATTCTATAGGGCTGTTCTGGCTAAAAGTCATAATAAAGAAAGAAGATAATTATGATAGCAACAATACTATCTCACTTCTTTTTTTGAACAATCGTCATATATTTGTTTTTCTGCTGAGCATTTCACAAAGTGCCATATTGAATTCCCCCAGTCACACTGGAGGTGGGTACTTAAGCATTAAGCTGTTGGGAGGCAATGCCATTCCAGCAAATGGGAACAATACTCACAGGACAATGGAATTCACTTAGGAAATAGGAGAATTAACAGATAGAGAAAAACTAAAAGTGTCTGTGAACAATTCCCAAACCACCCACAATCTGTTCATAAATATTTCTATTCCTCCAGAGGCTTTTCCCTTTTCATTTCAATGGGAAGGAAGTATTTGTTGTTGTTGTTTAAGACAGGGTCTTGCTCTGCAGCCCAGGCTGGCCTTGAATCCACACTCTAGCTCAGGATGGCCTTGAACTGATGATCCTCCTGCTTCGGCCTCCTAGAGAAGAAAGCTTTTAAATAATTCATGTTATTTAACATCAAGGACAAACAAAGTTCCCCTGAAATTTTTGTTTCCATCATGTGCTTGTAATTTTTAATCAAGAAAGCATCACATATTCTTTCCCCAGTGAATCACAGCCTCCATCCATTCACATTAATCACTTCAAAATGGCCTGAGAATTCACTTAATGTCATTGCTTAATCACTTTATTAAATGCCACTGCTCCTCAATATGACTATTTGTTTTTAGCTCATCTCTGACATCCATAGAGGCCTAAAGACTCCAACCTTTTTTCAAAAGGCAACGAGTTCCCCACTGAGTATGCCATTTGGCACCCCTTGCCATGAAGGCCAAACGGTGTCATTTGCACTGTAACAAGCAAACTGCCCTCTGCCACTGCTTAGCATTCTGTCATAAAAGTCATTGCTACTGATGAAAGGTAGCCCTCTCCTAACCGCTCTCAAGAGGGTAACTATTTTATTTTGTAAGGTTTTATTTTTAACTACTATTCTCTATTCTGGGGAGAGGAGTGATATGACAGAGGAATGATTGGTTAATAAGAGTGGGGGGAAAGGAGATACAATAAACAGGGAGAAAGAGTTTCTCTCACTGGTGGAAATGCCAAAACAGTTTTTGGTTCACTGACTGAAACCAGGATGTTATTGGGGCATGTTGGCATTCAGGAGGTGAGGCAGGGGAATAAAGAGATTGATATCGGCCTGGACTATATATCAAGACTTTCCATGCAAAAGAGAAAAACAAGCTGGACTTGGTGGTGCATGCCTTTAATCTCAGTACTCTGGAGGCTGAGGTAGAGGGATCACTGTGAATTTGAGGACAGCCTAAGATTACAGAGTGAATGCAAGGTCAACCTGAGCTAGAGCAAGACCCTACCTCAAAAAAGAGAGACAGAGACAACAAAAATAGTAACAAAATGCAAAACAAGCTATTGTGACATGATTGAGGCAAGGATTGACTTCCCAGCCTTCCTTGGGGCGGTGTGAAGGTGGCAGGGTTGTCACACTGCACAATCAGTACAGGCAAACTCTTCTCTGGAGGAAGATGGTTTAGACTTCCGTTGACATTGTCTCAGACACTAGAAAAAAAACTAAGCCCCACTGTTTCCTACAGTTATGAGAATAAATGTTCTAAAACTAATATGGTGATCCTAGGAATACAAAATTGATTTACTAGTAGGCATGGTGGCGCATGCCTTTTAATCACAGCATTTGGGAGGCAGAGATAGGAGGATCATTGTGGGTTCAAGGCCTGCCTGGACTACAAGGTGAGTTCCAGGTCAGCCTGGGCTAGAGTGAGACCCTACTTTGAAAAAAATGGTTTGTATTTGCATGCCAATACCAATTGATTGGCAATGTTGGCTGTACCTAGTGTTAAGGATGATCCTGAGACCTGGCAGCTAGAAAGAGCATGAGAAGTTCATACAGTCTACTATGGACAGAAGACAGGACTGGCATGAACGTCAAACCTACTGACCCTGTGCAGACACAGTGGTTCATCCACCCAAGGCTACCACTGAAGATGAATAGTTTCTCCTTCTCAGTTCCAGTTCCATGTCATTCAACCCTTTCAAGCCTCTTCCTCACAAGAGTTTGAGACTGATGTTACTGGTTGTATATATTTAAAGGGATTCTTAGAACCTTTTGCACCTGACTCCTCATGGATAAGGAAACTGAAAATAAGAAGAGCAATCAACTTACTATTTTTTAAAGGTACAATTTTTGCCAAAAGGGCTATTTCACTGCCTGTGATAGGACAGATTTCTGGGAAGGTCACACCAAGATAAACAGTTGAAATCATCATGTTTTAATGATATTCACTGTCATAACAAAAGGTTTTCCATATGAAGAAAACATATTGTCCATTGGAACATTTATGCCTGTGCAATAAAGATTTAGAAATATGGGAAGAAATTGTGTTTTAGAAATCCAAAACGAATGATGATTCTCATAATGAGGTGGAAACCTTTTACTATAAGACATAGCCAAGAACTCTTTTAAGGTTAAGAATTTTACTTTTCCCCTTCCTTTAATGGCCACAAGATATCTAATAAGGTATGTACTATTTTTGCCCCATTTTATAGAGCTCATGGCTTACAGAGTTAGTCAGTGGCAAGGCTGGAACCTGGCTCTGGCATGAACAGGAATTTAGGCTCCTGGCCCTCTGTTCTATTGCCTCCCTCTGTGGCCTCTGGAAGCAACAGCCTCTACCTCAGTGGAATAATGAAGAGCATGCACAGGCGTTTCAGAGTAGAAACCCAGAAAGAAAGAATCCAAACACTCAGGAGCACAAAAGGCATGCTGTGAGGAGGATGTGGATGTTCAGGGGGAGCTGCCTCAGGAGCCCTGGAATCTAGGGTGGGTGGATGATACTAACAAGACTTGTCCCTCTTTCCACCCTTTCCATTGCAACTCATGCTCAAAGAATAGGGCTGGGGATACATTGCAGAGAAGGATATTGTGTCACGAAACTATAAAACTTGGAGCTCAGGGAGATAGTGTGCTTTATTTCAACTAGGGTTGAGACTTGAGAAATCAATTTAGTAGTCAGCTAGAGCAATTTAGACTCTAGCAAGACATATAGAGAGGTAAATATGTAGTAGGGTGGATGGATAGATAGATAGGCAAATAGATGGCAAATAAGATGAAGAAGAATGAGGAGGAGAAGCAGGAGAAAGATGGAGGGGTAGATGCAGCAAGCTATCTGGAAACATGGTATTACAGAAAGGCATTTGGTTTTCTACACCATGGTTTAAGATGCTGGAAAGCTGGTCTGCTGGCAGCGAAAAGAGCACGCATCCAGGATATGCAGGCTACATCGGTAGTTATTGATTTATCAAGCAGAGTTTAATCTTCAAAATAGAGGCAGAAAGAGAAAAAATACCCAGAAATGCATCATGACAGCATCTATAACAAGAGAAGAAAATATAATAGTGTAAGGAATGTCCAGTAGTTTAAGATGGAATAATGGGAGGAAAATTGGAGAAGCATATGCGTGGTCTCAGAATCCTGCGCACAATGCCTGGGTGATGGGTAGTACTGTGCAGAGGCTGCATCGTGTCTTCAAGAACATCCTCATCAACATATGTGCACGCTACTATTTCCCCCATTTTAAGAAAATCCTCTTTTAATCCCCACCTCTCCAGCCCCATTTATTTCGGTTCTTATGCATAACAAAACTCCTTGAGACAGTTGCCAGTTCTCCCCACAATTTTGATTGACTCAGTCAGGCTCATACCATCACCAGTTCCTGGAGCATCAGTGACCTTCATATCACAAACATCTAAGACTGAGATACCCAATAATGTGAACTAATGAATAATGGAGCAAATGTCCAGGCATATGCACTGCTAGAGTGCTGCTAGGCATTTGGATATTAAAATACATGATAAGTAGCCATATTTCTAAACCCTCCAGGAGCCCTCTACAACCACTGCTAGTCCTTGGGACCTGTGCCTCACCTCCAAAGGACCAGAATTTAGAGTCTGTCCTAATCACTACAGGGTTTCCAGGCCCTTGCTCCAGAACCAAGGTCAGTCTTTATTCACGTTGGCCAGTTCTATTAGTCTCACTCCCACAGAGAGAAAATTCTATACACTGCCACACACCAAGCCCACCCCTAAAGATCTCTGGGTGAAACGTGTTTTGGAGGCTTCTCTGGTATCCCCCATGCTTCCAGAATGTCGAGCAACTTGGCATGTCTCCTGTGAACTAGCCTTAGATCCTGGTTGTGGTAGGCCCCAACATTTGTAGCACATGTCCTCATTGGTCCTGATTTTCAACTGAGCAAATGTCTATGAACCATTTGGCCTCCAATGCTATGACCTGGTGCTTCTGGTACTCATCTTGATGTCCATTTCACACAGCCACTGGACTTTTGCCTCCCTGGAACTTTGCCCCTGAAAGGCAGGGAGAATAGGTGGGCTACAGAAACACGCAGAGATTGTGAGCAGTATGCGACCAGGGATTCACAGACTGTGGGTCATTATTGAATTTCAAAGGCAAAAGCTCATTAAACCCCCAAACACACCACCTCACAAGAATAATGGTAATTTAATTAATAAAAATGAGGGCACTCATATATGCTATTTGCTCCAACCAGCACTCATTTGAAGGCTACAAATTCAACAACTGAGACACAGCCTCATAATTTAACACTTAAATAGGAAAGCTAAGCTAAAATCTTAGTTGGTCTGGCACATGACCAGTGCTCCTAACTACCACAGTACTCTGCCTCTTGTTTGACCTGAAGGTTCAGATCCACCCAATTAAATGATATTTTCAAATTATTTTCTTGATTTAGTTGATAAAAAAAAGATTTTTTAAAATACATAAAACCTTGGTAATATCAGAGGTAAAAGACTGGGAATGATAGAACATTTTGAACATAATTACCTTTCAACAGAAGTTGAAAAGATTTGGCACCATGATTAGTACTATTGACGTTAATTTGACACTCTAAATCACCAATGACTGTTAAGTTACCAGGGAATTTTTGCACATTTGATTCTATTCTCTCTATCAATGCATAGCTCAGACAGGGTCATCATTTAGCCAGTGACATCCTCCTCAAATAAACAATTTCTAAAAATTACCAAGTGATTTGAAAGTTATTGCAAAGATGTAATGAATAATTTACACTATAAGTATGTGATATAATAGAGGTATAACATATTCAGTTGAACGTAATTAGAAGATAAAAAGGAACTGAAAGTATACCTCAGAGTTAGAGCATGTACTTAACATGCATGAGGCCCTGGGGGCCATCCTCAGCCAGGAGAGGAAAGGAAGGAAGGAAGGAAAGGGAGGGAAGCAAAAAACATGGAGTCAGCTCCACGTTGCTGGGATGAACATCCCAAACAGATACAGCCTATAGGAGGAAGGATTTATTTCAGCTTACAGATGAAGGGGAAGTTCCATCAATGGCAGAAGAAGCTGGCTCCCTTTCACAAATTCAAGCATAGAGAAACCACATCACCAGCAAGCACCACAGGCAAACAAGCAGACCCAGGCAGAACTCAAGACTGTTCTGCATAGCTTTAAGCTAGAAATCAGATTTCTCACTTGTGACATCTCCTCCAGCCAGATGGCTGGAAATCCAAGTTTTGATAAAACACCTGAGTCTATTGGAAGACATACACTGAAACTACCACAAAAGGGGTATTCCTTTCAGGATTTCATGTACACATTTTCTTATTAATATTTTACTATGCTGATTTTTTAATATTTTGAATGCTGCTTTGCTTTCACTACAAGTTGACCACTTCTTTAAAATGATTTCAATTAACTTCCATGTGGTGGTCTCTTGTTTCCTGCCCAGTTCACTTGTGCACCATCTTTGCGTCCTTTAAATCTGACATACCATGCTATAGTCCCATGACTTACTTTCTCCTTTTTGTGTGTTATCTCCCTTGGCATTATGGATTTAAAGACTATCCACACCCTGGACTTTTGGCAACATCTATCTCTGGTTAACCTCTTTTGGACACCAGACTAGTATAGTCAATGGTTATTAGACATCTCCACTTGGATATCTGAAAGGCATGTTAAATCCAATGTCAAAAACTCAACTCTTGGGCTGGAGAGAAGTTGCATAGTGGTTAAGGAGCTTGCCTGCAAAGCCAAAGACACATGTTCAATTCCCCAGGACCCATGTAAGCCAGATGCACAAGGTGGCACATGCATCTGGAGTTTGTTTGCAATGGCTAAAAGTCCAGGCACACCCAATCTCTCTCTCTCCCCCGTCCCCACCACTTCTTTCTCTCTCTCAAATATACAATTTTTAAAAAATTAAAATTGAAATAAAAGTCAACTCTTGTGTATGTGTTTTCATGGGTACATGGTTATATAAGCATACGCACATGGAAGCCGGGTAGTAACTTCAGGCGTCATTCCTCATATATATCATTCACCTTTTTTGAGACAGGTCTATTATTAGCCTAGAGTTTGCCAAGCAGGCTAGGCTGGCTGGCTAGTGAATCCCGGGAATCTGTTTCTGCCTCACCCATCAGTAGGATTATAGGCACGTAATCCTACACACCAGCTTTTTTAAATGGGGATCAAACTCAGGGCCTCATGCTTGAGGGGCAAGCCCCTACCCACTGAGCTACTCCCCATCCATAAAGCTCAGCTCCTGCTCTTCTCCAAAGTCACACAGTCTTTCTCAGTTTGGTAAGTGGGAGCTCCATCCACGTAGTTGTTCCAGCCCAACCTTGGAGCCGTTCCTCCTTCCCATCCCATGTCCAGTCTCATATTAATCTATTGTCAGCCTGGACCATGACCATACCCACTCCTCACCGCCTCCTCTCCCATCACCCTGTCCATTTCATCTTATTTTCACAGGGATGATTTACAATATCTGCTCAGTGGTCTGTCAGATTCCATTCTTAACCTCCTGCTCTCTTGTCGCTGATTTGTTTTCCAAGGTCGGGTCTCACTCTAGCCCAGGCTAAGCTGGGATTCACTATGTAGTCTCAGGCTGCCTTGAACTCACAGTGATTCTCCTACCTCTGCCTCCCAAGTGCTGGGATTAATGGTGTGTGCCATCATACTCAGCTTATTACTGATTTTTAAACAGTGATTTCTTTAAACTATGAAAGACCTAGTGTAACTCTGAGATTCAAAATGCTCCAGTGTGTCCCTTATTAAAACAAAAGTCATCGTAGTACCCTCAGCACCAACACAACACAACCAGGGGACAGAGCCTCTCTGGCTGCTGTCCTAGAAGACACTCTCTGCCGTTTTGCTTCAGCCACGCTGGTGTCCCTTTTGTCCCATGCTTCTGATAGGCACATGCTGTCTCCAATGTTTTCCATGCGTTCTATCTGTCCAAAAGCTCCTCCTCCCTGAGATATCCACCCAATTCTTTCTCTCACTTCCTTCAGATATTTGCTCCAATTCTTCAGTTTCCTATTGCTGTTTAACAAGGCAGCACAAACTTAAAAGAGCAAAAATCAGTTATAGTTCTAGAGGTCACAAGTTCCAGTGTGCTCTGACTAATGAAACTTTTGCTACCAAAACTTGGGTGCCCTTGTAAAATTTTACAACCTAAAATATCTGGTGCTGATTTCACAGATGGCCACTGGCAAGGAAACTAATATCAGAGGCTAGCAGACTTATGATTCATGTGTTATGGTGAGCAAATATTTAGCAAAACTGTCACTCAGGAAACTTGGGAGGTAGATTGTTAGATGACTGAACCAGAAGCTCAAGGGGAAAACATAACGTGACAGTGTTTGCTCAGTGATATTTGTCATGTTTGGCTAGGTATTAGAAGAAACAAGCCCAAGGAAGAATTTCTCAATTTGAAAGCAGAAATGAAAGGAAGTGAAGAAATTTAAGAATTGAGACTTTGCAAGACTGAAAAAGCCAATTGCTTCTAGACTCCAAATAGTCAAATTTGAGTCTGAAAGCAATTTTAAGGGAGATACCAATAAAAACTTTCCACAGATTATATTACCTAGGGGCAAAGATCAAATTAAGGATATATTGCTCAGTAAATCTTTTTCAATTGTACGAAATTACTCATGGCAGATATTAAGGGTAAAACTTGTCCATGGCAGTGTGATAGCCTGGAGAAAGAAAGTGGGGGGGGGGGAGGTGAAAATGCAAAGAAACACACCAGATATGAGAAATTTATCTCAGAAGAAACTGTAGGAGCTTTAACTTCTCTTCCTTCCTCTTCTTGAAGAAGTTGATCCTGCTGCCATGAGGGGAGCTGAGCAAGGTGGACTTCCGTAGCTGTGCAGGAGCGGGGATCCTCAGTGCCCCAGAGCAGGAGAATGGAGTCTCAGCTAACGATGGCACCTGGAGCTGGGGAGGTGGCTCAGCTGTAAAAGTGCTTGCTGAATAAGTAAAATGACTTGAGTTTGATGCCCAGCACCCACGGAAAATAAGCCAACCATGGATCAGGGGCAAGAGGATAAAGGGGAGTATAATAAAATAATAATTTCAAAAACTGATCAAAAATTAAAACAGAGCTGGGGAGATGGCTCAGCAATTAATGTGATTGCCTGTGAAGCCTAAGGCCCACATAAGCCAGACACACAAAGGTGAGGCAAGCACAAGGTCACATATGCCCACTAGGTGGCACATGCATCTAGAGTTTGATTGCAGTGGCTTAAGACCCTGGCACACCAATTTCTCTCTCTCTCTCTCTCTCTCTCTCTCTCTCTCTCTTGCATTAAAAAAGCCAGTTCAGTCTGTTGGGCTTGCATGAAAAAAAAATAAATAAGTAAAAACAGATATGGCCAGTTAGCTCAGTTGGTTAGAGCATGGTGTTAATGAAAATAGGATAAGGGCTGGGCATGGTGGTGAATGCCTTCAATGTCAGCACTTGGGAGGCAGAGGTAGGAGGATCGCCATGAGTTCGAGGCCACCCTGAGACTACATAGTGAATTCCAGGTCAGCCTGGGCTAGAGTGAGACCTTACCTGGAAAAGCAAAAAAAAAAAAAAATAATAAAGTAAAAAGAATAAGTTATTCTCATTGCTTAGTAGGTTAGTGAGGTTACACCTATGTATTTGGATACGTATACATCCATAAATTAGATCTCATATTGTGAAAGTTAATGTAATTTAGGTATTTTAAACTCATGAGTCTTTTTTCAAAAATTATTGTGGTGGGCTGGAGAGATGGCTTAGCGGTTAAGCGCTTGCCTGTGAAGCCTAAGGACCCCGGTTCGAGGCTCGGTTCCCCAGGTCCCACGTTAGCCAGATGCACAAGGGGGCACACGCGTCTGGAGTTCGTTTGCAGAGGCTGAAAGCCCTGGCGAGCCCATTCTCTCTCTCCCTCTACCTGTCTTTCTCTCTGTGTCTGTCACTCTCAGATAAATAAATAAAAAAAAATTATTGTGGTAGCTAGGACAAATATTATGTAATGTTTTATGCTGCAAGAAGTAAACTGAAGTAACAAATCTTTTTCAGTGGAAAAAGACAACTATGGCTATGTATGACAGGGGGGTGACCAGAAGTCACTGGTCATCCAGTGTAACTGACAAAAAAGTAGGCAAGCTCTGGAGTTCAGCAAAAGTCTCTGTCTCATGGAAATAAGGTAGAAGAGTGATTAAAAAAAAAGCACCTGAAATCTTCCTCTGGCCTTGATGTATGTGTGCAAGACATGAACATCTGTGTGCACATGCAAACACACACACATTTCCTCCTCAAAACGAGGGCATTGGACAGCTTCCCATATCTAATTCTAAGTGTTTTGAGGAGGCTGTCCACATGCAAGATACAAATGGTGTCAGGACCTAAAGAGGGTGAAGACAGAGTTTCATGAATGGGGTGATCTGGTGTTGGGTCAGAGAACGTCCACTAGGGAACCACAGACCAGGATGGAGAGTCTGAGTCCATAGGGACTAAGGAAAGCCTCTAAGGTGAGGTGGAATGGGAGAGCTGGCACAGGGGTCGAAGCTTGAGTTGGGTGATGAAGCCACTCACATGGCTAATCATGGAGTGTCAGAGCCTGAGCAGAGCACACGCCATCAGGGCTGACAGAAACCAGGCAGAGTCGGGAAGGAGTCCCTGGAGTGCATAATAAGGAAGGCCTCCACGCTGGAAGAACAAACTGGATCAGGAAGTTAAATATAGCGAGGAGGACATTCACTGGGTAAGAGGCAGCAGCAATGGGTGGTAATTATGGACCAGAGGATTGATGAAGTGAGAGCTGTCACTGTCAGGAAAGGTGCTACAGATGTGAAAGGAACAACACAGAATAAACTCTGTGCTGCATCAGTGTGAACTTCTAAACATATAGAAACACTGCATACATGCATAGACAGATGATAGTCAATAGATGATTGATAGATAGATAACAGACAAGCTACACACACACACACACACACACACCCCACACATGCATGCACACACACACCCTTGTTCTCTGAGACACCCCAGGAACAGAAACCTTCCAATAGCAATGGATGTATCATGGACTTTAAATATCTAACTTCTACCAAAAATATCAAGTGTCCTTGAAATGGCAGATCAAGAGCTGGAGTGAGAAACTTATGAAATGATGTTATAAAAGTCCAAAAAATAGCTCAAAGATTAATAAAGACATGTCAAAAGAACACCAAAGTCTTCTTAAGGGAGCACCCATTGATAAATCTAGGACAATTTGGTTACCAGTGAATGTAATGGCTTATTTATGAAAAAATTATATATATAAGTTCTTGGCACAAATTAATAAATGAATAATTTCAAAGTTTAACCCACAGGATAAACATATAATTACAAAGAAACCACCTACAATACTTATTAGGTGCAAATGGAAAAGTGATAACTTTACAGTAGGAAACATGGTGAATATTATCATATTCAAAGAACTAAAGTGAAGAAAATAAAAGTCTGAACTACCTAGTGGCATGAAGCAAGGATGTAATATTGTTTCTGTGATATTCCTTCCCAGATGTGTGAATCTAAATTCTAGGGGTATTTGTTATTGCCGTATACTCCATCTCATGAGATAGTTACTGCAAAGAAAAAGACCTGGTCAGAGGAAAGGCACAAGACATGAGCATCTGACTGGAGGGGAAAAAAAAAAAAAGAGGAGGAATGAGTGTAATGTTTGGAGACTGGCAGTTAGTCAGGAGTTAAAGATGCTTGCTTGCAAAATCTGATGGCCTGGGTTTGAATCCTAAGTAGCCACATGAAGCCAGATGGATATGTGTGGAATTTCTTTGCAGCTGAAAGAAGAAAGGGTATGCCCATTCTCTCCTCTTCTCTCTCTCTCTCTCTTTCTTGTCTTGCCAATAAAAATTTAAAGACTGGGCTGGAGAGATGGCTTAGCAGTTAAGTGCTTGCCTGTGAAGCCTAAGGACCCTGGTTCGAGGCTCTATTTCCCAGGTCCCACGTTAGCCAGATGCACAAGGGGGCGCACACGTCTGGAGTTCATTTGCAGTGGCTGGAGGCCCTGGCATGCACATTCTCTCTCTCTCTCTCTCTCTCTCTCTCTCTCTCTCTCTCTCTCTCTCTCTCTGCCTCTTTCTCTCTCTGTTGTTCTCAAATAAATAAATATAGAAATAAAAATTTAAAAAATTAAAGACTGTTATGTTTTGTGGGATGCTACACAAGTTAACTCAAGGGATATGGAGCTCCAGACTGGCACAATGAAGCCAACATAAAAGCATAACAACACTGTCTTTATGCTTAGGTGCTCATGAAAGGGAAGTATACACCTTTAACTCTTAACCCTTCAGATACTTGGGGTTTCGGCTCCTGAAGCAAATCCCCTTCAAATTCTTGGTCATAGGATTGCTGTTTCTCTCCTACCTCAGGCTTGTGTCTTCAAATTGTGGTTTCTCTCTAGATTTGACACACTGTGTTTCTTGTAACACCTAACTCCTACAAGACATTTCAAAGGCTGTCTTTCTTCTTGTTTGTCTTTATGTGACAGCCATGACAGAATCCTGCCCCAGCTGACAGGAGAAGGAGGCACAGTGACACCCATCCTGACACTAGTTACTGGGAGCACCAGGATGCTCCTTAATGAGGACCAGAATCTCTTGTCCTGGGGTGCAGTGTGGGGCCAAAAATATATGAGCTAGTTTACTCTAGAAGTTCACCAAGTACAGATTTTAGCCAAATGTCAAATGGTCAAGTGTTGGAATCAATGTGTAGCTAAGGTCAAGCCAATGATGAGGGCAGCCCTCAGAGGTGGAAATTCTGAGATAGAAAACAAAACATCCTACTTTGTTCATATCTATACTAAATTCATATTTATAGGAAATGGATTAGTGATGTTATTAAAATTTACCTAAATAATATTGAACTTTTGTGTCAAAATTTTTAGGAGTAACATTTCAAGCATCATTTGAATACAGGAGCTATCTTGCATATGTTATATAGATTCCTATACAACACAGTCATAAAATTAAATAACACTGAAATTAGTAAAGGATAAGAACTTTTCTCTGTTTTTTTCTTACTTTCTATATTAGCACTCTATCTTTGTTTTACTTTTTATACCTAATTTTAGAGCTTTCCATTCTCATGAAATTTAGAGTTCACAAAGTTGACATTCTTAATTCATACTTACAAGATGTTAACTATTCCTCAAAGAATCTTTTCTTGAAAGAAGCAGGGCTGACATGAAATTTTAGAATTAAAATTTAAATACATTCTTAAAGCTTATTTTACTTGGTATATTTAGAATTGATTTATAGATATAGCCATGGCAAGACATTTTTATTATTCTGCTTTAAATTCTTATAAATATTTATTTATAGAATTATCTAACATAGTTTCTCTTCTTTTTGTGGGAACTGATAATTTATAAATCATTTACCTAATTATTTTAAACTTTAAAAAATATTGTTTATTTATTTCAGAGACAGTGAAACCTCTTCTCAAACCCCCCTTCCCTAAAATTACCCAAACAAACAAAAAATATAGAAAAGGATTTCATTTTAGCATCTTATATTGTTACTTTAAAAAATCAACCATAAATATGGATAGCATCATGTATATATTCCTTATGTTGTTAAACTGGTTAGTCAAAATAGTAAACCATAGGATAATGTTGTTGGCCATAAAAATGTAAATCAGAAGTTATGTTTAAACATGTATCAAGGCCATTGTTACCCTTAAGGTTCAAACTGATGAAACCAGACCTGAATAATGGAATTTTGGCCAAATCTTCAGGCTAAAGACAAATTTGGTATATTTCTAGTAGGACAAAAGACACTGCGGATAAATAGTCTTTGACATCTAGAACTGACCAGAAGACAAATTCCAAAGATGACTTCCACACTGGCCGCAGTTTCAAAAGGAGAGGCCTGCTCCTGAGGAAGACCAGCTCTTGTGTCTAGCATGGGCTGGCCTACCAAAGGAAGTCAGGCTTGCTGGACCTGCTGAGAGAAGCTGAATCCACATACAGAAGGAAAAGTAGGCCTTTCTCCATTTTGGCAAAGAACATTATCTAAGTAGAAAGTTTATTTAAAAATATTTAGCTAAAGAGCCGGGCATGGTGGTGCACGTCTTTAATCCCAGCACTCAGGAGGCAGAGGTAGGAGGATTGCTGTGAGTTCAAGGCCACCCTGAGACTACATAGCGAATTCCAGGTCATCCTCAGCTACAGTGAAACCCTACCTCAAAAAAAAAAAAAATTAGCTAAAAAGCTGAATGAAGGCTTATGGAAAATAGGGGGGAGGTGAATTCTAGACTCTTCCTACCTCTGGATGTATTGACTTTTCCATCTCAATCAATATGTCCAACCCATCTGAGCCCAAATTTCCTCATTGAGAAAAAGCCTGCAGTAGTCCCTACATTAATACATTCATATAGATTCATGAATTATGAGAACATTTCATAAATTCTTGTGGTCTGTATAAAATAAGTACATTTAAATATTCTCCCCAAGTTCTTCATTAAAACACCTTCTCCTGTTTTGATTACTCCCTCGCCTTCCAGCTTGTGTGATACTGCTTTGACCATGATTACCTGTCACATTATAAAAACCAGCATTAATAGGTACTGTTTCAATTTCTTTTTATTTATTTATTTATTCATTTATTTATTTACTTATTTGAGAGCAACAGACAGAGAGAAAAAGGCAGATAGAGGAGAGAGAGAGAGAGAGAGAGAGAGAGAAAATGGGCACGCCAGGACCTCTAGCCACTGCAAACGAAGTCTAGATGCATGTGCCCCCTTGTGCATCTGGCTAACATGGGTCCTGGGGACTCGAGCCTCGAACTGGTGTCCTTAGGCTTCACAGGCAAACACTTAGCTGCTAAGCCATCTCTCCAGCCTTACTATCTCAATTTCTAAGTCACGTTTCAGTAAACTGTAGCACACAGCTAAGAGCTAAAAGAGCTAAGCTCGCCTACCTAGCAATTAGCATAATATGCATAATTTACTGATAAGATCAAATTTGAGGACCTGCAGAATTGATTTCAGGCTCTGACTCCTGACTGCTAAGCTCATATTTCTGGTATAAAACATTCAGGGGCTGGAGATGGAGCTCAGTGGTAGAATGTGTACCTATCTCATATAAGGTCCTAGGTCAGATCACACAAAAAGATTATGCCACTACTATTGGTAATAAGCCTTGCCTGAAAACTACATGAACTCAATATTGAATCTCTTTTATCTCTTAAAGTATGTTGCCAAGATTAGAAAGATAAATATTACCTAAATACTGTGAATGGTGTCTAAAGAACATTTACTTACATAGTTGGAATACACATTGCAAAACTTGAGCTACTTTTGAGACTCAGCAGTTGTCCCATCTCCATACCTCAAAAAGTGTCCAAACTTAGTCATTTTTTTTTCAAATCAGTCATATTTAGTTTAACCAGCACACTAGAGTGAGCTGGATGACCCGAGGCAACAAGGAAGCCCCTGCCTCAGAGCTATGCCATGGACCTCTTGGGAGGATATACAAAAACTCATCAGCAAGACTGTGGAGCAAGGGATTTCTAATCCTTCCAGCCAGAGTGGCATCCACTTGACAATTATGCATAGACAAGATAATCTTTGTGGGAATATGAGCTTCTAAGGAAGAATTTCCTCATTGTTGGTGCAAAACATGTGGGAGTGGACACATTAAAGAAACTTAGAATGGCTTTATTTACTCCCATCTCCTCTCAGACTAGTGCCTACAGAAACCCCTTGGCCTATGATTTCTACCGGCATCAGGAGATAGTGCTCAGCTCCCTTGGACATGTGGGTCCAAGAAGCCAAATTCTTCCTTACTCCACTTGGAATACTGTGATTGACATGTGTATTAGTGACTTTTCTCTTTGCTGTGACCAAATACCTGACAGAGGATTTATTATGGCTCAGAGTTGAGGGGATATAGTCCACTGTGTACAGAAAAATGTGGTGGCAGGAACAGGAGGCAACTGGTCACATTGTATTCATGGTCCAGGAGCAGCACATGATCAGGAATGGGGCTGAGCTACAAGACCTCAAGGCCAGTGGCCCACTTCTTCTAGCAAGGCTTACCCTATTTTTTTTAAATTTACCAGGCAATTTTGTTTATTTTTGTTTATTTATTTGAGAGCAACAGATAGAGAAAGAGAGAGAGAGGGAATGGGTATGCCAGGGCATACAGCTACTGCAAACGAACTCCAGATGCGTGCACCCCCTTGTGCATCTGGCTAACATGGGTCCTGGGGAATCAAGCCTCGGACTGGGATCCTTAGGCTTCACAGGCAAGCGCTTAATCGCTAAGCCATCCCTCCAGCCCAAGGCTTACCCTTTTAAAGATTCCACATCCTTCCCAAACAACATTTCCAGCTGGGGACCAAGTGTTCAAACACATGAGACTCTGGGAGACATTCCACATGCAGACCACAGGACATGTGTTTGGGAGAAAAGCCAAAAGTGAGAAACCGATACAATGTTTCCTGCTCTAATTTATATCAGTATACAGAGCCAATTTGATCTCTGTCCTGATTATGTTGTTTCTCTCACTTTGTTTAGAGTACAAGAAGACAATGTGATTAGAATTTCTTGGCAATTTATATTTGCTATAGGAACCTCTCAAATCACATATTTGTGTTCAAGATTCATTGCTTAATAGGTATGTAAGACCATAGGAGTTACTGATTCAATCTATCCAAATCTCTGTTTTCTCATCTATAGAATAAGGTGTAACAATTGCTTCCAGGATTCTTTAGCACTTAAACAAGGTATCATCCAAGAAATGTATTTAGCAAGTGACTGGCACCCTCTAGGAATGCAAGAAATGTTACCTATAGCATTTACAATTTCAGATTTTCAATCTACTCTTATGCATTATTAAAATTATTTTAGTCTTTGTTGCAGAAATGCACCTTACTGTTTCTTCTTACAGTTCTTTTAGCATTAACACCAGATAATGTTCCAAACATATCTCTACCTCAATCTCTGGCAAGAAGGATTTGAGGCATTAGCTGATACTGGTGAAGATGAGTTTGAGCATTCGAGGTGTCAGTAGAGATGGGATTGGGGTATTACTGATATCAATAGAGATGAGTTTGGGGCATTAGCTGATATCAGTGCTGAAAGAACTGGTTTAAAAGGAAAACACAGCACTAAAATTCTAGGGCAAAGATCGAAATTGGACTATTGTCAGAACATAGAAAATAAGAGAAATCCAATTGTATAAAGGAAGAAACAAGTTTTACAATGTGTGTATGTGTTCAAGGAGAGAGTGCAAGAGTCAGGGAAATCAATACCTCGCAAATTGCTAGCACTCAGAGGTTGGCAGGTTATCACTTCCAGAGAAAGGAGGCAGTAAGCAGGTTTTAGAAGCCTGCTGCCCAGCAGCATCACAGACTGGCCAATGGTGTCCATGTAGGACTGCTCAGCAAAAGATACAGTAGATATAGACAGAGGCATTTCTAACCAGGCTTTTGGAGTGGGTATTCTAATGTATTTCATTGTAGGAACATCTCAAGATATCTGCTGCAAGCTTCAGCTAAAAATTGCGCCTGATGTTGAAGGACCATTAGACATAATATAGATGATGATGACAATGATTGTAACAACTGACAACATCAGCTAATTTTTATTGATCCCAATATGCCATTCTAAGCCATGTGCATTTGTTATGACATTTCTTCACAATACTATTATGATAAATGGATATAACCTTGGCTTCCTTATTTTGCACCTCAGGAAACTATGCTTAGAGAGATGAAATGATTCACCCACCTTCCCAAAGCTTGTAAGTAGATATGGTAGCTGAGAGGAAGTAGATATGGAATATGAGAGAAAGAAAACTCCTTAGATAAGACATAAGAAATTTTTTTCTGTAAGAATATATTGGTAGAGCTGGAGAGATGACTTAGAAGTTAAGGTGTTTGCCTGCAAAGCCAAAGGACCTTGGTTCAATTCCCCAGGACAGACAATTCCCCTGTGGCACATGTGTCTGGAGTTCGTTTGCAGTGGTTGGAGGCCCTGGTGCACCCATTCTTTCTCTTTCGCTCTCTCAAATAAATAAATAATAAATAAAATATAACAAGACATAGAGTTTGAAAGATCCCACTGCAGAAGGAAAAAAGACAAATCTTTTCATTCTTAGAAGTACAGATTGGATTTCAAGTTCCTTTGTAAAAGACTATTTTGAACATGCTTTAAAAAAAAATAAAAGTGGGGCTGAAAAGATGGCTTAGTGGCTAAGTGCTTGCCTGTGAAGCCTAAGGACTCTGGTTTGAGGCTTGATTCCCCAGAACCCACGTTAGCCAGATGCACAAGTGTGTGTGTGTGTGTGTGTCTGGTGCTCGTTTGCAGTGGCTGGAGGCCCTGGCGCACGCATTCTCTCTCTATCTGCCTCTTCCTCTCTCTCTCTGTCACTCTCAAATAAATAAATAAAAATGAACAAAAATATTTAAAAAATAAATAAAAGTATGTCCTGCTCTCAGAAGCAGCAAGAAAATGTTTCCAACCACCACAAGGAGAAAGAGCTGTACATGGTTACTAATAACTCCCAATTGGGGATAGACATCACTGTTTCCATCTGAAAGCCAGTGAGTAGAGTCTTACTCTTCATATTTCTGTAAGCTACATGATCACTCACACACCAGAATGACTCACTAAGCTGTGCTTATAGCACTCTAGGGTTTCTCTAGCCTGCATCTCCAAACTCTCCCACAAATCAGTTCCAAAGGCCTAAGAAACATATGGTCAGGTTTACTATAACAACAGCCCCGCTTCTTGGTACCAATTTCTTGTATTAGAAATTTTTATTTTGCCATGAAAAAAAAATACCAAGTTAATGAAGGAAAGGTTTTTGTGTCTCACATTTTCAGAGAGATTTCAGACCACTATGTCAGGGAAGGCAGGGTAACATTAATGGTGGTGGCAGCCCGTGACAGAGTCTTTTCATTGCATAGATCAAGAAGCAGAGAACGCAGTCCAGAACCAGAAGTGGGTCTAACTTTCAAAGGCCCACCCTAGAAATTGACTTCTACCAGTCAGATTCAACGCTCCATAGCCTTCAAAAATAGTACCACAGTGATGGGTGTGGTGGTGCATGCCTTTAGTCCCAGAACTTGGGAGGCAGAGATAGGTGGATCACCATGAGTTTGAGGCCTCCCTGAGACTACATAGTGAGTTCCAGGTCAGCCTGGACTAGAGTGAGACCCTACCTCAAAAAAAAAAAAAAAAAAGAGTACCACAGGGCTGGGGAGATGGATAAACAGCTCAAGGTGCTTGCTTACAAAACCTGTGGCCACGATTTGAGTCCCCAGTACCTATTTAAAGCCAGACACAAGATGTGATATGTAAATCTAGAGTTTGTTTGCAGTGGCAAGAGGCCCTGGTGCACCTATACTCTCTCTCTCTCTCTCTCTCTCTTTCTGTGTGTGTGTGTGTGTGTGTGTGTGTGTGTGTGTGTGTTTCAAATAAATATAAAAAAAATTGTTTTTAAAATGTAAACGTACCACATAAATCAATACAGAGAATCCTACCCAAATTACTCTCTGATGAGTGCTCATCCATAAACCAGACATACATATGATCCTTTCCAGCACTCGAGAAACATTGCAGAAGATAGAATGGAAAGAATATAAGGGCTGGAAAATGGAGAGGAGTGCCATGGAACTCTAGTGACCAGACATGACAAGGACATGGCATTCATGAACTCACAAAAGATGCAGTTACCTAAACATGATGGGGTCAGTCAACATTGTGCTATAGATAGCAGAGGGGCTTGGGAAGCTACTCCCCTCCCTACTCACAGTTAAAGCTCTCCAGAGAGCAGGAGTCATTGTCTTTTGTGATATAGCCATGAGTAAGAGATAAGAAGGCGTACAATGAGACTGAGGAGGATTATAATGCATATGATCAAAATGCAATGTATATACGAAAATGTCACAAAAAAATACTACCACAAACCTGGAGCAGAACATTGAAAACATAAACCTGTGGAGAATATTTCAGCCTCAAATCATAATAATACCTGGAGGAAGGAGAACTCATCTATGCTATACAAGAAATCTAAAACTTCTCCAATATACCTTCTGTCTTCATGACTTGAAAAAGCAGAAGATAGCCCCTGGAAAGGAAGAAGGAAACCCTGGAGCTGTGAGGACTAGGGAGCAAGACTGCCGTATGCTCTGTGTAGCTCTCTAATCACACCTCTGCCAGGCCATCCTAGAACACAGAGCGCCCCAAGCTTTCCACCCAAGGATGAAAGAATTGAATTGGCTTCTCCCCATGAAGAAACTGAGGCTGTAGTTTGAGTTCAACCAAATATATTATCTTCTGAAGCAGTAAGATCCACAACAACCACAAAAAGCTGGAGAGGAGGTTCAGTTGGTAAGAGCCCTTGATGCCCAAGCGTGAAGACCTGAGTTCCATCTCCAGCACCCATGGAAAAAGTCAGGCGTGGTTGTGAACACCTGTAATCCCAGCGCTGAGTGGGGTGGGGCAGGGGAGAGATAGGAAGATCACTGGGACTTGCTGGTCAGCCAGTCTGACCAAAACATGGCAAGCTCCAGGTTTAGTGAGACTCTGTCTGAAGGACATGACAAAAGAGGAACTCAATAGCTTCCTATGGCCTCTTCACACATACATGCAGGCTGCAGACAACATTACATCCACACATCCACATACACGTTACACACACCATTCATACTATACCACATATATTACACAGAGCAAAAAAAAAAAATTCATCAGAGAAGTCATACAGAAACAAGCAACCCAATATTTCAAACATCCAATATTTAATCTTAATTTACTTAGTTTATGAAGACATAGGAAAATGTGATCTATTTTCCAGAAAAATTATTCAGTGTAGACTGAATGATTTAGTTGTTGGACTTAGTATAGTTCAAACCACTCTTAATGACATCATAAAAAAATATGCTTGCAATGCCTAAAATATAGGCAATCTTGGCCCCAAAATTTAAAAAAAAAAAACTAACTTAAAAATAGATACTTTGTAACTTGGCTTTTAAAGTCAATGGATGTAGTCAGTAGTGGAATGAAGATGGTGGGGATTTTGTGAACTTAAAGTGATGGAACAATCCGAACTGCTAAGAGTTAACTAAATCAAGCTTTAGGGCAATATTAAAATATTTAACATAGTTAACATATGATGAGGAAATCTAGAAGGAAATACATAAAGAAAAATAGACCTCAAAGACACAAACATCCTAAGCATGGAGAAAGGCAGAGACGTCGGGTTGGTGGGTGAAGGCGCTTGCTGTACAAGCATGAGGACCTGTGGATGATCCCCAGCTCCCACGTGAAAAGCCAACGGCGGCTGAGCATGCTTGTAAATCCAGCATTGGGGCTGAGGGGGAAAGCAGAGCCGGGAAGATCACTGGGGCTTGATGGTTGACCAGCGTAAATGAAACACAAGGAGATCCATGTTCAGTAAGAGACTGTCTTAAGGAAATAAGGTAGAGCAGCAGTAGAGGAGGCAATCTGAGAATCTTCCTCAGGTCTCCACACACGAGGCACGTGCATCTGCACATATGCATGCATGTACCATATCCACAATCACACAAACACACACACACACACACACACACACACACACACACACACATGCTAAAAACAGAATTTCAGTCTGGAAAGATAGCTTCATGGTTAAGGCACTTGTCTGCAAAGCCTGACAACCTGAGTTTGATTCCCCAGTACCCACATAATGCCAGATGTACAAAGTGGCACATGCATCTGGAGTTCGCTTGCAGTGGCTGGAGGCCTTGGCACATCCGTTCTATCTCTCTGTCTCTCTTTTCTCTATCTCTCTCCGCTTGCAAATAAATAATCAAAAAAAAAAAAGAATTTCGTGGAGTTTCAAGTAGAATAAATTTGAAGAAAACTCCCTAAGTGTATCATGAAAGCAGTTAGAAAAGACTGATTGATTATATAACAAGGAGATAATGATTCAAATACCTGCCAACTTCTTTATGGGGAGAAAAAAAATGAAGACCTGAAAAACAGAAGAGCAACTCCTTTTAGTTCTTTGTCAACACTATCCTAAGGACAGGGCAGATGGCTCAGATTAGCATGCAGACCTGAACTTGGACCCTCAGCACCCATATAAAATACTAGGTATGATAGCATGTGCCTTAATCCCAGCTCTGGGGTGGTGGAAACAGAAGGATCCCTGAGATTTGCTGACTAACTACTCTAGCTAAATTGGCAAGTCCTGGGTTCAGGGAGAGTCTCTGAATCAATCATAACCATGTGGGATAGCAAAACTGCGGAGAACACCCGACACTAACCTCTGCCTCCCCCCAACATACACACACATGCAAAAACAGAAGAAAGACAAAGATAAAGAATTTGGGGATAAATTAAGCTAAGGGAACTTACTGCCAGTAGATCCACCTTGCCAGAAACCCTTGAGATTTTTCTTGTTAGAGTTTCTTTTTAACTCTATCCTGAACTGTCTATTCAGAGTGGCCATAAGCCAAGAAAGCTGCTTATCATGAGAGCAGACCTGGACAGAAGGAGGTTCATATGCATGTGTGAGGTGAAATTCAACAAGGGATTGAGGGCTGGAGAAATGGGTCAGTGGTTAAGGCACTTGCCTGCAGAGCCTAATAACCTGGGTTCAATTTCCCAGTACCCATGTAAAGCCAGATACACAAAGTGGCACATGAATCTGGAGTTTGTTTTCAGAGGCTAGAGGTCCTGGCATGCACATTTTGTTTCTCTCTCTCTCCTTCCCTCTCTCTCTCTCTCTCTCTCTCTCTTTGTATGCACATGGGAATGAACAAACATGTTATTAACAGGTACCAGTTGCTGCCAGGAGACTACAGGAGGCAATAGAAAACTCAATCAGAGGGTGAGAAATAACAGAGGTAAACAGAGAGAGAGATCCTTTGGAGTCTTGCCTTTAGTAAGGTCCATGGGTGTTATCCCCTAGGTCTTCCTATGGAGCGTACAAATTCATTAAAGAAAACATTCATGACGTGGAAACTGATTTACATGACTTGAATGTTGACCACTCTGTTTCACCATGGCCAGTATCTGTGTGGCTTTTGAGCTTGTGAGCAGTGAGATAAGGAACCAGGAGGGAAGTCATAAGGCTGCCAAAAGTGATGGCATGTGATGGGGTTTTCAACATCATATATGGGGCCTAAAAATGGATGCTGAGGCGGCAGTTAAGTTGAACAAACCCATGACACGGTTGTTAACAAGCAGTGAAAGTTTGAAAACCACGGATATAAATGTGGATTTAGTACCACAAGCAAGGTTAATAAAGATCTAACTCTAAATTCTATGGTTGCATGATTTCATGACATGCAATAAGAAAACCTGGCCATCTGAATTAGACCTCCAATATTGTCAGCGTGCACAATATACTTCTGTGAATTGTGAAATGTGCTGCTGTTCAAATGCAAAAGCATAGCAGTGAGCTTTAAAGATATCATTCTCCCAGGTTCTATGTGAAATCTAACAGGGTTGTGGCACCCTGAAGGTTTGAAGGCAATATTACTTAGAGGATAAAACAAAGCTATGGAAGCCACAGCAGGGCTCCTTCAAGCAGCTTTGTAAGCATTACTTGTCAATAGTCATAAACCGCAACTGAGAGGAAAGGGGGAGGTGGACAAAAGGCAAACAGCTGCTTTCTCAGGCACCCGTTTGGGGGACATCAGTTTTTGTTTAAGAACAGGTGTCCTGGCTGGTAAGCGACTCAGAGGTGCTTACAATGTGTCAAGAGTGAAAAGTGTCTTCATTCTGGATGGTCAACTCACAATCGGACTTCAAAATTCTGTACACGGCAAGCATCCGTCAAGTGGTGGGAGGGAAAAAAAAAAAGATGCTGAAAAGAAAATGTAAGACCTGACAATGTCGCATTTAGAAACAGATAGTATAGCTCACTGGAAATAACATTACCCATGGTGGCGCAGAAGGGAGATAAGGGGAAGTGAAGCGGACTTCCACTCTACAGGAGACTCGGGGGAGGGAACAGAATCCCAATTGGTGGCACAAGTAGTAGCATGGTGCTGAGGTTAGGACCTAGCTAAAAAAACCATGCATACCTGGAAACAAGTCTAAATAATGCTATGCCCTTCATGGCCCTGAGAAATCTGGCTTAGTTTCTTTTATGTGATGCTGGGAATCGAACACAGGGCCTTGTGCCTACTGGGCAAGCACTCTATCCACTGAGCTACATCCACAGCCTTTGCTTATCTTCTCTGAATTTAAGTTTCCTCACTTGTCAAATAGGCCCACAAATGGTCTTCGCTTATAGGACATAATGTGACAGTTTTCTCCACCTTGTCTATTTTTCTTTTTCCTGTTTGCAGCAGGATCTTCTAGCCCATGCTGGCCTCACACTTACAGCTCTCCTCCCACCTCAGCCTCCCAGGATTCTCGGCCTGAGCCATTATGCCAGACTTTCTCCAACTACCTTCACACTCTTTTCTATGGGAACTTAGGATGATCCTCAATTTCTGATTTTCCTGTTCTTTAGAAAATCTTATTGATCAGTCCTGATGGATTAAGAGACAGCTTAAGGGAAGAACATGAACCAGGAATCAGAACAGTGCATGAGGTGTTCTGGAGAGGCAGGGTGGCCATCCAAGCCCTCCGTGCTTCCTTCACCCCCAATCAGCCATCCTAGAAGGCACACCTTGCATTTACCATTTGAAGGAAAACCACACTAGTTTCCTTCACTACTGTCCTGATTACTTGGATCATTATCTCCAAAAACTTTAGAAAACTACAGAATGTTTTCTCACTTGCTACATTAGGTAGTGGAGGGTTTCATTTGAAAAGTCAGCTGTCCAGGCAGCGAAGCTGAATGCATCTGATGAAAGTAACTCAAGTTGGGGAATGCAGCTGTTAGAGGAATTAATAGCTGCATGTGAACAGAACGCTTATCTTGAGGGTACTTTTTCCTCAATCCCCTAAGAAATTTTAATGTGTGATGTAACCTATAGTTTTTTTATATTTCTTCCTGCTCCATTTGGATCTTTTACTGTTCTTTTTTAAAAAATATTTTTTATTTATTTATTTGAGAGGGAGAAAGAGACAGAGAAAGAGAGGGAGGGAGGAAGGAAGAGAATGGTCATGCCAGGGCTTCCAGCTACTGCAAATGAACTCCAGATGCATGCACCCCCCTTGTGCATCTGGCTTACGTGGGTCCTGGAGAATCAAACCAGAATGCTTTGGTTTTGAAGGCAAACACCTTAACTGCTAAGCCATCTCTCCATTCCCCCTATTTTTTTTTAATTTTTTCTTTTTGAGAGAGAGAGAGAAAGAGAGAGAGAAAGAAAGAATGGGTGTGTCAGGACCTCCAGCCACTGAGAACAAACTCCAGACACATGTGTTCCCTTGTGCGACATTGAGCACTTGCATCACTGGGCGTCTGCCTACATGGGATCCGGAGATTCAAACCTGAGTTCTTAGGCTTCTCAGGCAAGTGCCTTAACTGCTAAACTATCTCCCAAGCCCTTTACTATTCATGTTTTTGGCATTGCTCCTAACTCTATACTTTTGTACTCTGAATTTCATGATTTGTGATCTGTTCTCTCCTCTGCCCTTCCTTTCATCTTGTCTTACCAGCCCTCTCCATTCCATTCTTTCCTAAATGTCTTCCCTTTTCAATTCTTTTTTCTAGGAAATGTCATACTTTCAGTAAAGTTTAGGGAATGCTGCATTAAAAACCCATGTACTGACAGTTTCAGAAATGAACTTTACAAATAAAAATAAGCTCCCTGGTTATATCTCCAATCAACACCTGTCAACTACTTCACCCATCTGAGTTACATTGCCTACCTTTGAGCTTGAGTTTGGTGTTATTACCATAGGATTAGAAATTCACCACACATGTATTCAAGCACGCACATATTTTTGTTTTGTTTTATTTTGCAACTCTTCTCCTACATTTTGTTCAACATGTTTTTTTTTTTTTTTTCTGTGCAAGGCTTATTCAAGGCTTGGGAGAGGATCTGGGTGTTACAAAGCTGCCTAGTGGCTGAAGAGGCTGGGCAGAGGAGGTCCTGAGGATGGTTAAGGCAGAGAAGAGTCTCTGGAAGGCTGTGTGGAATCTAGTCAAGCTTCAGGAAAAGATACTCGCCCAGGTTTGGCTTGAGCTCTCCAGTCTGCCCAGATTAGTCAGGTGGTATCCCATCTTCTTGATGAGCTTCCCCTCCTCAACCAATAAGTGGTTCTCCAGAAGTCACAGAGATGGGGGTCTGTATAGGTAGAACCCAGTTCATGAAGATCCAAAAGAGCCTGGTTCAGGTTCTTCTGCAGTAGCAAGGTGGCTTCCATGGCCTCCTGAGTTTTTTCCTATGCATCCTAGAAGAGTGCCTGGAAGCCACGCTGGGCTTGCATCTTGAGTAGCCACTCCACACCCTCATGCTTCTCCTTGGCCAGCTCTCAGAAGTGGCCCATGCCGGGCAGAGCCACGTCGGGCTGGCCAAAATAGTAGCCCAGAGAGAGGGAGGTGTAGGAGACACGCAGGTGCAAGTTGACCAGGCGGTTGATGGTATGACAACCTCTACCTCAGTGGAATAATTCTGAGGAATATGGGAGGGGATGGCTGGTCTGGCATTAGGGAGTTAGAAGGTTCTGGATGGTTCTGGAAGGCACATACAGTGAGGAGATGGCCCTGGAGGTGATGGCTGGAGAGGCTGAAAGGTAGCTGGAAATTCTGATTTAAAAAAAAATAAAAGGAGAAAGTACCCAGGTCTGTTCCTTCCAAACACTGTTGAAGCAGGACACAGACACAGGGGTCCTCAGGCGCACCATTTCAATATTTTGTTTTTGAGATAGAACCTTCCATTATTTTTTGGCCAAATAGTGACACTGGAAACTAGCACATGCTTTTCTGTCATCTATAAGCAGGCACCATCACTCTCAAAACCTGCAAGAGTAAAAAGCATGCCCATAGCCTCCACAGCATTCCCCGGGTCTCCTCCATGTTGTGGTGAAAAATCAGAATATTTAGCAGAAGGCCTTCCTTCTCAGTAAAAACCTTTTTAAAATGAGAGAGTCAGCCAGGCGTGGTGGCGCACGCCTTTAATCCCAGCACTTGGGAGGCAGAGGTAGGAGGATTGCCGAGAGTTTGAGGCCACCCTGAGACTACATAATGAATTTCAGGTCAGCCTGAGCCAGAGTGAGACCCTACCTTGAAAAAGCAAAGCAAAAAAAAAAAAGGGCTGGAGAGATGGCTTAGCGGTTAAGCGCTTGCCTGTGAAGCCTAAGGACCCCGGTTCAAGGCTTGGTTTCCCAGGTCCCACGTTAGCCAGATGCACAAGGGGGCGCACGTGTCTGGAGCTCGTTTGCAGAGGCTGGAAGCCCTGGCGTGCCCATTCTCTCTCTCTCTCTATCTGTCTTTCTCTCTGTGTCTGTCGCTCTCAAATAAATAAATAAATTTAAAAAAAAAAAAGAGAGAGAGAGGTTGACTCCTAATTTCTTAATTTTCTTGACATTAACTTGTTGTAGAAAAACAGGCTGTTCAGGCGTGGTGGTGCACATCTTTAATCCCAGCACTTGGGAGGCAGAGGTAGGTGGATAACCCAGAGGTCAAGGCCAACCTGAGACCACATAGTGAATTCCAGGTCAGCCTGGGCTAGAGATTGAGACTCTATCTCAAAGAACAACAACAAAAAAAACCCAAGGCTATTGTTTTGCAGAATGTCCTACATTCTGTTTTTGGGTTTTTTTTATTGCTCCATCATGGTATTATTTAATTTGTTTATTTGCTTTATAAGTTTTCTGTAGTTCAATAGTTTGGAGCAATGAATTTCATAATTGTTAGGTCAGGACAGGCTCTCACGATGGAGTTCTCATTGCCAGCAGAATGGTGACAGAGGCACGGGAAAGTGGACTGTCCAAATTCTTCTAGAGAATGCCTGGTCATTATCCCCTCCTTATCTTGTGAGTCACCTAGTCACTGTTCTGGTGTCATGCCCTACCTATTTTAAATGGTTAATGTAATGATCTCCCCTAAAGGAACTTTAATATTCAACTTAACAAACAAGTTATTTTTCCTTCCTCACCTTCCCCCAGCTGAACAAGCCCTCTAAAGACCACTACCTGAAAACCCAGGTTGGCTGTGCTCCTCTCTTGCTTCTGAGTTAACCCTGGCAGCTCGTGCTTTTCTTGAATAAAAGCTTTCATCTTTGCCTCAGAGTGATTTGTGTGATCTTGGTCACTCCGAAACCTTACAATAATGTGTCACATCAGGAAATAGATAGACCCATTTCACGGATGCAGAGTAGATCTAGGCAGTAGTAACCAGACTTCCTCATTGCGTGGATACATTTACCTCTTATAGCCAAGAAGTAATCTATGGCCAGTGGCACCCTGTGGATATCTGGAATTCCTTTAGCATCAATTAATAATCATTATCTAAAAGGGTAAATTTGACAGGAATTTTTAAAAAGTGCCTTTTCTAATTCTTTCCATATTTATTAACTGTAATATTCCTGTTAAGAAGAGTTTTCCTTCATGAATAAACCTTGGTATCTCAAAATGTAATTCACATAAGAAAACCAGGGAGAATGCTTGACTACTTCACCTTATTAACTTTCATGGCAAGTTATGTGTCTGCCCGTCAGGCTGCTATACAGAGTACCTTTAACTAGAAGCTCATAAATAGCAGAGATTCCTTGCTCACAAGTCACGAGGCTAGGGAATCCAAAATCTGAGTGTGGTCACGGTTAGCATCTGCCAAAATCTTTCATTCTGTTTCATAGATAGTGCCTTCTTTCTGTCTCCACTTGGTGGAAAGGGTAGAAGATGGCTCCTTTTATAGGGACACTAGTCCCATTCACTAAGGCTGCTCTCATAGCTACTCATGTCCCAAGAGACCGTCATATCATAACACTGTCAACTTGATGTTAAGATGTAACATAAACAGTTTGGAGGGACATAAAAATTCAGACCATAACATGCCTACACTCACTGTTTCCAAAGACAATAAATGAGGTTTTCTTCTTCTCCTCCTACTTCAATGAAAGGGAAAAAAGGAAGGGAAGACAGAGGAGGGATAGGGGAGGGAATGAAGAGAGGAATGGAGGGAGAGAGGATGGGAAAAAGGAAGGAAAGAAGAAAAGAAGGGAGGGGCCCGGAGAGATGGCTTAGCAGTTAAAGAACTTGCCTGAGAAGCCTAAGGGCCCAGGTTTGATTTCCCAAGACCCATGTAAGGCAGATGCACAAGGTAGCACATGCATCCGGAGTTTGTTGGCTGTGACTAGAGACCCTCACACACCCATTCTTTCTCTTTCTCTCTCTCTCTCTTTCTAATAAATAAATAAAATAAAATATTTTTTTAAAAATGAAAGGAAGAAGGGAGGGATGAAAGGAAGAGGGAGTGAGTTTGGCTCTTGAAAAAAGTCTCATATATGATCACAATTGCTATCATTGCTATCCATTGCTGCTGTTCCATCAACATCTTATTTTTTTGTCCTTTATGTAACTCCATGTAAACTTTTAATTAATTACTTAATTCTAAAATGGCATTTGATTCCTTTCTGTATTTGTCATTAAAATATGTCAATAAGGATTATTTCTTCAATTTCTAATGAAAAGTTAAGGAACTAACCATGTTTCCAGACTACTGTCTAATGTTTTGCAAATGGAGACAGCTCTCCTATCATAGAACCCTGTCCTCTGGGCATAACATAGCTGTTATAATTTTCATTAAAACAGCTATGAATACGCCCAAGAGATCCTAACAAGATTAGGCCAGTTGACATTCCCTCCTAGGAGAAAACGGGAAGGGTCATGAGACCATTATTGAGATTCCAGATACTCCATTACTCCTGCACTCCCCCATCTTACCCTAACTACACACAGTCTCAGAAGGTGCCAAAAGACTATACAGGTGGTGAAAGGTCAACTAAAGAGGGACTCCCTCTGTGAAGCCTTTAGAAGGTTGGGCTTTCTGGTGACCCATGCTCCTGTAAGTACCCTCACTCATGTTCCTGTAAGCCAGAAACACACTGTTCACCAAGCTAGATTTATTTGCTTGGAATTGTTTCTTTGGCCAGTTAGTTGGTACTCTGTCTTGGATGAATGGACAAGTAATGTACTATCCCTCAAGCCAAAGTCATTCAGAACAGCAGGTTATTATGCTAATAGTTGTCATAGATATGGCCTAATTCAAAGGTAATAAAGGCACAAATTGGAGTTAAATCTAAGTCTCTTTAATTAGTTGTATAGGCAAAGCTTAATTATATGACTTTATATATATCAAATTTCCCCTCATAAACCTGGCGGTAGTAAAATGTATCAAGGAAGGGTCAGACATATGATAATGTTTAAGGGTAGAGTGAATGTTTAAGGGTAGAAAGATAATGTGAGAGTATTTATTTCTCACATAGCCACTAAGTAAAACAAATATTATAGTCTAATTACTCTATACTACCATCTCCTGAAAGAATCAAAATGACCCAAATTATAATATGTACAAAACTTTGTATTTTATTACTATTACCTTTCAGATATCTTACAAAAGATATAGAAATAGAAGAATGAGATGCAGCTACATACACGAGGCAAGCCTGGACATGTCTATAAGGCAAAGAACATTACACAGGTAGTGGTGAGTTAGGGGATTTTGAATCTTCATGTGTTACTATACTTTAGATGGACTTTGACTTCATTTCGGCCTTTGTTCCTTTAAGCTGATGAGCACAAAAGATTTGAAGAACAGAAATACTTACCTAGTTCTGGATAAGATGACAGGCTAGAGGCTGCATCCATGTGAGCCAGTGAAGAATAAAGCTGAAATAAGAAAACATAGACTCTTACAAAGAAAGGAATAAAATCCACAAAAGTTAAAGGATGTCTGGAAAGAGCTAGGAAAGAGGAGCGACACAGAGAAGTAAGCTGCACGGGGCTTTGGCCACACCGATCCGGTGGTGGTGGTGATGGTGGTGGTGATGTGCGTGGAGGAGGAGGAGGAGCCTCTGCCACAAGATATGCTTCGAAGTTGAAAGATGGGAAGTCCTGCCCTCAAAACAAGCCTCAAATCCAAGTGCAGGTTTTGAAGGGACAGTGATTCCTCTAGCAGACAGATCGTATATGAGATATATATGAAGATAAGTCACTTTCTGTTATACCATGTTAGTTGGAGGGCAGCAGATTGATCTTGTGAGAAAAGTATTGTTAAAAAAGGAGCTACTCTGTGGTCTGACATCAGAGAAAACTAAAGGCTTCGATTTTGCCTGTCATAGCCCATAGTCTTTAGGTAAGAAAAAAACCCTAAGTGGCAGTTGTGGAGGACAGTAGGGCTAGACACCAACAAGCCTTATAGTGAAAGTGCCAGAAGCTTCCACTCAGGAAGGGAAGGATAACCCCATCCTCAGCAGTTAGGTGCAGACCTCAGCAACATAGAATAGAATAACCCCGAAGTTTGATAGCTGGGTCTAAGGCCAATGGTTAGATCAATCTCTGGAACCACCTACCTGTCTTTTACTGCTGTGGAGCCTGAGAACTGTGAAGTTCTAGATGTATGCTTGATAACCACAACTACATCCCTCCAGCAGGGTGATTGATACCAGGAGGTCTTAAAAGTACAAGAACAATTTCTCTACCTATGCTGATCTCAGAATTGTACTGGGTTCTCATAATCACACTTGAGAGGTAGCCTCTAGCTAAAACATTAGCCACCCATGAGGTACGATATACAGATATGGGAAAGATAAGAGAACTTTCTCAGCCCACAGATATTATAATCAAGATGCCAAAACTATGAATCAAAGAACAATATTAGAAACTGTAACCATAATGTCTCATCTTCAAAGTTAGAGACATGAGAAAGCATCAGATCGCACATCAAAAACCCTAAGTACCAGAAAGCATAGAATGATGTATTTCAACCCCTGAAAGTAAATAATTGCCAATTAAGATTTCTTTATACAGCAAGGATATCTTTCAAAATTGGTGTAGAAATAAGGATATTTCAAAACATAATCTATTCAAGTATAAATTAAGGCAAGTATGACCACTAAACCAGCATTATAGGAAATATATAAAGAAATATATACACAGTGGATAAAGAACCGTAGTTTCAATCATCAGAGCACAGGAAAAATTAATTCAATGAGCAAATGCGAACAAAGCACAGAAAACATATAGTAGGAGAGAAATTAAAGAACAAACAAACAACAAAATTAAAGGAATTAGGAAACATCTCTTAATAACAATTGGACATGTAAATGGCCTAAGCATACCACTAAAGACTGGCTGTATGGATTAAAAAATAAAATACACTGTCTGTTGTCTCTAAGAAACACAGCTCACTGGAAAGATGCTCACAATCAAAGAATGGGAAATAAGCTATCAAGGATATGGAACCAAAAATCAACTCCATATAGCTATTTTAGTATCTGATAAAGTAGACTTCAAGCCAAAATTAATCAAAAGAGATAAATAAGACCACTATATGTCAATAAAGAGAACAATAACTCAAAAAGATAGAACAATTATAAATATAGGGGAACCAACACTGGGGCACCCAATTTTATAAAACAAATACTAATGAAAATAAGAAGGTCAAATGGGTCATGGAACAATAATTGCTGATTTCAATAACTCATTCTTATCTCAGGATATCCAAAAAAATCAACAGAAAACCCCCAGTGATAAACAATTGATTTGATAGACAAATACAGAATATTTCATCCAGCAAATACAGAACACACATTCTTCTCAGCAGCTCATGGAATGTTCTTTAAAACAGACTACATTCTAGGCCACAAATCAAGTCTTAGCAACTACAAAATGATTGAAATTATTTCTTGTATCTTACCATAGTGCAATAAAATCAATATCAATATCAATAGTGCACTTGGATTTGATATCAATAGTAATGAAAAGAAATAGAAAATACATAAAGTCATGGAGACTAAACAATGCACTCAAGTGACCTTCATTGACAAGAATTAGGGAGGAAATTTTAAAATTCTTAGAGTCAAATGAAAATGAAAAAAGTACAACTTAGCAGAACCAATGGGACACATCTAACGAAGTAGTTCTAAGAGGATAGTTTACAAAACCAGAAAGATTGCAAAGAACCTAATGATGCCACTCAAGGTGCTAGAAAAACAAGGATATCTAAAGACAATAGCAGTAGACACCAATGAAAAATAGAAATCAGGGCAGAATTTAATAAAATGGGGACTAGCAAAGATACATAGAATTGATTAAAGACTTGGCTTTAAAAAATAATACATAAATAAACTGACAAATCCTAAGTCAAACTAACAAAAAAAAAAAATTACAGAGAAGACCCAAATTTCTTGGTGTGGAGGCTCATTCCTATAATCCCAGTGTTTAGGAAGCTAAAGTAGGAGGAAAGTGGTGATATTGATGGCAGCCTGGGATAAAGAAATAATGAATGAGTTTCAGGTCAGTCTGGGCCAGTGTGATACTCTGCTTCAAAAAAAAAAAAAAAAAAGACCTGTATTAACAAAATTACACATGAAAAATGGTAAGCTACTACAGAGTCCAAATAAATCCAGAAAATCATTATATAATATTTTGAAAACTTATGTTCTAAAAATCTGGAAAATACAAAAAGATGGATAAAGTCCTAACACATATGGCCAACAAAAATTAAATAATGAGGGCACAACCATCTTAAAAAAATTTATAACAACCAATGAGATTGAAGCAATGATGAAGTCTTCCAACACTGAAATATCCAGGACCAGATGAACTCACTGCCAAAGTCTACCAAACCTTTCAAGAAGAGTTAACATCAATATTCCCCCTGCCAATGTTCCATAAACTATAAAACCAGGAATACTGGCAGACTTATATTACAAAGCCAAAAATCAGGTAAGTACACAAACAAACAAAAAACTAAATACCAATTTCCCCAATGAACATAGTTGCAAAAATTCTCAATAAAATTCTGGCAAGCTGAATGGAAGAACATATCTTAAAAAATCATGCACTATGACCAAGTTGGTTTCATTCCAGAGATGCAAGTTTGGCTCAATATATACAAATCAATAAATGTAATTTAGCATATAAATTGGGACAGAAATCACATGGCCATCTCAATCAATGCAGAAAAGGCCATCCACAAAGTTCAATATCCCTTCATGATAAAAAGCCCTGAAGACACCAGGACTAGAAGGAACTTCTTTAACAAAACAAAGACTATATACAACAAATCTATAGCCAACATTATACCAAATGAGGGAATATTGAAAGTAATTTCCTCTCAAATCTCTGATGAGAAAAGGGTGGCCACCTTTTCTACTCTTGTTCAATATAGTGTTAAAGTCTTACTTAGAGCAAAAAGTCAAAAAGAAATAGGAAAAGAAGAAGTCAATTAGCCCTTGCACTGGTTTGTTACCCAGCTGTTCTGGAAAGGTACAGCTGTTCTGGAAGATTGTGGAACCTTAGCAGTTGAGCCTTACTAGCAGAAGTAAGTTAACAAAGGCTGGCCTTGAGGTTATGAGGTTCTACAGGCCAACTCCACTTGTTGTTAACCAACCCTACCCTGCTGATGTGATGGTGTGATACCAGCTTCCAGCTCCTGCCATGCTTTCCCTGCCGTGATGGACTCCACCCTCTGGAATCCTACACTGAAACAAGCTCTTACCTTCCATGAGTTGCTTCTGGTTCTGTATTTTGTTCTAGCAATGAGAAAGTAACTGATCCTTTGGCATCCCTATTTGCAGATGTCATAATCCAGTGAACACTTTCAACAAAGTAGCAGGATACAAAATCAACACAATCAGCAGCTTTCCTTGGGCCAATAACAAACTGAGAGTCAAGTGGCTCTGTTAGGTAAGTTAGGGTGTCTATGTCCCAAAAGTAAAAATTAGAAGTGACCTTAAATCTGCCCTTACGATCTCCACTTTATTAGAGACCAGAGAAGGATCTCTCCTCTCCCTATGACTAAAGGAGTTATCCAGACCTGTTTTTTCATAAACAACATGAGCCCTCCTTGGAGGGCGTTCCCCTATTTTAGAGTGTAAATCCAACCCTGGCATCATGGTTGGCTAAGCTCAGCCCCTAAACTTGGCTTCATGGTTGGCCTGTTCTTGAGCCAGCCCCTAGCCCAGACCAATCCAGCCCTCACTCGGTCTCACCTGAGCTCGAAGGTAAGGCCCACCACAATAAAGTTATAAATAGATGTGTATCAGGTGGGAAGGCCTTTTTTTTCCCTGGCTGTTCATATCTCCTAAACTTCCAAGTCCTGGTAAGCCTGGGCTGAGGCAAGGAGAGGCCCCCACACACACCTCTACTCCCACATGGGCTCTTACTCCCTCCTGCCCTCCACATGGCAGGAGCTCTCTGCACAGTCTTCTCTGTCCACTTTAAATCCCTTTTTATGTTTTAGGCTCATGCTTATTTCCCACATAGGTTCTTGGGCCATGTGGGTGTATTTGTTTTTCTTTTTTTGGTCCATGGACCCTCCCTCTTTCTCGTTTATTCCTTAATAAAATGTAATAATTTAATAATTATCCTTCTCAGTCTGGTTTATTCTTTGGTTAAAAATAGGCTGAACTCAGGGTTTGGGGTACAAGGACTTCTCCTGAACCTCCATCACCCTGTTACAAAACCTATGGAAACAGAAACCAGAGGGAAAATTCCACTCACAATGGCTTCAACAAAAGTGCCTAGGAATAAACCTAATTTAGGTGGTAAAAAACTTTTTCAATAAAAGCTTTAAGATATTGAAAAAAATAGGACTGGAGGGATGGTTTAACAGTTAAGGCACTTGCCTACAAATCCAAAGGACCCAGGATTCCCCAGGATCCACGTAGGCCAGATGCACAAAGTAGAGAATGTGTCTGGAGTTTGTTTGCAATGGTTGGAGGCCCTGGCATGCTCATTCTCTCCCTCCCTTTCTCTCTCTCTCCCTCTCTCTCTCTCTGCCTCTTACTCTCTGTCAAGTAGATAAATAAATAAATAATTGAAAAAAAGACAGAAAAAGACAGCCTATAGATAGAAACAATTTACAGAAAGCAATGGCTTACAGATAGCGACAGCCTACAGGAAGGGTAAAAGTCTTTGCCAACTAACATAAAGGGGATTAGTATTTAGAATATACAGAAAAATTGCAAAATTTAGTGTCTATTTTTTTCTGGAAACTGTCATTCACAGGAGGGACACTTGTGGGAACACAGCTCTGGAAAAACAGCACTGAATGATTGATTACAGGTTCAGTTACTCTGTAAAGAAAAAAATGAATTTAACACCAAAAGCCAAATCATCTGCTTGATAAATAGGTTACTGGCCTGACTATACAGTATCAGAAGAAGAAATACAAATGGACAATAAATACTTGAATGAAAAAGTTCAGCATCCTTAGATATCAGGAGAATGCAATGAAAGCTGCATTGAGATTCCATTCCATCACAGTAAGAATGACACTCATCAAGAAAACAAATGCTGTTGAGGATGTGGGGAAAGAGGATCTCTTATAATTGCTGGTGGCCATGTACATTTGTGCACTACTATGGAAATCAATATAAAAGTGTCTCAAAAAACTAACTATAGTACACGTAGGTCTTACCTGAAGGATTCTAAATCAACATGCCAGAGATACTAGCATATCCATGTTCATAGCTGCACCATTCACCATAACCAGGAAATTTAATCAACTTAGCAGTCCATTTATTCATCAACAGATGAATAAATATAGAAAACATAGTACATATGCACAACGGAATTTTCTTCAGACAAAGAAAATGAAATCCTGTCATTTGCAGGAAAATGAATGGAACTGGAAATCACTGTTAAGCAAAATAAGCCAGATTCTGAAAGACAAGTAGTGCATACTTTCTCTTATATGTAGAACATAGGTTGAAAGTTACATACAGGCATATGTACATATACATAGATATATGCATAGGATCATTAAATTAGAGAGGCAGTCATGAGAGAGGAGGAAGACATCTTAAGGGAGAGGGGAAAGAGAAGGCCATGGAATATGTGATAAAAATGCAAAAGGGTCAGGCATGCCTTTAATCCCAGCACGCAGGAGGCAGTAGGAGGATTGCTGTGAGTTCGAGACCATCCCAAGAATACCTAGTGAATTCCAGGTCAGCTCGGGCTAAGTGACATCCTACCTCAAAGAGAAAGAGAGAGAGAGAGAGAGCAAAAGGGGGACCATTTGAGAAAAGGAAAGGAATAGGAATTTGCTTGAGGTAGGCAGGGAGTACAGGGAAGGTCACTGGGGGAGGGGAATGTGAGAATAAAGTATAATAGCACATCCATAAGAAAATGTTATAATTAAACCCATTATTCTATATGCTAACATAAAAATTCATTAATGAGGACTTAAATGAAAGCTTAGTGGTAAAGACACTTGCCTGAGAAGCGTAAGGATCCAGGTTTAATTCCCCACTACCCACATAAGCCAGAAGCACAAGGTGGCACATGCAGCTGGAGTTCATTTGCAGTGGCTAGAGGTCCTGGCACACCCATATTCTCTCCCTCCCTCTCTTTCTCTCTCTTAAAAAAATTAATTAATGAAAGAATAGAAATATTTAGTTGTGAAGAATTTATTAAAATCAGGCATTGTTTTTTTTAAAGTATTTTCTTATTTATTTATTTGTGAGGGAGGATATCAATGAATTTTGGTACTAAGCTTGACTTTGAAGATAAAGATAATAATAGCATATAGAACTGAACACTTGTGTCATGCCTGCTTACTTTACTAAGTAATTTAAGCTCATCCTATGAGGTAAATACTATTACACATTCTATGGGTTATGTATGTAACTGAGTGGCAGAGAAGCTAAGACATTTGTCCAAGTATACAGAGTTATTAAGAGGCAAAGCTGGATTCATTTCCAGGTCATTCAGAGCCCTAGCTTTTATCAATACTATGGTAATGATTGCAGTCATTTATTGTCTGAAGTATTTGCCATCCATTCATTCATCCGTCCGTTATATATTGAGTGACTCCTGTAGACAAAACTCTTGAGCCAGGCATTTCAGCCAGAGACTGTAGCTCTGAAAAAGGAAGCTAATGAGCACACTCCTTTTGGACAGCTTTATCTTCAGGACAACCTGTCTAATTTATTACCCTTCTACATTTGTCCTCCTCCTAAGCTCTGGCCAACGTCTTCAAATCTGGAGCCCAAGTGCTTCTGATGACCCTCCTCCACCACAGGAGAAGATCCGCTGATCCTGCCTACAACCCTACGACTGCAGAGCAGAAGGCCAAGATGGAGGGAAGAGGAGTAAGTCTCCCCCACATTGTCACTGTGCCAGGACAGGTGTAGTGGGAAGCTACATTTGCTTATACCTATCCTTACTATTTCTAGAACCTTCTACCTCAAAAGTATGTGACATTAGCTCAAATCTATCAATGAGAAAACAAACTTATGAAAGTCTACTAAAGATCTCTGAAGTCATTAAGTAGTAAAGGTTGAATTTAAATTTAGGAAGGCAAACCCAGCTGTATCTTTTCTACCATGAAACTGTTAGCTTGTGTTGGAGCTGCCTAGAAACAGTGAGCAAGGTCAGGCTGCGTGCATATTTTTCTACGTTCAGTAAACACCATGTTGAAAAATCAGCCTTAAAAAGAGTATTTATAGCCTGGAAAGATGGCTTAGTGGTTAAGGTGCTTGTTGGCAAAGGCAAAGGATCCAGGTTTGATTCCCTACTACCCATGTAAAGCTAGATGCACAGAGTGACACATGCATCTGGAGTTCATTTGCAGTGGCTAGAGTCCCTGATGCACCCATTCTCTGTATATATCTGACCCCTCTCTCTCTCATAAGTAATAAATAAGCATAATATTTAAAAGAGCATTTTTAGTACTGAAATTGTCAGAAGCTAAAGATGAGGACTTTGATGTCCATACTGCTGGCTGCTGAACATTAATCTGCACAATGGAGGGCAACTATGTAAATTCAGACAGGAATGATACATTGGCTGACCTTCATGGTGGCTCTGAGGAGAGATAGACTGAGGAGGGCCAGTCAGGTAGCAGTCAACTTCACCAATCTGAGTATGTTCTAAACTAAGAGTCAGCAAATTTTCTTATAAAGGGCTAGATAGTGAACTTTTTAGGCATTCTTCTTCTTTTTTTATTATTATTCTTATGAAGGTTTTCAAAAATCATTCTTAGCTCACTGTCTTTACGAAAACAGGCTACAGGCTGGATTTGGCTAATAGCTGACCTTTACTGCAAACTAGAACCAGAAAAGGAGATGAGGGAGATGGAAACTATTAAATCTTATTCTGAGTTAGAGAAAGTACTCTGGGGCTGGGGAAATGGCTCAGCAGATATGGTGTTTGCCCTGCAAGCCTGAGTTCCAATCCCCAGATCCAATGTAAAAGCTAGACACATGGAGGGCTTCTGTAATGCCAGCACATGAAAGGCAAGAAAGGAGTCAGAGGTAGGAAAACTCCTGGAAGCTCATGGACCAACTAGTCTGGAGAACATGTCAGTGAACAAAGGGAAGAATGACAGACTCTGCCTCCAGGAAGGTGAAAGACGAGAACCAACACCCGGAAGTTTTCCTCCACACATGCAGAGCACCACACACCAACACTCACACACATGAATGGGCCAACACACACATACACTCACCAAAAAGAAAGCGCTCAAGTGGCACCAAAAAGTACTCTGATACTGGGGACAGAAAGGTTCAAGTGAGGTTAGAGGAGGTGGAAGGAGGAGATGGGGTGGAGAGAGGGGACTAACCACAATGTTATGAATAAAAAGCAATATGGTACTTCTTTGTTAGGTAATTTTAAAACATTTTTTAAAAAGAGACAGTTTGGGCAGAACTATTCTATAGGAGTGAATAATGCTGTGCTCACAGGCTACAGTTTGCTCATGAAAAATCCCATTGCCAGGGTTGAGATACCTCCCAGTGCATTATTGGTCAGGGAGGATTCTGAGGCCCCCAAAACAATTAGAGCTCTTGTCAATGCTCTTGGTTGCCCATCAGAAGTAGACAGCATGCCCCTGTTATAGAAGGCATCATGTGCTTCTGTTGCAAAACACTGAACATCAAGCTGGAGCTGAGCTAGACGTCTCCCTGCTGGCTTGCTGTCATAGTGCTACAAAGTGTTGTGCAGCCTGCTTGGGGGAACAAGTCGTCAACAGTCTTACCCAGCAGTGGACCCCGTGAGCTAAACAGCTGGACAGCAGGAAAGATGTGCCCACTGGTGCAATAGTGGCCTAACTGTTATGGAATAACTAAATGCTCTCTGATTGGATTTAGAGCCCACTCCATGGGAGAGAATTCATACCTGCTACTGAAAACCTATTCAAAAGCCTATCGTTAGGAATGTCATAGGCCTGAAAGGGAAATTGCTACTGTTGACTGGCTAAAAGAACATGTTGGTCCTATCAATTTGCCCTCTAAATATTTATGTCTGGGTCCATAGATTACTGCTGCTGTCACTTTTGGTCAGAGAAGCTTCTTTCCACAGTTGGTGGTCAAAATGTATCAAGTCAGAATAAGTGACTGTCAGTGCTTAGCACTAAATGAGACATTTTCATCACCACCTCCAAGGCTCAGGGAGCACTGCAGAAGAGGGACTGGAAAGCATGTAAGGCCAGAGAATGGATAGAGGAGGAGTGTTTGGAATGAGGTACGATTGCATTCATAACCTCACAGCAACTATCATCACTTGTAAAAGATCTTCACAATACTGGGCTCATAAACATGCCATTGTGTTTGATGGAGGAAGGTCAAAAAATAAGAAATCAAAATAGAAGAGAGATTAGTGGAAGGCAACATAAGAGGAACAAACGAAGGTACTGGGAAGAGATTATGATCAAAATGCATTATGTACATGTATGAAAACTGTTAATAAAAAATTAAAAAGAAGTATTCTGTGTCAGTTGAAGGAACACATTATTCAAATTCAACAAGTACTTCTTATAGTTAATTTTAGTTGTCAACTTGTTGGTTGAATTAATACAACAGGACTCACCTTTGGGTATATCTGTGAGGGTGTTTTCAAAGAGGGTTAGTAGAAAGAAAAAGACCCACTATGAAAATGTTGGCACCATCCCACCGGCTGGCATCCATAACTAATCAAAAAGAGGAAGGCATGAGGAAGCACATCTGAGCATAGGCATTCCCCTTTCTTTGCTTCCTGTCTGCCAAGATGTGAGCGAACAGCCTTCTGCTGTGATGGACAGAAACTGGTTTGCTGCCATGACTTTCCCCACAACAATGGGCTGTATCTCCAGAACTATGAGCCAAAATAAACTTTTATTCCCAGAAGTTTCTTCTTTTCAAGTATTTGGTCTTAGCAAGAAGAAAAGTAACTAATACAGAATGGGATATTACAACCCCACCTGTGTATTTCTTAGGACGCATAGTCAAGTGGTAACCACATAATACCAAGCTGCCATTTGATTAGAAGGCCCTTTTTAATCATAGAGTTTTTCTGTGGTTTCTCTTAGATACACAGTTTGGAGCTGAGCAGAATTGATGAGTGTAATTAGGATGGCAGTGTGCTGTCCTTAGCTTGCTTTGTCTGTGTATGATGGGCAAATATTTGAACAGTGGCACATACTATCTCTCTCCAAGTCCCACATGGTATGAAGGGGCTATTAATCAATACTTCTGAGATCCAGACAATTAAGACGGAGGTGAGTTAAGGATTCCAGAGCATTTTACTCCATCCCTCATTACTTTTTCCTTCTTCAGAGGGTAACTTTTTTCATGGAATATAGTAGAAAGAGACAAAAGGACCTAATCAGACTAAAGTAGAAGCAAGGACAGAAATAGGCTGGCAGGTAAACATACTATTGACAAAGCTTCTGCAAAGATTACTAGTTTCTAGCCAGCCATGGTGGTACACACTTTTAATCCCAGCACCCAGGAGGAAGATGTAGGAGGATCACTGTGAGATCAAGGCCAACCTATGACTACACAGTGAGTTCTAGGTCAGCCTGGGCTAGAGTAAGACCCTGCCTCACAACAAACAAACAATCAGAAAAACAAATAAATGAAAGATTATGAGTTCTTTATGTTGGGAGCTGATTCCCTCTTCTTCCCTCAGCATTTTATGGTAAGTATTACTAGGAGAACTAGTGCCAGGGGGATATGGGTGAGGTACGGGCATATACAAAGTTATCTGATTGACTTCAGGGAATAAGGAACAGAGAAGATTCTCATACTATGACTGCTTAAACTGGTCTAATTGTCATGTGCCAGGATGGATGGATTAGAAGAATAAAAAAGTTGCAGATATTTTGTATATATTTACATATATTGCATATGTGTAAGTAGAAGAACAGATTAATGGGGGTTAAAAGGCCTAAGTGAGGCCAGGGGAAGAGGTTGAGTAAAGGAAAGATGGAAGGAGGGCTAATCAAAATCTAAGAGGATATAAATAAGTCATACGGAAAACTACTTTTTTGGACAATGGAACACTCAGGAGCCATAGATTGTTACTAGAAAATTTTCAGTGCTAGGGATGGGATACCTTCCAGTGAGTTGTTGGCCAGGGAGGTCCCATATATCCCCAAAACATTACAAGTCATTGCTGAGGCCCTTGGTTGTCCACCAGGAATAGATGGCAAGATATTTCTGCTGCAAGGTCACTGAGAAATCCTGCTGGAGCTAAGCTGAAAACCTCCGCCATATAGACCAGCTGACAGAAAGCTGGAAGAAGCCATGCTGCATGCAGTTCAATGGGAGAGAGAGAAATCACTAGTGGAGATACTCAACAATGGACACCATAAGAGTTAAATTTGGACAGCCAGGCCAAATGAGCCAATGGGTACAACAGTGGCACATCTGCTATGGGAGAAACCAACTGCCCTCTAATTTTACTGGAGGTCTGCTCCAAGGGAGGGAATACATCCCTGATACTGAAAACCTACAACAGGGGTAGTCATGAGCCCTAGGGGTGTAACATCTGCTTCTATCTGGCTAAATGTATATACTATGCTCACCAAACTGCCCAGTAAGCACTTCCCTTAATGTTCATGCCCATATATTAATGCTACTCTCTCTTTTGGTTAGGGAAGCTTCTCTTTTCAGATGTCAGTGACCTTGGGATGACTCAGAAGGCACCATTGTGCTGAGAAGAAGTGACAGAGAAGTGCTCAGCACTGAAATATCTATCATACCTTCCAAGGCTCAGGGTCCATTGCAGAAGAGGTGGCAGAAAGAATGTAAGAGCCAAAGGAAGGGTAGGACTCCTTACAACATGCTCCTCCAGACACAAAATGGCCTGGATATCCATGACCTCACAGTGCCTGACACTACCTACACAAGACCATTATAACAGGAGGAAAAGATAATGACATCAAAATAAAAAAGACTGATGGAAGGGGACATGATGGAGAGTGGAGTTTCAAAGGGGAAAACGGGGGGAGGGAGGGCATTACCATGGGATAGTGTTTACAATCATGGAAGTTGTCAATAAAAAGTTTTTTTAAATTGCAGATTTTTATCTATTATCTAGGAAAATAGGATTCCACTGGTTTGAAGTTGGATTTTTTAAGTTTGGTGAATTAGATAATATTCAGAAAGACAAATGTCTCATTTATCTCATATATGCAGAACCTATGTTAAATATACATGTAAATATACATATACATATATAACATGAAATGGAAAGGGACTATAAAGGAGGGAGAAGTCTAAAGAAGGAGACAAGAAACAGTAATGAGGAAAAAAAGACAAAATATCACATCTCCTCTCATATACAGATTCTAGGTTTAACTATTGTAGGTGTGTGTGTGTGTGTTGCCTTTCTCATTATTGGAACAAAATACCTGACAAAACTCAGTTGAAGGGAGGAAGAGTTTATTTGGGCTTACAGTTCTGGGTCACAGCTCATCGGAGAAAGGAAGGATGGCAGCAGGAGCTTGAGACAAGTGCTCACCGTCAGTCCGCAGTGAGGAACCAGACAGGGGTGAATTCTGGTGCTCAGCCATCTCTCCTCTTATGTACAGCCTAGGGGCCCAGCTCATGGAATGGTCCGACCCACAGTTGAGAAGACCCACTTCAATTACCCTAATCAACCTAATCCCTCAGAGGTATGTCCAGAAGATAACCTCATCTATATAATTCCTTACTTGATTCCAGGTCTTTTCAAATTTACAATCAACATAAATCATCATAGTACATAGTACACACACACACACATATGACATGAAAACACATGAGGGGAGGAAGGGGACTAGTGAGAGGGGAGAGGAGAGGAGGGATGGCAAAGGTAGTAAGGGAACAACTATGAGCAAGATATAATACTATATGTGTATGAAAATGCCCTAATGAAATCCATTTTGAATACTAGAGCAATTAAAAAATTAAAAGCATCTCCAATAATTCTGTGCTCAGGCACATGGGAGATGGTGACTCTGAAATGTCCTTCTAGACAAAGGACACAATTCTCAAAGTATGGCTGGTAGAGCCCTGTTGGAGATCAGATGTTTGGTAATCCTCACACAAAAACACTTGAACATTTTAGAAATTTTAATAGTAGTTTTACTTTGATTTTCTCATAATTTCTCTGTGTTCTCATAAAATGGCTCTCCTAAAGGTGGCTCATGAGCCACAAAGTCTATTTCCTTGGCTAATCTTGACTATTAGTTAATCAATATGGTGAAGTTTGGTCTTCATAATGATTTTTGTTAAAAAAGATTTTTATGCTAAATTGACATTTAACTAATTCTTTTTTTGTGTGGTGTTTTGAGGCAGGGTCTCACTCTAGGCCAGGCTGATCTAGAACTCACTCTGTAGTCTAGGCTGGCCTTGAACTCATAACAGTCCCCCTACATCAGCCTCCCAAATCCTGGGGTTAAAGACACGTGCCATCATACTTTACTAATTTTATATACTTTGTATAATATAATTCTATGTCTTGACTACTAAACAAATAAAAGGAGTAGGGTGGAATTCTTATTATAATATTTGGGAACATTAACTCTACATGTACATGACTTTTAAACATAAGGCAACTAAATTCTTTTTAAATTAACTCTAAATTAGATTATTTGTGCAACTAATTAAAAGAAAATAAAGCACACTTTAATCTCAGCACATGGGAGGCCGAGGTAGGAGGATCGCTGTGAGTTTGAGGCTACCCTGAGACTACATAGTGAATCCCAGATCAGCCTGGGTTAGAGTGAAAGCCTACCTCAAAAAGAAACCCCAAAAATACAAAACTTAAGACAACCATAAATCTGTGATAGTTAAAACTTATTTGATCCCTAATCAGTTTGTCCTTTGGCAAAGCTTTATCAAATAGCTGCTACAGAAGCATAAAGGTACTTTGCATCCACATACTTCCCTTTGCATTTGGCAATAAAGTCTAGCCACAGTAAACATTTGGCCTAGGCTTAAAAATCAAAATAAGGAAGCTTGTGTTTTCCTCAGAGCTTGGCAGCAGTGAATAGCACCAGTAAACAGTTGGGAGAAGCACCTGGTGCCCTCTAATGTTATAATCACGCGTGGGCCTTGTATTGGGACCCTTAGCCCTGCATGTGTTACTGTTCTGGTGTGGGCCTAGGAAGTCAGGGTTCCTTAGCCCTTAACACTGGCCAGTGTGACAGCTCTTAGCCTAATATCAGAGACTCTTTTCCCTAAAGACTAGACAGTTCTCTGAAATTCTTCCCTGAACCACAGCCTGTAGTTTCTCCCTTGTGGTTCCTTGTAGACTCTTATCCTTCCTCAGTCTCAGCTCTCCACCCTCTGTCTGCTGCCCATCTTCTTTGTGCCCTGGCCACTCTTGAACAGTTCAACTGTTCAGCTACCTGCCCTGCCCGTTCCACAACTCAGTCTGCCACCAGCAACCACAACCACAGCCTCCCTGTGGCCTCTGCCCTTGCTCTGCTCTCTCAGGATGCTCAGTGTTACCCGCTCAGCGCACAGTATTGAAAGCCTACCCAGAAAGACCATGGAGAGAAGCCTTTTATTGTGCCCAGTGTTGCTATACCAGGGAAGGCTACACAGGAAGGTGTGAGAGAGCTGAGCAACCTGCTTAAACCATGTTCCAATCACAGCCATTCCTTTGAGCCAGTCACAGCTACTTACGATGGAGCAATCACAGCCTTGCCTGCCAGCGCCAGTCACATGAGGCCATCCCTCTAGGCCTAAGAAGTGATTCCTTTCTGGCCTTGCTGGCAATGGTTGCAGGGTCATCTAGAGTACACCAGCGCTGGTGAGGACAGGTCTGATATAAACTACTTCAGATAACCCTGGCTGAGATTGCGCTTTTTAGTGCAGAAGCAATCAGCTGTGATGGTTGTGTAATTTTCTCAAGGTTCGTGGAGTACTCCAGATATCTGGTGTGGCATTATATATATAGTCCAGCTGCGTATTTGATGGACAGCCGTTTTTTTCTCTCTCAGGGCAGCCAGGTCAGCAAGACAGAGTTGCCCATCCTCCAGTGACCTTGCTTATTTATAACAAAATGATCAAAAGGAGTACTTAGATTAAGAGTTTATCACTGGGACTAGAGTGATAGCTCAGTGTGTAAAGTGTTGCCCTGGAAGCAGGAGGACCTAAATTAGGATCCCCAGTGCCCACATAAACGCTGGGTGTGGTGGTGCGCACTTGTAATCTCAGAGCTGGCCTGAGAGAGAGGAAAACCCTGGGACTTACTGACTAGCTAAGTTAACCTAGTAAGCTGAGCTGAGCTGAGCTGAGAAGAGGTGAGGTAAGGTAAGGTAAGTAGAGTAAAGTAGGAATGATGAAGACACCCAATGTTGACCTCTGATTTACACACACACACACACACACACACAGAGAGAGGGGGGGGGGAGAATTTATCATTAATCAAAACTGATTTTTCACAGTGATAAGTGCTTACCACCTGCCCAGTGCTCTAGGTCAAGGTGGGCTTCTCTGATGTGTCTCGCAAGCTTCTCGGAGATTCTGTATTGAATTTTAAAATATATATCCAGGGTGGGATTGCTAGATCATACAGTAGTGTTATTTTTAAGTTTCAGAAAATTCTACATTTTCCATAATGGTTGCAATGCACAAGGTCTCTAGCATGACCACATCCTCATTAACCATTATTACCTTTAATTTCCTAGTAGCCATCGTGATGGGTGTAAGTTGACATCTCGTTGCAGTATTGAATTATATTTCTCTAATTATCAGTGACAGTAGGCATCTTCTAGTGTGCTTATAGACAATTTTTTAGATCTTTTCCTGGAGGAAAATCTATACAATTTTTTGCCCACTCTTTTTTTTTTTTTTTTTTTTTTTTTTTTTTGGAGGTAGGGTCTCACTCTAGCCCAGACTGACCTGGAATTCACTATGTAGTCTCAGGTGACCTTGAACTTATGGTGATCCTCCCAAGTACTGAGATTAAAGGTGTGTGCCACCATGCCTGGCATTCCCTTTTTTTTTTTTTTTTCTTGGCTGCTAGTCCAACAGATTGACCTATTTTTATGGAAAAGAGAAAGACAGAGGCACACGGAGAGAATTGGCATACCGGGGCCTCCAACCAACTGAATTCCAGATGCATGTGCCACCTTGTATACATGTGCAACCTTGGGCACTTGTGCCATTTTGTGCATCTGGCTTACGTGGGACCTGGAGAATCAAACATAGGTTCTTAGGCTTCATAGGCAAATGCCTTAACTGCTACGCCATCTCTCCAGCCCCCTTTGCCTACTTTTTCATTCTATTGTTACAGTTTAGATCCAGTATTTTATGTGTGACCCGAGACAATCCTGCTTCATCCAATGTAACCCACAATAGCCAAAACATTGGACACCTGTGACAGTGCCCCAGCAATCTATATGTTGAAAGGGAAGTCCCCAGCCTGTGGCACTACTGAGAAGCAGCAGAACCATTAAGAAGTGTGCCCAGGGCTGGAGAGATAGCAGCAGTTAAATGCTTGCTTGTGAAGCCTAAGGACCCTAGTTTGAGGCTGGATTCCCCAGGACCCACGTTAGCCAGATGCACAAGGGGGCGCATGCGTCTGGAGTTCATTTGCAGTGGCACCAATTCTCTCTCGCACTCTCTATCTGCCTCTTTATCTCTCTGTCACTCTCAAATAATTAAATAAAAAATCTTAAAAAAAAGAAAGTGTGCCCAGTGGGAGGAAATTAGGTCACTTGGGTGGGGTGTGGTGTTGAAGGAAACACAGGGACCCTGGCCCTCCTCTTTTGCTCTCAGCTTCCCCACCATCATGAGATAAGCAGCTTCCTCCACCAAGTGTTCTCATCAAATACCCAAAAGGCAAAGTAGCTAGGCAATCATTGCCCAAAACCTCATGAGCTGTGACCCAAAACAAACTTTTCTTCTGTTTAAAAAATATTTATTTAGCCTGGAGAGAAGGTTCAGCGGTTAAGGCGTGTGCCTGCAAAGCCAAAGAACCTCAGTTCAATTCTCTAGGACCCATGTAAGCCAGTTGTGCAAAGTGGTACATGCATCTGGAGCTCCTTTGCAGTGGCTGGAGGCCCTGACACGTCCATTTCCTAGCTCTCTCTTTGTGTCTGTCTCTTTCTCTCTCTCACACACACAAATAAATAAATTATTTTATTTTTAAAAGTATTTATGGGACTGGAGGGATGGATTAGTGGTTAAGGCATTTGCCTGCAAGTCCAAAGGACCCTGGTTCAATTCTCCAGGACCCTTGTAAACCAGATGCACAAGGGGGAGCGTGCTTCTGGAGTTTGTTTGCAGTGGCTGGAGGCCCTGGCACGCCCATTCTCTTTCTCTCCCTCATTCTCTGTCAAATAAATAAATAAATAAATATATATATATATATATATATATATATATATATATATATATATATTAAAGTATTTACTTATTAAGTAGGAAAGAGAATGGGCACACCAGGGCCTCTTGCCACTGCAAAACACTTGATGCATCTGGCTTTACCTGGGTGCTAGGGAATTAAACATAGGCCGACAAGCTTTGTAAGCAAATGCCTTTTACCACTGAGCCATATCCTTGGCCCCTTTTAAAACACACTTTTCTAAGGGATTTGTTAAGGTACCAGAAGACTAACATACTGCTCACATGTTGTGTTGTTGCTGATATCTGGGAATTCTTATATATTTTATTTATTTATTTGAAAGAGAGAAAGAGGCAAATTGAGAGAGAAATGGGCATTCCATGGCCTCTACCCAATCCAAATGAATTCTAGGCACATGTGCCATCTAGTGCATCTGGATTTACATGGCTACTGAGGAATCAAAGCTGGGTCCTTAGGCTTTATAGGCAAGTGCCTTAACCACTAAGCAATCTCTTTAGTCCCTAGAAATTCTTTTAGATAGTCTGGATAATAACCCCTTATGAAATATATTTTCCGTTCAGTGTGTATGCTGTCTTTTTGTGCCATTGATTCTTTACTTTACTGTGCAGAAAATTCTAAGTTTGGTATCACCTCATTTGTCTATTTCATTTTGTTGCCAGAGCTTTTGGTGTCATTGCCAAAAAAAATTGTTGTCCTCCAGCATTTTTCTATCTTCTTCTAGAAGTTTAATCATTATTGGTCATACATTTAAGTCTCTAATTCATTTTGAATAAAATGTTTACATGGAATATGTTCATTTTTAATCACTCTGAAAAACTATCTGAGATGAACAACTTTGAGGAGAAAAGCTTTCATTGGGCTCAGGGCTTCAGCTCCTGGCTGGCTCCAGTGCTTATAGGCCTGGGAGAGGAAGAGCCACCATGGCAGGGCATGGAGGAGGAGAGCTGTTCCCTCACGGCTACCGGAGAGATAGGAGGGGACTACGGATAAGGTACACCCAACAACAGTATGGCCTCGGCTGCCTATGTCCTCCAACCAGACCTCACCTCCTAAAATTTTCTTCAGCTATGAAGTCATTGAGGATCAATCCATTGATTAGATCGAAGTCTCATGATCCAACCACCAGTCAATAGTGCAGTAGCTGGGGAAAAATCTTCCACACGTGAGCCTTTCAGAGGATACTTCATATCCAAACCACACTTCTCCCTGGCCCTCAAAGACTTGCGCCCATCTCATAATGTATGATGTATTTACTTTAAGGTTTCCTTGCCCAGACCTACAAAAATGAAGATGCCTCACAGTCTCTACAGCCCAAGTTTGGGGTCTTCTCTGAGACTTGGCAAGCTCTTCACTATGATGCCCATAAAATAAAAGAGAAAATTACCTATTACCAACGTTCAGTGGGGTGCCAAGCCCATAATATGGCCCCCATGCCAAAAGGGAGGACTCAGAGCATACAGGCTCTGCTTCCAGGTCAGGGTGAGAGCTAGCCTTCCTGGCTCTCCACTGCCGTCCTGCTGCTGCAGCCATACCCTTATTCTGTGCTGACAGCTCAGACTCCAATGAAATGGACTTTGATCAAGAATTCAGATGAGGGCTAGAGAGATGGCTTAGCGGTTAAGTGCTTGCCTGTGAAGCCTAAGGACCCCGGTTCGAGGCTCAGTTCCCCAGGTCCCACATTAGCCAGATGCACAAGGGGGCGCACGTATCTGGAGTTCGTTTGCAGAGGCTAGAAGCCCTGGCGCACCCATTCTCTCTCTCTCCCTCTATCTGTCTTTCTCTCTGTGTCTGTCGCTCTCAAATAAATAAATTAAAAAAAAAAAAGAATTCAGATGATTTCCACACCTTTACCAAAGAAGACCTAAAAATTATTATGTATACTGAGGAGATACACTCTCCATTGAAAAATATTAGGAACTCCATGAAGGCAGATAGTACATCCATAAACATCAACAAAACCAAACATTCAGTCAGTATAATACTTGCCACACAAGCATGAGGTCCTGAGTTCAAATTCCCGGCACCCATGTAAAAGCTGGGCACACCAGTTCACACCTGTAGCCCCAGTGCTAGGGACGTGAAGAGAGAATCCCACGGACTTGCTGACTAGCTAGTTTAGCTGAGTCAGTAAGCTTCGGGGTCAGTGGAACTCTTTCAAAACTTTAGGTGGAATCCAGGAATGGCATACACTTTTAATCCCAGCACTCAGAAGAGGGTGGTAAAAGGATTGCTGTGAATTCAAGCTAGCCTGGGGCTACAGAGTGAGTTCCAGGTGAGACCCTCCTTAAACCCCACCCCAACTCCCACCTCCAAAATAAGGTGGAGAGTGACTGAGGTAGGATGAGATGGAAGGAAAGAAGGAGAGAAAGGGAGAAAGAGAGAATATGAATATTATTTACAGTGGCATCAGAGAGATTTAAATATTTAAGATAAACTTAGCCCGGGGGGGTGGGGTTAAAAACATACATATACAAAACTATGAAACATTGCTAAAATAGATAAAGAATATTCAAACAAATGGAAAAATATCCTATATTTATGGATTAGAAAATCTAATATTATTTTTTTAATTTTTTTGTTTATTTTATTTATTTGAGAGCGACAGACAGAGAAAGAGGCAGAGAGAGAGAGAGAGAGAGAGAGAGAATGGGCACGCCAGGGCCTCCAGCCACTGCAAACGAACTCCAGATGTGTGCGCCCCCTTGTGCATCTGGCTAACATGGGTCCTGGGGAATTGAGCCTCGAACTGGGGTCCTTAAGCTTCACACACAAGCACTGAACCACTAAGCCATCTCTCCAGCCCAGAAATTGTAATATTATTATGGTAGCAAATTATCTATCTACAGTTTTAATTCCTATTAAAATCCCAAGGAAATCTTTTTGCAGAAATAGGAAAAGAAACTTCATGTGAAATTTCAAGGGATGTCATGCAGCCTAAATAAGATTTTAAAAGAACAAATCAGTGCACTCACATGCCCTGATTTCAAAACATACTTCAAAGTAACAGTAGTTAAAATGCTGTGGTTCTGAGGTAAATGTAAGTATATAGATTGAAATGAGACAAAAGAGAAAGTTCATATACAGACAAACCATTTTCACCAAGGGATCCCAAGACTGTACAATAGGGGACACATTTGTTCAATCAATAGTCTTAGAAAAAGTGAGTATTCACATTGCAAAAGAATGAAGTTGGAAAAACAAAAAAACAAAAGAAGCAAAAAAAAAAAAAAAAAGAATGAAGTTGGAATCTACAGTTGTTTTTTATTTTGTTTCCCTGAGTGTAACATAAATAGCCTCTGGTTTAATTCTCAGGAGTCCTTCTTCCCATCCGAGTTTGCATGAGCAATTTACTATCTACATTTTCATCAGCATTTCAGCCTGCTGAGGTCACACCAGGATTACTCATTAAACTCTGCTTATAACCTTGTAAATTTCCTGTGGCATGCATTTCTAAACTCTTCCAAATTCCTTCAACAAGCCAGTTCCAGAGGTTTTTCAATCACTGGTCAGGATGAGTCCCAGCTGTGACCCACTTCTTGGTACCAATTTCATCAATGTTTCCATGCCTGAAATTTTTTCTTAATTTCTTTTTCAGCTAGGTGAATATGTTTGCATAAAAATACAACTGACCTTTAAAAAATTTTATTTTGTGTGTGTATATATGATGTATATGTGTATGCGTGGAGGTAAGAGGACAAGGCTAAGGTCAGTCCTCTCCCTCAACCCTGATGTGAGGCAGGGTGTCTTTGTTAACTGCTGTGATCACCAGGCTAGCAGTATATACCACATGTATGCGCATGTGCCACGGTTTGGTGTAGAAATCAGAGGACAAGGCTCAGGTTGGTCCACTCCTTCAACCCTGATGTGAGGCAGGGTAGATCTTTGTTCACTGCTGGACCGTGAGCTTCCAGAAAGTTTCCCAGGCTCTTCCACTCTTCTCACAGTAGGCAATGCTAGAATTATAGAAGTGTAACAAAGTTTGTGGCTTTTGCATGCGGTCTGGGAATTCAAGCTTGAGGGAGTTTGGGGGTGACAAGACCCCAAAGTGGATAGCTTTCTCCTTGAATAAATGTGAGAATGGTTCTTGGGGCTGTTTTTATTTTTTTTGGGGGGGGAGGATTGAGGTCATTACACTTTACTATAAGTCAAAAACATCAGAAGAGTCTGGCCTTTCCTTATCTCTGCCCCCTTAAGGAATCTTTCCACTCCTGTCTGAGAAGGCCCTTCCTAGACAATTAAGATTTCTTGGAAGATAGCCCTTTCCCCAAAACCCTCACCCCAGACACTTGATGTCAAGACTAGTGGGCTAAACCCAAAGCTTATCCATGGGGCTCACATGGAAATTTTCAACCTGAGTCTCAAGTTGGGCTCCCTGGGCAACAGCTCTGCACTCTTTCCTTCTCTTAAATTTGGGGTTTCTCAAACTCTGTTTTGCCTCCTTGGGCAAGACCTGTGCCTTCCTTGCCTTAAGTTCTCCTCTTAAAGGTCTCCCTCCTTAAAGCTCAAAGACATAAGGTTTTGTAAATATAAAAACATGTCATCTATGAACAGAGATGTTTTTATTTTTTCTTTCCTGGTTGTTGCTCTTCATTTTGTTTCCTGGCCTAACTATTCTTGCTGGAATGTGAAGAACAATGTTTAATAGTGTTGGTAAAAGTGAGCCTTTTCATCTTGTTCCCGATCTTAGAGAAAAAGTTCTAAATTGTTCCCAACTGAACATGGTTAGATATGGGCTTTTCATATTTCCATTCACTACTTGAGGAATCTTTCCTCTATTCATAGTTGAAGAGTTCTGATTGTGAATGGGTGTGAAATTTTGTCTAATGCCATTTCTGCATCAGCTGAAATGGATCGAATGGATTCTGTCCTCTCTTTATTGCAGGTCTGATTTTCACTTGCTGAGTCATCTTGATAGTACAAGCATGAATCTCAATCTCATTTCCTGTTGATTCAGTTTGCTAGTAAAGTTATGAAGGCTTTTACATCTATGTTCATCAGGAAAATCTGTCTGTGGTTTTCCTGTCTTGGAGTATCCCTATCTGGGTTTGGAATCTGGCTAATGCTAGCTCATAAAATGAGCTGGAGAGAACTTCCTCCTACTCTGTACCTTGGAAGAATTTGTGAAGGATCATTGTTAATTCTTTAAATGTTTGGAAGCATCTTTCAGTGAAGCCAGCCAGCCCTGGACTTCTCTTTGCTGGAGGGCTTAACATCCTCCTTGTTAGAAATGTGCTTGGAATCCTTTACATTGGCATGGTTTGATCTTAGTAGGTTGTATGTTTTACAGAAATTCATCAGTTTTCTTGAAGTTACACAGTATGTAGGTACATAATGGTTCATATCAATTTTTGCATTTTATTTCCGTGACTGACATCTGCTGTAATTATCTTTTTCTAATTTTAGTTATTCTGAGTTTTTTCTCACTGTTTGTAGTCTAGTTGAGGGCATATTCATTTCTTTTATCTTTTCAAAAAGATCAGCTCTTACTTTTATTGATATTTTATTGTGTTTATACTATATTCTAGCTCACTTCTCTCTGTCCTAATCTTTATTATGTCCTTCCTTCTGTTGACTTTGGGCTTTGTTTGTTCTTTTTCTGGTTCCTTGAAGTGTAAAGTTAGATGGCTGGCTTGCAGTATTTTTCTTTTTAATGCAGGCATTGCTGCTATCACCCTTCCTTTCACTGTCCTCTCAATGTGCCCTGCATCTGCTGTGGCTCTGTTTTCATTTGTCTTCAGACGGTTTCTAAACTCTCCTTTGTTTTCTTTCTTGACCCAGTGGGGGTTTAAGAATGCAGTGTTTAATTTCTACATATTTTGGGGTTTTTTTTTTTCCTCCTATTGATTTCTAGTTTCATTTCACTCCATTGTACAGAAATGGGTTTTTGAAAAAGGCCTGTTCATAACTATAAAGAATATTTCCATGAATTCAAATGGCTTGCTCAAGTCTTGTATGTAAACAGCAAAGCCAATATCTACTGTAACCTATTGCTTCAAGGAAAAAACACTGTAAGATATTCAAACCCTAGTGCTTCTTTTAAATGAATAACTAAGATGTAAGTGGCATAAAGTCAGGAATTGTACACCAACATCTGATGGCCTTTTTTATTCAGCTTAAACAATTATAACTTATTGTATTAGTCAGGGTTATCTAGAGGAACAGAATTGAAAGAATGAATTATATTAAAAGGGAATTTATTGGATTACCGTATGGCAGTCCAACAATAGCAGTTTGCATGCCTTAGAGTCAAGGAACCCGGTAGCTGCTCGGTCCATGAGGCTGGATGGCTCAGCAGTCCCAGTCAGGCACTGAAAGTCTGGAGGTGTCCTGGAGCCTCTGGTCCATGCTGATCTTCAGTCCACACTGGAAAGCAGCAAGGAGAACCTGCATCCAGGTGGGAAGAGAGGACTACTTCCCTTCTCAGAACTTCCTTAGATTAAAGCCCACTCTGGGCAAATGGCTCACCCTGGGGGAAGGATTCCTCCTTTAATTAATCCTTCCTGGAAGCAACCTAGAGACTCACTTATGAAGAGCGTCTGAACAGATCAAGTTGACACAAAACTTAAAGATCACACCTATCATTATATCTATTTTTTAAATTAATTTATTTTGGGACAGGGTGTCTTATAGGCCAGGCTGATCTCAAACTTGCATTGTAGCTAAGGTTGACTTTGAACTTCTGATCCTCCTGCTTTTCCTTCCCGAGTGCTGGGATTACAGGAGCATGCCATAGCACTGGAGGATGGTGCTGGGGATTGAACCCAGAACTGGGTCCATTACTAAGCAAACACTCTTATCAACTAAGCCACAGCATATTAGACTTTATTTTTTGTCTGTGTATGTGTGCATGTGTAGATGCATGTTCATATGTATGTGTGTGCACATGCATGTACTTGTGGAGGCCAGAGAACAATACTGGGTGTCTTCTTCAGTCAGTTTCCACCTTATTTTTGGACAGCATCTCATGCTGAACCTGGAGGTCCCTGATGTGGCTAGAGCAGCCAGCTAGCAAGTCCCAGGGATCCTCCTGTCTCCACTTCCCCAGCGCTGGGATTACAGGAGGGTGCCACTACATCCAGCTTTTACACTGGCACTGGACATCTGAATTCAAGTTCCTCATACCTGTGCAGCAAGCACTTTACCCACTGAGCTATTTCCCAAGCCATTTATACTTCTTAAAACAAACTCCAATACTACAGCCCAGCATTAAAGCAATGCTACCTAGAGAAGAATGCAGGCACCTGTTATGTCGTCTGCGCAGCGTCACTTACCATATATGACTACTGAGAACCTGAAATATGATTAGTGCAGTTGAAGAGCTAATTGAAGTTTAAACAACTACATATAGGGCTGGAGAGATGGCTTAGCTGTTAAGGCGTTTGCCTGCAAAGCCAAAGGACCTCTATTTGATTCCCCAGGACCCAGGTAAGCCAGATACACAAGGTGGTGCATGCGTCTGGAGTTCATTTGCAGTGGCTGGAGGCCCTGGTGTGCCTATCCTCTCTCTCTCTTTCTCTCTCTGCCTGCCTCTTTTCCTCTCTCTCTCTCTCAAACAAATTAATTAAACAACTACATCTGACTATGTCTGATATGTTAAATAATGCAACACTAAAAGAGAAGTTATTATTCTAGACTGACTTAAAGCATTCAGTTTACTGAATGCGATATAGGGTGGAAGGCATATTGTAAATGATTTAAATAAACCTTTATTGCATCTGGAGAATGAGGGTAAGAAGAGAAACCATATCACAAAACTGTGATGAAGGACTTTGAGAAAGTTTTGGTCTAAAAATGAGAATTCAGTAAAGCAATTAATCAAGAAATGTTTAGAAGAATAATGAGATGATAAAAGGAAGATTTTTATTTTTTAAAATATTATATGTATTTATTTATTTGAGAGAGAAAGAGAGCAAGAAAGAGAGAGAACGGGTGCCCCTGGGCTTCCAGCTCTGCAAATGAACTTCAGGTGCCTGGGCCACTTTGTACATCTGGCTTATGTGGGTCCTGGGGAGTCAAACCTGGGTCCTTTGGCTTTGCAGGAAGCACCTTAACTGCTAAGCCATCTCTCCAGCTCAAGAACGAAGCTTTGATTATGAGTTCTGTTATTTAGAGTCTGGTCTTGTGCTCTGTGACTTGTCCTTTTCACTGATGTCATGGTATAATAGCTTTACTTCCTTTCACTCAGAAGCTCAAGGGAACAGGAGAATGGTCCTTGATAATAATGCTCAAATGCTTGAGAAGTAAGCTAGCACTGTTTCTAAGAGAAAGATACTGGCTCAAAGGTTATGAAGTATTTGAGGACTCCCAAACCATACTTCTAGGTTCACCAAATATCAGGGTTCCTAGGCCTGACATTGATATAATATTTATGGTTTTGGTTTATGATTCATGAGTCTTAAGGGAATCTAAGAAGCAACTGTCAACCATATTTTAAGAAACTCTAAACAAGAAGACACTAAGTTTTCTCCTATAGATCACATTTTCTCTAACTGGTATTTTTCATTTGAAGTATCACCTTGGCCTCTGAGATTCACAAGAAAAAAAAAATATGCTATAGCCCTTTAAACATTATTGACCCTACAGATGAAAATGCTGATGGAAAAGGGTCTGAAACTTCTGGGCTGTAAATTTCTTTAAAGTTTGAATTATGATGACTTGCTATTTAGACATAATGGTCAACATGGAGACATGGCTTTAACTCTGGTTTCCTCTTCATAGCAGAATGATTCACAATGGTCAAGAGGTGGTCAACAAACAACATCAATCAACAAACAGAAAAACAAAATGTGGCCTAGTCATGGAATGTATATATGTGACATTCCTCTCTAAAAGCAAGGAAACTCTGCTGCACACTACAGCATGGATGAGCTTTAAAGCCAAATAAGTATAACACAAAATCACATATATTTTATAATTACATTTAGATGAGGTGTCTAGAATAGTCAAGTTCATGAAGACAGAAAGTGTGATGTAGTTGCCCAGAGCTAGGGGCAGGAGTGACTGAGTTGTCATTTAACGTGGTTGTTTCTGTTTGGGATGATAAAAAGCTCTGAGGATAGATAATGATGATAGCGGCAGGCACTGTGACAGTACTTAGTGATGCTGAACTGTACACTTAAAATGGCTGAGTTGTAAATGTATGTTAGGTACATTGAACTACATTTCTTTTTTTTTTAAATCAGTTTATTCTCAACTAGGATTGCATTAAGTTATACTTGGAGCATATATGAGATCACCAAGAGAGATGGACAAGTGCTGTTTTCAGCATTTCTTCTCTAGCAAATGTAGTTTAAAAACATGTCAATCTGACTTCCAATAACATTATCAGGTGGATGAACATTATTGGTGGAATATGCAATGGTCATATCCCAGGCATCAATTATACCCACATTGAGATCCTCAAAAATATCCCTCATGATAAGATTCTGAATATAGCCATGAAAGTCACTGAACATCTCTGCATTTTTATGTACCTCTCTGGTGTTTTCAGTTTTAAGTATCACCTTGGTCTCCGAGCTTCTCAAGAATAGACGTTCTATGGCCCTTTTAATATTGAGGACCCTACGGATGAAAATGTTCATGGGAAAGGGTCTGAAGTGTTGGCCAAGGGTAATGACAATGACTGTGGCATCATCTCCTGCTATCCGGTCAATTTCGCGTGGAATATAGTTGTCTTCTTTCATAGAGAACAGCTTTTCGGTAACAAATGGATTACCATGCTTTTTCCATTGAACCAAAATATGTCTTTTAATATCCAGAAGAACAAGTATTTTAAAGGGCCCAGATCCATGATGATCAAAAGATGTTAAACCTGATGGAAAGCAAATTAATATATCTCTAAACAGAAGAACAATAATAATTTTAAAATGCATGCAATTTATAGAACTCTAATCATGATCACCTCTAGCCACAGAATTGTTACTATTAAAAAATAAAGGCTTGTATCATATTTTAGATGTTTTTAAACCTGAAGAATATGTTGAAGTTTTCAGCAGACTATTTGAACAGAGCAACTACACTAATATTTGTGATTAAAAATACTAAAACATAGCTGGGCGTGGTGGCACACGCCTTTAATCCCAACACTTGGGAGGCAGAGGTAGGAGGATCCCCATGAGTTTGAGGCCAGCCGGAGACTTCATAGTGAATTCCAGGTCAGCCTAAGCTAGAGAGAGACCCTACCTTGAAAAAACAAAAAGAAAGGATACTAAAATGTGGGGTGGAGAGATGGCTTAGCAGTTAACATGCTTACCTGTGAAGCCTAAGGACCCAAGTTTGTTTCCCAACCACCTATGCAAGCCAGATGCACAAGGTGGCGTATGTGTCTGGAGTTCATTTGCAGTAGCTAGATACCCTAGCACACTCATTCTCACTCTCTATCTATCTGCTTCTTTCACCCTCTCTTTCTCAAATAAATAAAAAACATAAAATACTAAAATGTGGGTCTTGGGAGATAGCTTGGTAAAGAGCTTCCCCTGCATGAGGACCTGAGTTGAGTCAACAGTCCTCAAGAAGAAAGACAGCCGAGCGTAGGAGAGAGCTGAGTTGCTAGTATGACAATCACTCTACCTTACTTGATGGGTTCCAGGCCAATAGAAACCTTGCCTCAAGCAAGGTGGGCAGTGACTGAGGAACAATAGCCTAGGTCGTCCTCTGGCCTCCACCTCCACATGTACCCACGTGCATATGCATTTGCGCCCCCCAAACATGCACCTTAACACGCATGAACATGCATGCAGACACAAAAAACTAAAATTTACCTTTTTATTCAAAGCTGAAATACAAAAGTTTGACAGATTAAAAACATTCATAAATTAATTCTAGCACTCGGAAGGCAGAGGTAGGAGGATCACCACAAGTTTGAGGCCAGCCTGGGCTAGAGTGAGACCCTACTTCAAAAAAACAAAAAAATAAAAATAAAAATAAGGGACTGGGGAAATGGCTCAGCAGTTAAAAACACTTGCTTGTAAAGCCTAACAGCCTGGGTTCAATTCACCAGTACCTACATAAGACCAGATGTGAAAAATGGTGCATGTATCTGGAGTTCATGTGCAGTAGCAAGAGGCCCTGGTGCATTCTCTCTCTCTTTCCTTAAAAATACAAATAAAGTAAATAAATTTAAAAAAAAATAATGAGAAAAAGAAAAAAAAAAAGAATTCTAACTGTTACTATTTTTTAAATCCTTCAAGAGTTAAATATAATTTCAAAATACAAGAACTGGATTAATCATAATCTCAGCATTGGGAGGCTGAGGCAGGAGGGTAAGAAGTTCAAGGTCATCTTCAGCTATATAGAGAGTTGGAGTCCATGCTGGGCTACACGAGACTCTGTCTCAAAAAAAAAAATTAAAAGAGCATACATACTTTTTACAACTTTTTGTAAATAGTATATCCATTGACGCAATGTTGAGTCTCCCATGAGATAAATAAGCTTTCTTTTCAGGCAGTCATTTATTTGCTGTATTGTACTGAACTCGTGCTGTTTGCAAAATGTCATAATCCACCTTTCTTTCAAAGTATAGCCACTGGGGAAAGGAGTCTTCATTCCAACCTGACATTTCTTTTGCATGCCCTCAGTCTCTGGCAACAACAGAAAAAAATAATATTTACTATCACAAATTATATTTTAAATACTTTTGCTTTTGCTTCCTTTTCTTTTTCTTCCCTTCACCTCAATTTTCTTTCTTATTTCCACCTTCCTTTCTCCCCTGGGTGTTTAGCTCATGAAGTGATGTTAAAGAGATGGCTGAATTGGGCTGGAGAGATGGCTTAGCGGTTAAGCGCTTGCCTGTGAAGCCTAAGGACCCCGGTTCAAGGATCGGTTCCCCAGGTCCCACGTTAGCCAGATGCACAAGGGGGCGCACGCGTCTGGAGTTCGTTTGCAGAGGCTGGAAGCCCTGGCACGCCCATTCTCTCTCTCTCCCTCTCTCTGTCTTTCTCTCTGTGTCTGTTGCTCTCAAATAAATAAATAAAAATTTAAAAAAAAAAAAAAAAGAGAGATGGCTGAATTGTTCTCACTGGATATTTTTTTCTTGGAGCAAGGATTTCATTTGTCTTGAACCTTTGCGATTCCCTGGTATCTACCTTGTCCCTAAGGCCACTCCACAGTGGGACAGCTAAGCAAAGTCAGGAAGAAAATAGCAAGGCTAGGCGTCCCAGTTGAGTATGTCACCAATGACAGTGGCCTAAACCTTCAAGCCCCATCCTCTTCAAACAGGGAAGAGGGTCACACTGTTTATTTTGTGTCAGCCAATAACATGGTCTCTGGCTAATAAAAAAGAAAGTGCTTAATTGTGTCTAGGACTGAGCATAATTTTCTCGGTGTGTTCTTCCGTATGTAGAAGATAACATGCCATGGCCTCCTTGTTCTGCATCTCCCAGGCTGAATTCACAAACACATACTGAGCCTGAGCCCAGCTATGATTCTGAGGCAGCTTTCATATTTGCAAGCAAAAAGAAAAAAAAAAAGTATTCTCTTTCTGACTCTTTGGGGCTTGAGGAACAAATTTAGGAGCTTACATTTATACCTACTGGATTACATCAGATTTGTTAGCTGCTCCAAAAAAATAACAACAACAGAAAGGTCCTGACTTTAATAGACATTACCATCCAGGAAAGAGAGAAACAAAAAGGGAAAAGAGGTGTAATGAGGATTCAAGCCAACTCAGGAGTCTTCAAACTTCCTTTGGTGTAAAAGTTGTGCAGGGGTAGTGGTTGCCCAGGCAGAGAAGGTGTCTGGCTTCTTCACATAGGTCTGGACCCATGATTTATTTATATCTACATTCTTGTTCAGCATTAGTGAATCATTTACATACAGGAAGTCCTCGCTAAGCACTTACTGAATGCATAAAAGTGGAGGCAATATGTAATGACACACCTGTTCATTGACATATTAGAAGTCATTTGCTTTACTGAAATCCACTTTAACTGAGGTTTAGCAGAAGCATCAGTGCTGTATGGATTAGATGTCTGTGTCGACCACTAAAGTTCATGTGATAAAACTTTTTTAAAAAAATTCAGATATGGGGCTGGAGGGATGGCTTAGCAGTTGAGGTGCTTCACTGCAAAGCCAAAGGACCCAGGTTCAATTCCCCAGGACCCACGTTAGTCAGATGCACAAGGAGGCGCACATGTCTGCAGTGTTTGCAGTGGCTGGAGGCCCTGGCATGCCCAGTCTCTCTCTCTCTCTCTTTCCCTCCCTCCCTCCTTCTCTGTCAAATGAATGAATGAATAAATAAATAAATAAATAAATATAATATTTTAAAAAATTCACATATGGCCAGTTTGTAGCTGTGTAAGTGACATGGTTTAGCTGAAAGAGAAATTAAAATACACTAAAGAAATTTGCTAACCCTGAATCTACTCAGCAGAGGCATATCCACATGGTGCTGGCACAGTTCCTGACTGGGGAAGTGACCTCAAGTGCAAGTGCATACAGCATATATATGTATGTCTATGTGTGTGGTGTATGTATGTATTTAGTTTTTTGAGGTAGGCTTTCACTCTAGCTTAAACTGACCTGAAACTCACTATGTAGTCTCAGGGTGGTCTTGAACTTATCAAATCTTCCTATCTCTACCTCCCAAGTTCTGAGATTAAAAGCATGTATCACAAGCCTGTATATTTGGAGAGAGGGCAGCTGTAATTAGTGGTCTCCTTGGATTTTTATGTCTTACTCAGGCTGAAAATTAGCTTAACAGGTACAAAAATAAGTTCCAAGTATAAAACTCCTTTTAAAATTTTATTTTTATTTATTCATCAGAGTCAGTGTGTGGGGGGGGGGGGAGAAAGAGAACAAGAGAGAGAATGGGCGTGCCAGGGCCTCCAGCCACTGCAAACAATTTCCAGACGCCTGCGCCCCCTAGTGCATCTGGCTAACATGGGTCCTGGGGAATCAAACCTGGCTCCTTTGGCTTTGCAGGCAAGTGCCTCAACTGCTAAGCCATCGCTCCAGCCCCATAAAACCTCTTCTTTAAAATTTCAAAGTATTTGATATCATTTGTCCAGAAAAACAAAATGGCAGCTTCAAATGGCCAGTGTGGAATAAGCACGTTGCAACACAAAACAGTTGCTTACGCTGGTACAGCGGGGACGAGAAGTCAGGAGCACATGGCACTTACTGTTACACCGCAAGACCTGGACAGGTGGCAGGTTCTTCAGCACTTCCACCCCCACATTGGATCTTCAAGAAATGTAAAAACAAATTAGCTGACCTCTGCAGATAGCAGAGTAAGGAGGAGTCTCTGGCTTAGATGGACTCAAGCAGCCCTGAAAATGCTTGTTGCTGCTGTTCCTATTTTGATACATTTAAGATATTCTGAGAAAGGAATTGGGTAAGTATGTCAGAAAACTGTTGGCAAGGGGAACCTAGTGTCATTGGCTGTTTGTATACATAGTCACTTATGCATTTGTTAAAGGTCAGGCTCTTCTGATTAAACCATAGGATTAAAGGGATTTGTCTGTGCCTTGTTGAAGGAAATAAGAAATAGAGGTAAGGTATGGAATGGAAAGGAAATATGCCTATGGAGACATAAAGAAGGGCTGTTCTCTTTGACCTGACCATGCTATTGAAAGTGTCAACTTCTATTTGACTTTCTGCAACAAATCCATTTGCCTACCTGTTTGCTGTCTTTTCATCTCACCAGAATGTTAATTCCAACACCTAGAGCTGTGTCTGGAATATAGAAGATGCTGACTATATTGTATTTTTTGATTGAATGAATAAGGGAATAAATAAATGGGGAAAATGTTACAGTTCTCACTTCTTGAAACTTGTTTTTTATTTTTGGGTTTATCGAAGTAGGGTCTTACTGTAGCCCAGGCTGACTTGGAATTCACTCTGTAGTCTCAGGCTGGCTTCAAACTCACAGTGCTCCTCCAATCTTAGCCTCCTGAGTGCTGGGATTAAAGGCCTACACCACCATGCCTAGCTTCTCAGAACTTTAATCGATGTAATTTTGGGGAAGAATAAAATACAATGAACAAAACAGGAGTAATGGTATTTCACTCAACAATATGTAATGGTTCCTAGAAGAGATAAGGTCCAAACTAAGAGCTATGAAATGCTAGTGGTAAGAGAAAAGCTGGTCCATTTGTGAAATGAAGGCAGTTCAGTTTGACAGAGTAAAGCAGAAAGAAAGTGAGCCAAAAGGCTACAGAACTAAGCAAGTCCCTGTAAACTTATTAGTGTTTGAAATTCACCAAAAGAGCTACGGAGTCATAATAAAGGGTTTAAACAAAAAGTTGTTGTTTTTTTTTTTTTAAAGAAAAAACATTAGGAACAATGAAGAGAACTGAAAAGAACCCTTACTGAGCACTGGGGAGATGGTTCAATGGATAAGGTGCTTTAGATGTACAAGTGAAACCTGAGTTTGGATCTCTGCGGCAGGTGTCTAATCCCAGCACACCTATAAAGAGATGGAAATGGAGCTAAACCATCCCCACAGCTCATGAGCTAACGAGCTTTGGAAATGAACAAGAAGTGCTACTTCCAAACACGGTGGAAGGTGAAGAACAACATCCTAAAGTTGTCTTCTGTGTACTCTCTCTCTCTCTCTTTCACACACACACACAGAGACAGACAGAGAGAGAATGACTGAGGCCAGTGACTCCAGCCCTGGAGATAGTTGTGAGAACCTAGGTGAAGTCTGAGAGTAACTTGCACAAGGAAAGAGGCAACAAGAAGACAGAAATCAGGGGGCTCCAGAGGTCACTGAGAAGTGTGACTTGGAGGATTTGATGATTCATTTGATTTAAAGGATAAACCAAACTATAAGCCTATTCACTTTTTGGGCATAACATCTATTGGTAGTGTGTGGGAATTAGTATCTCATGAGCATATTATAGAAAAACATGGTTTATAAAAAAATTATTGAATCTAGTTTCCACACACCACAAAACTCACTGCACAGAGCACTTCCCCAACCACTATCCTTTCAGGAAATACTCCCAGAGGGCACCTAGTTGGTCGCAGTAAACATGACACCAGCTGAGCTGTCTCTGGAGAATGGGTCTAATTACAACTTTAGTCAGTATGAACTGACACGCTAGAGCATTGGGTTGGTAAAGCTAATGTATTAGACAGCTTGGTCTGACCCAAGCCTGTATGCCTTGCTGCAAAGACATGATTACCTTTGGAAAAGGCGCCATTCTTCCTCACTCAGGTAAGAAATGCCTCTATTTTTGGAGTGCATGTGGATGAGGGACTCACAGGGAATACGTGGAGGTTTCACACAGTAGAAAGCCTCTTGGTCCCGAGCATCCAGGTACTGACACAGTTCAGACTTTGTATTTAGGGTCAAGCCACATTCGGTGACAACCTGGGAGGTGCCATTAACAAAGTGACCCGTGAAGATGACCCTGTCATAGGCTTTATTCCTTGCCCTCCAGAGAGCCGATACCCCCTCGCTGGGGTGGATGAGCAGGACAGACAGGAAGACGCTGCCCTCCCAGAACAGCTTGAAGCTGACAAGGTAGGTGCCATTGTTGAAGTCTGTCACTTTTCCTGAAGCGCCTGCTTTCAGGGCTGGGGAGGACATCCTGGCCCTCAGGAAGTCCCCGCCGTACTTCTTCCTGCGTCCCAGGTGGTCCCTGGCCTCCAGCAGGACGTCCAGCTGGTCCCCCACGCAGTACGTGCGCCGAGGGTTGAGGACGGTGGCGGTGCTGTGGGCGGCGCTGGTGGTGGTTTTGAAGTGGGTGAAGGGTCTGGGCGGGATCAGTTGATCCAGTTTCTCCAGGATCTCCCCCACTCTCAGCTCTGTCTCTGTTGGTGAAGCTGATGGGTTCAGAGGTACTTCGGAGCTTGAGAACTTCCTAAAGATCTGCCATTGTCTCAGGGTGATGGGGCTTCTCAACTGAAACAAGAACTGCAGCATTGAGGGGAAGGGGCATATTTACTACAGGCATTAAAAGGGAGCTTGCTCTTCAATACAAGTTGTTGTGACTCACTTTATATCATCAATGGGATGAAATGACACGTTAGAAATCAATTCTAACTAGCTTTCAGCTATGGAATTACAGAAATTGATTTCCACATAGTGGGACTTCTGCTATTGTCAATAAGTAGTTTCTTTGGGAGAATCATTAGCTTCAAGATTAACTAGATATAACAAATATCTATTTCATTACTGAATCTAAAATATTTATTTCTCCTTGCTTTATTTTTTTATGAAAATCATCTAACCATATTGTACAAAATGTGGAAACAAATATTTAAAAATATAATTTTACTTAAATATTGATCTTTATTGTACTTTATATTTTATCACACCCATTTCTTTCCCTCCTGAGTGTATCTTTTACCTAGCTGTGATCATACCAAATACATAGTTATACTATCTTTTGCAGCTAATACAATGCATTATAAGTAAAGTGGCTACATAATTTTTATGATTATTATTTTTATTGATCAGGTAATATAACATCAAGAAAATGTTCCATGGGTTGTAAGGCCTATGATGTTGGAAAATTGGATAATGTCTACTTATTAATGGCACTTTACAAAACACTTGGGTGTTTCCCAGTTTTTAATATATAGGGTTATTTCTTTATTACAGGGTTGGAAATATACCCTTGTTTGTTCAATTTTTTGCTTGTTTGAATTTTGCTTTGTATTGTTAAGTCACAATTTGATATTTGTATAGAAAAACATAACGTTCAAGTATACTATTTTTTCCTTTTACCAAGAACAATATAATTATGTCAAAATAATTATATAGCATCACATATATCTTATTCTAGTAATTAGATAGTTGCCTGAATGAATCAGTCTTTGTTTGATGACATCAGAAGGCTGTGTGCTCACCTAAAGAGAGGGATTATCTTCACATCGCACAGCTGACTGAATATCCCTAACAAAGTTCATCAGCTTACATATTTGTGACTAAATTATAGAATACTGGCAATAAAAGCATTTACAAATTTAACAGATAAAAATGGAGGCTTACTATTATGTTAGATTGTACTCACTTTTTTAATATCTATCAATTTCAAATTTATTTTTATTCACATACTATTTTACTAATGTATTTTTCAGTTTTAAACTGTCTATGTCTTATATCTAACTTTAATTTTCATTTTAACTTATCTCTCATTTGATATTACATCTACATAATAAAATTTTAATAGGTATTTTAACATTTAAACTTTGCAGAAAGTATTTTTAGCTCTTCATTGCTTTATATTTTTAGAAGTATTAATATTTGTACTTGAAGTTTTGAAAATTTACTTTGTGATTTACTTCTGTTGCTTACAATCTTGGGATAGGCCCCACTTTTATTTACTAAATATTAAATTCTGTTTTTATATTTTCTATGATTGAATCAGTCAATATTTTACTCTTTTGGCTACCCAAATTAAGTCAAGTGTATAGAAAGGCCAACTCTACTAGATACTTTGATAATTAAAGATACTCTGCCATAATTGATCTTAATAATGAGAATTTACTTAATTATTACTAGTAAATTGCAAAAGAAAGACACACATACATTGTTCATAACTACTATGATTATGATATCACAAAGTCCAATCCGGAGAGTCACAAACATGCAACCCTGGCTTCCAGAAGTGAATCATTTAAGAGATACACAAGGGCCCCATGCTTGCAACACCAAAGAACGCCTTGACAGAGACAGGGGAATGGCAGTTACTGCTTAATGACGACAGAGGTGGCAGAGACTTTTAAAAATAATGTACTAGTTTTTGATGGACAAAAATTATGTATTTATAGTGTATAATGTGTTTTAATATATGCAGGTGATGAGAGATCATAAAATCAAGCTAATTAACATATTCATCACCTGACATAGCCATCTATTTGCATGACAGTAATAAGCTATTTTGGTGACTCTATTTGGTGGTAGATCTTGGATCAGGTACCCATAATGCCTGCAGTTTCATTAGTTTTGGTTGTTCAGGGTCTTTGATGAGTCCATAAAATTTTAAGAGTTGTTTACACATTTCTATGAAAATATTATCTTCGGAATTCAGATACAAATTATCTTGACTACATAGATCACTTTGTATAGTATGGAAATTTTTAACACTATTTTAATCTATGCACATGGTATATTTTATACTGCTTTCTTTAATTAACATTTTACACTGTTCAGTGCACAGGTTTTTCATCTAAGTGGTTAAATATATTCCTAAGTAGCTTATGTTTGTCTGGTGCTGTTATATGAGCTTGTTTCCTTGGCTCCTTTACTGCAGGGTTTGTGGCTGGTGTGCAGAAATGTCACTCGTTTTGCTCTGGTGCTACAGTGGTGAGTAAAGCTGCACTCCAGAAATGTTGCTGATTTTTAAATGCTGATTTTGTGTCCCTCAATTTTATGGAGTTCATTGATCTGTTCTAACATCTTTTGGCCAATTGTGTGTGGATACATATGTATATTTATCTAGTGAAATGTACTGGTGCAAAAAGGAAGTCAAAGATGGCAAGAGGAATATAAAGAGCTTGAGAGAGAGCTGTCATAGTGAAAAATAATGAAGATGACTGCTGAGCAAAGATGGAGTAAACAGTTTGAAGGAGGAGAAACTGAAAGTCAAATCAAGTAAGAAAGACTGTAGAAAGAAAAAAAATCAACACCAACTTTTCTATGCAAAGAATAAGAAAACCTCTGAGAAGGAGAGGACTGACAAACATTTAACTAGATTGGAGTCTTTGAGGCCAAGAAAGAAAACACACTCGCTAGAGGCAGGATGGCTAGCAGTGCTAAGAAGTACACAGACAGGATCAGACCCATCTGCTGTTAACGGAGCAACAGTCACATACAGATACACGCACACGCGCGCGCGCGCGCGCGCGCACACACACACACACACACACACACACAATTGTCTAAAGGATTAATGCAGAACAGAGAACCCTCTATCCACATTATCTCATTAAGGCAACACATGCTTTTCACGTCCACTTCTTGCCCTCATCAAAGAGCATTCAAATGAAACCATTACGACCCTCTGTGAAATTTTGAAAAAGAAAACAATCCCTACCTGTGTACTGCCTTTGGAAGTCAAGTAGATGACCCAGAAAACTAAGACAGAGATCAGCAGCAGCAGTTTGTGAGCTGTGACGTTCGGAAACAAAGCCAGTTTCCTAGAAGACAGCAAGGGAGAAATGATCTCATATTAAAGCAACCCCACCTGGTGTGGCTCTGAGTTTTTTCTGTTCCTCCTCAGAAATTTCTAGAATAGGACAATTTTCTCCTGGGATTTCAGAGTTCCCTTATATGTATTATTGGGAATCAGAGAAGATTTTCCTCAGGCAAGAAACAAAACAGGTGGAGAGACTGCTGGTTTCTGGTTCTCGGGTAAGTCTGTTCATTGGGGTCACAAGTCTGTCTATAAACTCTTCTTATGGAACGGACAGCAAAGTTAGTAACAGTTGATTAAATAAACACTTTTCACTCTGTCCACACATGAATCCCAGGCTCTAAGTTTCTGCCTGGTGCACAAACTCACATATGCTCACACACATGTGCATGGGTTAGGTGTCTTAGTGTTATCTGTTTAGTCACAAATTTTTCATTTGTTGTTGCTAATTTTAGGTAGCTCACCTCAGACTTCTGTTTGTGTTTTTGTTTTTTCGAGGTAGGGTCTCACTCTAGTCCAGGCTGATCTGGAATTCACTGTGTACTCTCAGGCTGGCCTCGAACTCTTGGCGATCCTCCTACCTCGGCCTCACTAGTGCTGGGATTAAAGGCGTGTGCCACCATGCCCGGCAAACTCACCTCAGATATTTCTCTCCACTTGCCTGAACAGTTGACAAAGAGTTCCCCCAAAAAGCAATGGTTACAGAATTTAGAAAAACTCATTGTTGATTAACAAAAGTTTTAGTTTTAATTTTTGTAATCCAGAATCACAAGAGTATGTGACCAAAAACAGAAAGGTAAAATTATGACAATATTCCCCAAAGGTTTGGCTGACTGAATTGGAAAAAAAATAATGCATGCACATTCACATGTATTAGATTTCTCATAAAACAATACTTCCTCATGCAACGCAATGATGTTTTGTAGCTATTGTACTAGATTCTGTTCCATCATGCTCAAATAAAATGATTTTACAATGGATTTTAGGTCAGCAACATACCATTTGAAACACATTGACTGTAATTCTCCCACCTGTCTCTGCTACTAGAACCCAGAGATGGTGGAAAATACACACCTACTGAAGAGTATCTTCCTCATGTTCTCATATTCTCCCACAGCAATTCAAGCTGTCCAGAATCTCCTGGGGGAAAGAGGACTTTGCATTTCTTTCAAGGTTGGAATTGCCATATGTAAGCTTCAATGAGCAAAAGCTGAAATGCCATTTGTGACTGCCATGGTGTGCCTGTAGGAATTACAGAACTTCTCTGAGTGGTCTGTTCCTCTGCCCCACGGATCCAGGCAGAGAAGTCAGGTGGCAGCTCTAAAATTTGTTTTTAGAATGAACATCTAAGGACAGGGCAGGGCAGGGAAAAGTGGTGAGAAAGGTTTTTTGTCGCAAGAGTTCCTTGCTTAAGGCATTATTTACCTAGCCTGTGTAACTAGCTGCTCCTGGAGAGCAAAAGTACCTGAAAAATTGGAAGGACTAAAAGCACAAGCCCTAGTCCAAAGTTCCATGCCTAAGAGTGACTGGGCTGGTTCTTCTCCATATTCTAAGAGCATTTTTGTAAACTTCTCTCCTTACTCTAAACCGCCACTACATCAAGCACTGTAGTAATTTCAGTTAAAACTCAAGACTACCAGGAGAGCAGCCACAGTCCTAAATTCCACTGGAGCATGCATAAAGGAAACAAAAAAAATTAAAAGATAGAAATAAAAGGAAAGAAAAGAAACCAAAACAAGCTCTGTAAGGAGAGATGGTATCACACAGCAGAGACTACCAGGGGACTTGCTGCCAGCATGTGTAAGGGACATATACTTCACTCTGTAGGAAGACAGCTGGATCTATATCACTTTGTATAGATATATAATAGTTATCTCCATAAAACTATGTACATAAATACTTGTATGTGTTTCATACATATATTATATATACACATACATACATACATACATACATGTATCTTTGACTCAATAGTGATTCCTCCAGGCATGAGCCTGTGAATGTATGTCATTACTGTAATCACAGCATGTTGGAAATTTCCACAGAGGGTCAGTAAAAAATTTCCAAAGAAATTTATTGGACTTTTAAGAAGCTTGTGATGCATGACTTGGGGATTCAGGAGGGCTCTTCCAAACTTATGAACCCCAATTTTGGGTCCTCATCTGATTAATAATAAAGAAATAATAACATGGACTTGGTTAGGAGAAATTATGAATACTGAGTTTATTTACGGAGAAAATATAAATGTGAGGTTTATCTTGGAAAGAGCTGGAGCAATTTTGGCCCCCTCCCCCCACACGGAATACCTCACATAGAAGCTCCTTCAAATCACAAAGGGAAGGTTAACAAATAGTGAAGGACTCAGGGATCAAAAATAAATTGTGCAAGTAATCAAAATGAAAAGGTACCCCAAAGCATAACACAGAGGCAAGCATACCTAGTCAAGAGAGTATCCTCCCCTTTCCAGAGAGGTTGAGTCTAAGTCTCCTTCCGAAGTTCAGACTACATCACAAGGCAAAAGGAGCTAAAGACCATATTGGTAACCTCCATTATATGGATCAGACATCCAATCAGGGTGAGCCTCATCATCAGGCTCGGGGTATAAGCCGAAACCTGATTGGTTCAGACTCAGGGGTAGGAGGGGCCAAGATCAGATTGGTTTGTGTACTTGGAGGGCTGACCCAGAGCTGAAGAAACAGCTGGAAGTTCATGCTGGACAGGTCCCTGACAGCCATCTTGGAAAGACAGGGTCAGATATAAGTTTCAGTTTTACCAAAATGGACAAAATAGAAACACTTTCTTGCCTCTTTGGGCTTCTGTCCCTAACTGTCTAAAAGAAGGAAGCTTTCTGTAAGGAAAGTGAAAAAGAAAAGCAAAGGAAAACACTGGACTTGATCTCAACAGGCAGCAACTGTTCATTGAAGCAAGTGAAGGGCTTCAACCTTCTGGACAGGTGGAGGCTGAAAAAACAGGTAAGCTGGGGTTCAAGCTTATAAGGAGGATCCTAAGAAAAACAGACTGAACCAGGGGCAGGTCCAAGGAAAGTAGATAGGGAACTGTAGTTATTTGTATCCTTGATCAGGATAAGCCTTATTAGCAAAATTGCCTAGAGAGGCTACCCTGGATGGCTTCTGTTCCATCAAGGCTTTCTGAGTTAAAGGAAGTTTATCAATCAGGCGAGTTGTCAGGCTCCTCTGGGACTGGCAGGCTCAGGTATTTCTTCAAGGCTTTCTAGTCTTAGTGGCAGTCATTAACTCTTTAGTTCCCCCTGGTTTTCAGGGAGAGCCATTAACCCTTCACTTTCCCTGTCTCTTTCACTATCAGTTCTATCTGTGCTTCCCCACCTTTCTCCTAGGACAGTTCCTCTGCACTGTCTTGTGCTGTGTGTGGTGTTTGAGAATTACAGGCCTGTACCGCATAATAATGGACTGTCTGTAATGGTGATCTCATAAAACCATGTTATGCGATTGGAGCTCTATAATGATGCAGGTGAGCGTCTGAGCTCTGGGCTTAGAACCCCCACACTTGTGACTCCCAAGCCTCCATTCTTATCCTCATTTAGCAAAGGATGGAAAAACATGCGATATAGGATTTTAGTGTTCCTCGCCAATACCCCAATATGATAAACCCACAAACAGCACTAGTGGGGTGTCTCCACATTCCTGTGTAATGAGTTAGAAGAATGAAATCCACAGACCATGGGTTCACAACGATTTCATTATAGCTTAGAGCTTTAAGGAGGGAAAACTTTAAAAGAAGGGGAACTTAAGGGTAGGAAGGAAGACATAGCACTTACCCAGGGAGGTAAGAGGGAGCTGAAGAGACCCAGAATTTAAGAGAAGGAAGAAAGGCAGATTTTTTTGCCCAGGGAGACAACAGGAGGTTTGATAAGCCCACCTTGAGATTCAGGTTGGGAATTTTATTTTTAAAGGATATTGTATTTTAATTTCTGTTTATTTATTCATTTGAGATTTACAGAGAGAGAAAGAGGGGGAGAGAGAGAGAGAGAATGGGCGCCCCAGGGCTTCCAGCCACTGCATATGAACTCTAGACACATGCGCCCCCTTGTGTATCTGGATAACATGGGTTCTGGGGAACAGAGCCTCGAACCAGGGTCCTTAGGCTTCATAGGCAAGTGCTTAACCGCTAAGCCATCTCTCCTGCCCAATGTTGGGAATTTATATGTGTGCCCTATGGATGGAGAGCTGACCTACCCAGTCTAGTCCTATCAGGTGTTTGGGGGTGGAGGGAGAGTGTCAGGATATCTAGAGAAAGGCAATCTTCCCAGAAATCTTTTATATCTTTTATTTCATTTTATTAATTTATTAAGGTTATACTCTTATACCTCCTCTTGCATATCACCTATCCAATGAGGCCCCTCCTCAGTGGGATTATTAATTATCACTGTGGGGCTGGAGAGATGGCTTAGCAGTTAAGCACTTGCCTGTGAAGCCTAAGGACCCCAGTTTGAGGCTCTGTTACCCAGGACCCAGGTTAGGCAAATGCACAAGGGGGCGCACACGTCTGCAGTTCCTTTGCAGTGGCTAGAGGCCCTGGCACGCCCATTCTCCCTCCCCCCCCCCCCCCCCGCCTGTTTCTCTCTGTCACTCTCAAAGATAAATAAATAAATAAACAAACAAAATTTTAAAAAGTTCACTGTGGGCTTATGAAGGCCTCAGTCAGTCTCTGTGGGGAGGCAGGGAAACTGTGCCTCTGGATATTCCTACCTACCCTTTGCCTCTTAGAAACTTTACACTCCCTCTTCTCATGAAAACATTGTATGCTCTGCATATCACCATTTATTTGTATTCCTAACCAGTGCCCAGCAGCTACCACCATTCTATGTCTTACTTCTATGAGTCTGGAGTTTTTAGAATCCATATATAGATAAGATCAGATAGCTGGGTGTGGTATCACATGCCTTTAATCCCAGCACTTGGGAGGCAGAAGTAGGAAGATCACCATGAGTTCAAGGCCAGTCTGAGACTACGTAGTGTGTTTCAGGTCAGCCTGGGAAGAGAGAAACTCTACTTCAAAAATAAATAAATAAATAAATAAATAAAAAGAAAAGATGGCTACCTTCTGAAAAAGAAAAATAGATTCTCCAGCAAAGTGAAGTCAGCATAGATTAAATGAGATAAACATTATTAATTTAGGGATAATTTGATGGATATTGCCCTTTTAGTAAACGTCTAGTGGGAGCTTGTCATTGGAGAGCATAATCTGTCCCCATACTATTCTGACCTGTTTCCTCGTCCAGATATGGGTCCCTCACCACTGAGCAGATCTCTTAGCCAATCAGAAAGCCAAAGGTGACCCACCAAGGCTGTTTGCCACCATTGCACTGGTGTGTACTTCTTGTCAGGCTGGTTGCTTCTGAGTAGCTTAGACTGCTGCATGCTCACACCATTGTTGGCCACTTTCCCCCAGTAGCTTATGTAGAGCTTTCCAGCTCTAGATGCACTAACCATCTGCCGACTGGCTCCACTCAAGATTCCAGCCAGGTCTCTCCACACTCGGTGTCAGCAGCATATGGTGTCTTCAGCAATAGGGTTTAACTTTTACCTCAGGCAAGGAACCAAGTGCGTTGACAGAAGCCTGTCTTGTTTGGGGGACCTCATAGATCTCTCCAATCAACAGCTCATTGTGAGTAGCAACTGATTTCTGGTACTGGGAGTTACAGACCAGAACCAAAAAAAATTTAAGGTTAGACTTCCTCCCACCCTCTTAAGGGCCCTTCTTTCCAGATGATCTCCCCTCCCCAGGTTAAATGTTTTAGACTACCTTCAAGAATAAAGATTTCTATGGTACCAGGTTATTTTGGGTTTCGTTTTGTGTATTTACCTCTAACCACTCCTTCCCTGCCATAAACATCCTTCATCTGGGCCTCAAGGTATGCCATCAACTCAAGCTGATCCAGGTTCGGAACCACAGATGAATGGGAAAATGAGGCATTTGTCTTTCTGTGATAGTGTGTGTTTGCTGAGTATGATCTGTTCCAAGTCTGTTCATTTTCATTTCATTGTATCATTTTTTTTTTTACTATTGAGTATAATTTCATTGTGTAAATGTACCCCAACTTCATTATCCATTCATCCTTTGATGGGTTGATTCCAGATCTTAGCTATTATGAATTGAGCAGCTATAAACGTGGTTGTGTAAATATCTCTGTAGTGAAGTGTGGAGCATGTAGGATAAATGCCCAGTATGGGAATAACTGGGTCTTTTGGTAGTTCCATATTCATCTTTTTCAGGAATCACCATAGTTGTTTTTTTTCCATACTGGTTGTACAAATTTACATTCCCAGCAACAGTAAATGAGGGTTTCTCTTTTTACACATCCTCAAAAACATTTGCTATTGTTTGATTTTTCATTAATTCCCATCCTTATTGCAGTAAGGTGGAATTTCATAGTTGTTTAATTTAACCCTGATAGTTAGAAATGTTGAACAGCTTCTTAAGTGTGTGTTAGCCACTTGTATTACTTCTTCTGAGAACTCCATATTCCATTCTGTGCCCCATTTTTTTCTCAATTTTTATTAACATTTTCCATGATTAAGAAAAAACAACTGTGCCCCGTTTTTTTTAAGTGGGTTGTTTGTGGGTTTTTAGATTTTTAGTTCTTTGCAGATTCTAGATATTAAGCCTTTGTCAGTGGTAGTTTGGAAAAATTTCTCCCATTCTGTGGAAAATCTATTGGCTCTGATTATGGTATGTTTGTCTGTGCAAAAGCTTTTTAACTTCATGAGACCCCATTGGTTGTGTGATTGTTTAATTACCTGGTGTGTTGGTGTTTTGTTTAGGAAGTCTTTCCCCACTCCTAGATCGTGAAGGGTTCCTTCTTCCAGTACTTGAAGAGGTTCAGATCTTGTATTGAGGTCTTTAATGTATTCGGACATGATTTTCGTGTATGTGAGATGAGTGGGTCTAGTTTCAGTTTTCTTCACATGGTCATCCAATTTGTCCAGTCCCATTTGTTGATGCTATCTTTTCTCCAGTCTGCATCGTTGCACCTTTGTCAAAGATCTAGTAGCTATAGTACTTGACCTAAGTTCCATGTCTTCCATTCAGTTCCATTGGTCTGTATTTCTGTTTTATGCCAGTACCATGCTGTGTTTGTTACTATGACTTTGTAATATAGCTTGAAATCAGGTACATTGATACCTCCAGAAGTGTTTATTTTGTTGAGAATATGTTTGGATATCCAAGGACTGCTGCCATCAATACGAATTTTGAGATAACTCTTTTTCTCTATCTCTGTGAAGAATGATGCTAGAATTTTTATTGGTATTGCATTAAATCTGTATATTGCTTTTGGTAGAATTGACATTTTCACAATATTAATTCTACTTATTCCGGAGCATAGGAGGTCTTTCCATCTGCTCAAGTCCTCCTTAATTTCTTTCTATCATTCTTTGTTTCTTTCTTTTGCTTTTATTTATTTATTTTTATTGCAAATTTCATAACCTCATTTTTCTTTACTGCTGAGTAGAACTCCATTGTGTAGATGTACCACATCTTCATTATCCACTCATCAGTTGAGGGACATCTAGGCTGGTTCCATTTCCCAGCTATTGTGAATAGAGCAGCAATAAACATGGTTGAGCAAGTATCTTTAAGGTAGTGAGACGAGTCCTTAGAATATATGCCAGGAGTGCTCTAGCTGGGTCATAGGGTAGATCTATTTTTAGCTGGTCTCTGGAACCTCACACTGATTTCCACAATGGCTGGACTAGATTGCATTCCCACCAACAGTGTAGAAGAGTTCCTCTTTTTCCACAACCTCACCAGCCTTTATGGTCGTTTGTTTTCATGATGGTAGCCAATCTGATAGGGGTGAGATGGCATCTCAATGTTGTTTTAATCTGCATTTCCCTGATGAAGAGGGATGTAAATCATTTCTTAGATGTTTATATGCCATCTGTGTTTCTTCTTTTGAGAACTGTCTATTTAGTTCCATAGCCCTTTTAATTCGGTTGTTTTATTTCTTATTACTTAATTTTTTTGAGTTCTTTGTATATCCTAGATATTAATCCTCTATCAGATATAAAGCTGGCAAAGATTTCCTCCCATTCTGTAGGTTGCCTCTTTGCTCTATTCACAGTGTTATTTGCCATACAAAATCTTTGTAATCTCATGGAGTCCCAGCAATTGATCTGTGGTCTTATTTCCTGAGCAAAAGGGGTTATATTCAGAAAGTCTTTTCCGAGACCAATATGTTGAAGGGTTTCCCCTACTTTTTTCTCTAGCAGTTTCAGAGTTTCAGGTCTGATATTAAGGTCTTTGATCCATTTTGGACTTAATTTTTCTGCATGGAGAGAGATAAGGATCTATTTTTATCCTTCTACAGATACATATCCATTTTTCCCACCACCATTTTCTGAAGAGGATGTCTTTTCTCCAGTGAGTACTTTTGCCATTTTTGTCAAAGATCAGGTGGCTATAGCTACGCGGACTTACATATGTATCCTCTATTCTGTTCCATTGATCTATATGTTAAAATCAGGTATGGGGATACCACCAGCCATATTTTTGTTGCTCAAAATTGTTAGATATTTGAGGGGTTATTTTTTTGTGCTTCCAAATGAATTTTGGGATTTTTTTTATTTCCATGAAGAATGCCATTGGAATTTTGATGGTGATTGTATTAAAAGTGGAGATTGCTTTCAGTAAGATTGCCATTTTCCCAATATTGATTCTTCCACTCCAAGGACAAGGGATATCTTTCCATTTCCTAGTGCCTTCAGCAAGTTCTTGCTTTAGTGTTTTAAAGTTTTCATTGTAGAGGTCCTTCACTTCCTTGGTTAGGTTTATTCTAGGGTACTTTATTTTTTTAATGCAATTGTGAATGGGAGTGATTCTCTGATTTTATCCTATGTGTGTTTGTTGTTAGCATATAGGAAGGCTACTGATTTCTGCGTGTTTATTTTGTATCCTGCCACATGGCTACAGGTATTTATCAGCTCTAACAGTTTGCTGGTAGAGTACTTAGGGTCCTCTATGTATAGAATCATGTCATCTAAAAATAATGAAAACTTTATCTCTTCCTTTCCAAATTGTATCCATTTTATGTATGTCTCTTGCCTTATTGCTATGGCTAAGACTTCAAGGACTATATTAAATAAAAGTGGAGACAGTCGACACCTTTGTCTTGTTCCTGATTTTAGTGGAAAAGCTTCATAGTTTTCTCCATTTAGTATTATGATGGATGTAGCTTTGTCATAAATAGCCTTTATTATGTTGAGGTATGTTCCTTCTGTTCTCAGTCTCTGTAGGATTATTATCATGAAGGGATGTTGGATTTGTCAAATCCTTTTTCTGCATCTAATGAGATAATCATGTGATTTTAGATTTATCAATTAGCATATGTAGAACCATCCATGCATCTCTGGGATAAAGCCTACTTGGTCGTGATAGATAAGCTTTCTGATATATGCTTGTATTCTGTTTGACAATATTTTGTTCAGAATTTTTACATGTATGTTTATGCTGGAGATTGGTCTGTAATTTTATTTTCTTTTGTTCTGCCTTTGTCTGGTTTTGGTATCAGGGTGATGTTGGCTTCATAGAAGGAGTTTGGAAGGATTCCTTCCTTTTCTATTTTATGGAAAAGTTTAGGAAACACAAGTGTTAGCTCTTCCATGAAGGTCTGGTAAAATTCACCAGTGAATCCATCTGGGCCTGGATTTTTTTTAGTTGGGAGATTTTTGATAACTTCATGAATCTCCCATGATTTTTATAAGTCTATTTAAGTGGTTAATCTCATCTTGATTTAATTTAGATATGTCATATAAATCACAAAAATCATCCATTTCTTTCATATTTTCAAACTTAGTGGAGTTCTTATAGTATGTCCATATGTTTTTTAAAATTTCTCTGGTATCTGTTGTGATGGTACATTTTTCATCTTGTAATTTTATTAATTTGTGTCGCTTCTCTCTTTCTTTTTGTCAGATGTGCTAAGGGTTTATCAATCTTGTTTATCCCTTCAAAGAACCAACTATAGTTTGTTTCATTGATTCTTTGGGTTGTTTTTTTTTTTGTTTGTTTGTTTGTTTCTATTTCATTAATTTCTTCCCTAATCTTTATTATTTCTTCCCATCTACTGATTTTCGGTTTGCCTTGTTCTTCTTTTTCCAAGGCTTTAAGGTGAAGCATTAAGTTGTTTACTTGAGACCTTTCTAATTTCTTAATATGGCCACTTAAAGCTATAAATTTTCCTCTTAGGAGTACCTTCATTATGTCCCAATGGTTTTGGTATGTTGTGTTCTCATTATCATTTGACTATGAATTTTTTGATTTCCTTCTTGATTTCTTCATTGACCCCTTCATCATTTAGTAGTGTATTGTTTATTTTTCATGATTTTGTGTATACTCTGTATCTTTTCTTGCTATTGATTTGTAGTTTGATCCCATTGTGATCAGATACAGTGCAAGGAATTATTTCAATTTTCCTGTATTTGTTAAGATTTGCTTTGTGTCCTAATGTATGGTCTATTTTAGAGAATGATCCCTGTGCTGCTGAAAAGAATGTTTATTCTGCAGCATTTGGATGAAATGTCCTGTATATATCTTTTATGTCCATCTGTTCTAGTACCTCATTTAATCCTGATGCATCTTTTTTTTTTTTTTTCCCCAGGATGACCTATCAGGTGGTGAGAGAGAATGTTGAAGTCACCCACTATAGCTGTGTTTGGTGTTATCTGTGACCTTAGTTCTAATAGCAATGGTTTGATGAAGCTGGGAGCCCTCATGTTAGGTACATATATGTTTAGGATTGTAATGTCCTTCTGTTGGAGTATTCCTTTAATCAATATAAAGTGACCTTCCCTATCTTTCCTAACTACCACAAAAAAAATGGGACAGCCTCACTGATTTCTTTCTCTGTATATCTATCCTATGCATATAGATATAGATACTGATATTGATATTTGTGCAGGGTGCAATATATAGATCTAGGGTCATTCTTTGGCATGTAGGTAGCCACTTTGCTTAGAACCATTTACCAAAGAGGCTGTCTTTTCTCCAATTTATATTTTTGGCATCTTTGTTAAAAATCAAATGAATGAAGCTACACATATTTACATCTGTGTCTTCTATTCTATTCCATAGATCAACATGTCCTTTTTTGTGCTAGTATTTTGCCATTTTTCTTACTGTGGGTGTGCAGTAAGCTCCTAGTTGCTAAGATAAACATCCAATTGAACACAGCTCATGGGAAGAAGGGGTTTACTTTAGGCTTATAAATCCAGGGGAAGCTCCATTAATATCAGAACTGGTCTCCCCTCCAGAGAAATACAAAAATCAATCTTTTTAAAGAAACCAATCTTTAAATTTATGGAAGCATAAAAGACACACCAATAGCTGAAGCAAATATGAACAAAAAGAAATCTGGAGGAGTCACCATACCTGATGTCAAGTTATACAACATGTGGTAGTTTGAATGTGGTAATTTGAATATATTACCCCATAGACTCAGCCATTTTTGATTAAAGTTCCTATGTGATCCCTTAGCAGGCAGATCCCTTGCTATAAGGGGATATGTCATTGGGGACAAATCCTGGAATCCTGTCCTAAGGTGTGTTTGGGGGCGAATCTTCAATCCAGTCTTACCAGGTGTGTTCGGAGCAGTTAAGCTCTGGGTCTTTGTGTTGGCTTATGATTTCTATCCACTTGGATCTATGGAGGGGAGACCACTTCTTCTGATATTAATGGAGCTTCCCTTGGATTTATAAGCCTCAAGTAAACCTCCCATGAGCTGTGTCCAATTGGATGTTTGTCTTAGCAACTAGGAGCTTACTGCAGACCCACAGTAAGAAAAATGGCAAAATACTAGCACAAAAAAGGACATGCTGATCAATGGAATAGAATAGAAGACACAGATGTAAATATGTGTAGCTTCATTCATTTGATTTTTAACAAAGATGGCAAATTTGTAGAATTTTGATAAAGATTGTATTGAATCTGTTGATTGCTTTTGGTAATTTTTTATTTTATTTTATTTTTATTTACTTATTTATTTACTTGGTTTTTGTTTTTCAAGGTAAAGTCTCACTCTAGCTCAGGATGACCTGGAATTCACTATGTAGTTTCAGGCTAGCTTTGAATTCATGGTGATCCTCCTACCTTTGCCTCCTAAGTGCTGAGATGAAAGAAATGTGCCACCATGGCTGGTGCTTTTGGTAGTATAACCATTTTTAAATTACTAAGTATTCTGGGCTGGAGAGATGGCTTAGTGGTTAAGTGCTTGCCTGTGAAGCCTAAGGACCCAGGTTCAAGGCTCAATTCCCCAGGACCCACGTTAGCCAGATGCACAAGGGGGCACACGCGTCTGGAGTTCGATTTGCAGTGGCTGGAGACCCTGGCGTGCCCATTCTCTCTATCTCCCTCTTCTCTCTCTGTCTGTTGTTCTCAAATAAATAAAAAAAATTTAAAAAAAAATTATTAAGTATTCCAAACAATGAATAGGGGATACAGTTACATTTTCTAGGGTCTTTTAAATATCTTTCTTCAGTGTTTTCAAGTTTTTATTATAAAGCTCTTTAATTTCCTTAGATTAGTTTATTTTCTATGTTATAAATATTTACTAATGTGTGGTTTTTGTTTTGAATATATATGTTAATGTATGGCTTTCTGGATGTAATTATGATTAGATTATATCTTCCAGTTTCTTCCTCAGAATGTTTGTCATTGCTATATTGGAAGACTACTGATTTTTGCATGTTAATTTTCTATCCACTTTGCTAAAATTGCTGATCATCTCTGAGGGTTTTCTGGTGATGTCTTTATTTATATAATTTATATTTATATCATCTACAAATAAGGACACTTTGACTTCTTTCTTTCCCATTTGTACCTGTAGCAATTACTTTTCTCTGACAAAAGCATGTTTTTCTGAGACATGATCTCTCACTGAATTGGTAACTCACTGCTTCAGCTAAACAAGTTAGCCAGTAAAGTCCAGAGATCCTTCTGTCTCAGCCTCCCCAGCGCTAGGTTTATAAACATGTGTCATCTTACTTGGCATTTTGCAGAGGTGTTAGGGATCTGAATTCAGGACCTCATGCTTGCTTAACAAGCGCTTAATCCACTGAGCCATCTCCCTAACCCTGTTAGTTACTGACATGACAAAAGTACCTTCAGGAAGAAGTCTCAAGTTAAAACATCAGATCGCATTCTTTCTAACAAATTTTAGTAGTTTTTCCTCTTAAATACATGTTATTCAATTTGTTGTATGTCTTTGATTATTTTATTTTATTTTATTTTATTATTTTTTTGATTATTTTCTAGTTTAATTTAGTTTAGATTTAAAATTTTTTCAAAACTTATATTGATAATTTTCATACATATGCATAATGTGTTTTGATAGTAATATCCTTCTATTACTTTCTTCTATCCCTCCTCTACCTTTCAGCTGAACCCCTTCTTCTTTCCAAGTAGTCCTTCTCCTATATTTATTTGCAAGCTGAGAGAGAGAGAGAGAGAGAGAGAGAGAGAGAGAGAGAGAGAGGGAAACTATAAGGTCATGAATGCAGCAGCCACTTTGTGTCTAGAAGACAACCTCAAAAGCACTCCTCCCCATCCTTTGGCTCTTACATTTGTTATGCCACCTCTTCAGCACTCTAATAATTAGAGGGTATGATAGAGATGCCTCACATAAATATGGGCATGGTGGTGCACATTTTTAATCCTAGCACTCAGGAGGCTCAGGTAGTAAGATCACTGTGATTTCAAAGACAGTTTGGGTTACAAAATGAGTTCCAGGTCAGCCTGAGCTAGAGTGAGACCCTGCCTCAAAAGAGAGATTGAGAGAGAGAGAGAGAGAGGGCTCTCAGTGACAAACACTCCACTGCCACTCCTTAGCACTTTGGTGAATTTTAACATTCCCAGTAGCTACCACCGTCTGAGAAGAGAAACTTCTCTAACCAGTGGTGAGAGCAGCATTAATATATAGAAATAAACATAAATATGTAGAAGGGATTTGGTAAGCATAATATATTCATTTAGCTAAACAACAGTATAGCTTTTTTCCCCTAAGAGGAACTTCTAACCTCCATAATCTAAGTCTTTCAGAGTCCTTGGATCCTGACCTTGACTTCATCCCTGGATCTCTGCTACCTAAACACACTAAATGACTCTAGATTCTTTCTTCTTCTAGGGTGCAGTCTTTTACCTACACTGACTGTAACAGTCATTCCTGGCTCTTCATGTCCTGTCCTGTTGACACCTGAGGTTAACTATGTGGACTTCAGAGAAGTTATTCAAGTTATTTAAAAAATCCACATGTCCCCAGCTATAGCACTCCTAGGCATATATCCAAAGGACTCATCTCATTTCCTTAGAAGTACGTGCTCAACCATGTTTATTGCTGCTCAATTTATAATAGCTGGGAAATGGAACCAGCCTAGATGTCCCTCAACAGATGAGTGGATAATGAAGATGTGGCACATTTATACAATGGAATTCTACTCAGCAGTAAAGAAAAATGAAGTTATGAAATTTGCAGAAAAATGGATGGACCTGGAAAGTATTATACTAAGTCAGGTAACCCAGGCCCAGAAAGCCAAGCGCCACATGTTCTCTCTCATATGTGGATCCTAGCTACAGATGACTGGGCTTCTGCGTGAGAATGAAAATACTTAGTAGCAGAGGCCAGTAAGTTGAAAAGGAGACATAAAGGGTGGAGAAAGGAAGGAAGGAAGATACTTAATAGGTTGATATTGTATATATGTAATTACAATGATTGTAATGGGGAGGTAATATGATGATGGAGAATGGAATTTCAAACGGGAAAGTGTGGGGGTGGGGAGGGAGGGAATTACCATGTGATATATTTTATAATCATGGAAAATGTTAATAAAAATTAAAAAAAAAAATCCACATGTCCTTCAAATAGCCTGGATATCCATGACCTCATAGTGCCTGACACTACCTACACAAGACCATCATAAGAGGAGGAAAAGATCATGACATCAAAATAAAAGAAACAGTAAGATGGGGAGGGGATATTATGGAGAATGGAATTTCAAAGGGGAAGGTGGGGGGGGCATTACCATGGGATATTTTTTATATCATGGAAAATGTTAATAAAAATTGAGAAAAAATTAAAATCCACATGTCTTTTCATGCCTTGAGATCTTCAGAGTTTTCATGCTTTTTAAAAAATATTTTATTTATTTATTTATTTGACAGAGAAAGAGGGAGAGAAAAAGAGAGAACGGGTGTGCTACGGCTTCTAGCCACTGCAAACTAATTCCAGATGCATGTGCCCCCTTGTGCATCTGGCTTACATGGGTCCTGGGGAAAAGAACCTGGGTCCATTGGCTTTGCAGGCAAGTGTCTTAACCACTAAGCCATCCCTCCAGCCCCTCATGCTTTATTTTTAATACTGTCATATCAAATACTGACATGGGATGGTTTCCTCCAAGTGTGACTGCTGGTAGGATAAAAACCATGTATTACATTCAGAAACATTTTCTTTTTTCTAGTGTATTACTGCTGCATGGTGATTCTAGTCAAAAACTGTAAGAAACAGTCAAACTGTTGTTTTGGGATTTTTTTTTCAAAGTGCCTTCACCATGTTTATACCCTCCTTTTTTATTTACTTATTTTCTATTTACTTATTATTATTATTATTATATTTTTATTATTAGACAAGTGTTCTACCACAGCACTACCCCAGCCCTTGGCTTTTTGTTGTTGTTGTTTGTTTATTTTTTTGAGGTAGGGTTTCTCTCTAGCTCAGGCTGACCTGGAATTCACTATGGATTCTCAGGGTGGCCTTGAACTCACGGTGATCCTCCTACCTCTGAGATTAAAGGTGCGTGCCAGCATGCCTGGCTGCCCTTGGCTTTTTTTTTTTTTTTTTTTTTGAGGTAGGGTCTCACTCTGGCTCAGGCTGACCTGGAATTAACTCTGTAGTCTCAGGGTGGCCTTGAACTCACGGCGATCCTCCTACCTCTGCCTCCCAAGTGCTGGGATTAAAGGCGTGTGCCACCAGGCCCGGCTCTAATGAAATTGCCCTTGGCTTTTTGAGACAAGTTTTCCTTATATATCCCAGGCTATCCTCACACTCACAATCTTCCTGCTTCTGCTTCCTAAGTGCTGATGTTATAGGCTTTACCACCACATAGACTAAGAGCTGCCATGTTAACAGGTTGTTATCTCATTGTGAATTCCCTAAGGAAAGATGATGTTAAGCATCTTTTTATTAACTGGTTCTAATCTACAAAATGATGGGTTTTAGTATGACAATTTATACACCATATGTATTATTGTATTTTGCTCTTCACCCCTCCATCCTCCACTAATTCCTCTTCCTACTCTCACTGGTCTCCTCCTACTCCCTAAATAATCCCCCCTCTGCCTTTGTGTTATATACAAATATATGCAAATATGTATTCCATATAATAAAATGTGGTGTTTTTATTTCTTCCCTCTCCCCTCCTTTTAGACTTTCTGTCCCCTTATACTCCCTATTCTACTTTGATATTCTCATTTACCAGGTGTATATCTTCTTTGATAACATGTCTAAGCATCTGTACAATTTCTGTATCACTTACTTCCTTACTGTTGATTGTTGGGAGATCTACCTCTCCAAGTCTGTGGCTTAAAGGAAATGGCCTGTGTTCATAGACATGTCTTTACAAATAAATAAAGAAAAGATTTATACTTTGTTAAGGTCCAACTATCAGCTTTTTCTTTTATGAATTGAGCTAATTAACAGTGTCAGTTCAAAGAAATATTTGCATAATCAAACATCACAAAGATTTTCTCTTGGGTCTATTGCCAGATTATTTTTTAATTATGCATACAAATTTAGGATTTATTGAGTTGATATTTTATATGTTATGTGCAGGTTTCTGTCAAGGTTATTTTTCATACATCATAGCTCTGTTGGATTTTTGGTTTGTTTTGTTTTTCCTTTTTCATTACTTTTTTTTTTAGACACGGTCTCCTGTACTTCCACTAGGTAGTGAGGGATAACCTTAAATTTTGATTCTGTTGCCTCCACCTCCAAGTAGTAATATTACAAGCATACACTGTCATGCCCAGTTTTATGCAGCACTAGATGTCAAACCCAGGGCTTCATGCCCTCTACCAAATGAGCAGCATTCCAAGCCCCAAAATCTTTCCTCTCAATTTAATTGCCTTTCTGCTTTCATCAGAAATCCATTGACTACATATATGTTCCTCAATATCTGGAATCTCTATTCTTTTCTATTGATTTGTGTCTTTTTTCATCTATGCTATATTGCCTTAATCATTGTAGCTCCATAGAGAGTCTGGAGATATGGGCTGGAGGAGAGAGCTTGGCAATTAAAGTGCTTGCCTGTGAAATCTGAGGACCCAGGTTTTAGGTGGCACATGTATCTGGAGCTCGTTTACAGTGGTTAGAGGCCCTGGTGTGCCCATTCTCTCTCCCTCTCTCAATTAAATAAATAAAAATGTTTTTGTTTTTGTTTTTGTTTTTTTTAAAAAAAAGCAAGTCTAGAGATAGGTACTGTGAGCCTGTAGAAAGAAGAATAGGTTCTGGATGGCCATGGCCAGGCCAGGTTGCCTCGGTCTTGCTAGGGGACAAAATATACCAAGAATATAAGATGAGGAAAAGAATAGAACAACTTACGATATAGCCTCATTCCTTCCAGAATCAGCCCTTACATTTCAGTGATCCCTCTGGCACTTAAATGGATTGCTTGTGGTGTCCCACAGCTATGGTGTGACAGGGCATAGAAAAACAAGGTTTGAACAGTTTTCTTAAGTGTTGGGGGACCAGCTTACCAGGTCTTGGATTCTGTTTCCCTGACTGCCTGACTGGTGGTCACTTCTCCTGGCTTGAGGCGCTAGCGTTCTGCACCTGTATAGATCCAGGAACATTGGCAGAATTCTTCAAAACAGCTCTTGTTTCAAAACTATCTGGCTTTCCTTGCCTTTCTAGATCAATTTTGGGATGAAGTTTTTGATTTATATGTTTAAAGTACCCTCCTGGATTTGGATTTTGAGCTTATTGAGTCTGGAGGTCAACGTGGGGAGAACTGATATAATAATATTGAGCATTCCCATCCATAAGCATGCTCCATTTATTTCTGGCGTCTGTGATTTCTTTCCACAGAGTTCATGCTTTGCAGCATATAGGTCTCGTGTGCTCCATCAGGTTTCTTTCTAAGTATCTCATGGCTTTGCTACTATTCTAAATTATTCTTTTTTAAAAAAAATATTAGAGACAGAGAATGAGGGAGAGAGAAAGTGAGAATGGGCATGCCAGGGCCTCTAGCTACTGCAAATAAACTCCAGATGCATGCACCCCCTTGTGCATCCGGCTTCCATGGGACCTGGAGAATCAGGGTCCTTAGGTTTTGCGGGCATATGCCTTAACCGCTAAGCCATTTCTCCAGCCCACTATGGTTTATTTTTAATAGGGTTTTTTTTTTTTTTTGAGATTTTCTATGTTGTTTGTGAAGAAAAACAGTTGTATTTCTCTTATGTTTGCCTTTTATTTCATTTTTTCATAATATTATCAGTAAAAATATTGCATAGGAGAAACCAATATGGATGCAGTGTTGCAGAGGAGAAGAAGTCAATATTGTTGACTTTTTCCTTGTCTTAATAGAAACTGTTCAGCCTTTTACCCTGCATTTATCAAGTTAAGGGAATTCCTTTCTCTTTCTAGTGTATCACAGTTTTATTATGAAAAATGCTAAATTATATCAAATTATATTTTAGCTTCTACTGAGATTGTTACATAGCTTTTCTTCTTCAGCTTCATGATAGGATGATCCTGCTGATTTATTTTCAAATGCTAAACAAGGCTTGCATTCCAGGAAAAGGCACATGATTATCTATTTCATCAATTTCTGAATTCTTTCGCTGAAGTATATATTAGCTACTTCAAGGTAACTAACTAAGATAACCAAATGTTTGATGGGAACAATTTATGAGTGGCTTGTTTTTAACTCATGGGCATTTTGAGGCAGGATAGAAAGACTGGGAAAATCACAAGGACATAGAAAGGAAAAAGAGCCCCTTTCCTGGAGTGTGCCTGGCACTTCTTGCCAGCTGAGAAGTAAAAAATTCCAGCACAGTTATACTTGCTGTGAAAGCTAATGATATGGTTATAATATCCTTTTTATGTATATCTTGTGTTTAAATAACAACGAACCTGGCTTAAAATCTGAATAGGTATGACGTAGAGGCTGGGCCTCCATGCTCGCCTTACCCCCCCCCCCCCCCCCCCCGCCACACACACACATTTTTCTGAGACTCTCAAGCAAGAATAGTAACTTTATTTACAATAAAACTATCCTGCCTTGCAACGCCTCTTCAGTCTTATCATTTGTAACAGGTGCCCCTCAGGAACCATCCCATGACCTCTTTTAGGTTTCTTAGCAACCCTATAAAGATAATGGCTTCAAAAACCCATCCAGGGCTGGAGAGATGGCTCAGCAGTTAAGGCACTTGCCTGCAAATTCTAATCACTGGAATTCAATTCCCCAGTACCTACATAAAGCCAGATGCACAAAGTGACATATGTATCTGGAGTTGTTGGCAATAGCTAGAGGCCCTGGTGTGTCCATTCCTCTCTGCCCCTCTCTCCTTGAAAATAAATAGAAAAATGAAATTAAAATAAACCATTCAAGCCCTATATGTGACTGCTGTAAAGAAGATGAAGTGTGACTCTTCTTTAAGATGCCCACATCCATGCTCTAGCCTGTGTCCTTCTTTCTGAGCACCTCTTTCTCTTAACCCTGGTGCTTAAAGTCGGTATGAAGTCACTACGGGCTGGAGGGATGGCTTAGTGGTTAAGGCATTTGCCTGCAAAGCCAAAGGACCCATGTTCGATTCCCCAGGATCCCCACATTAGCCAGATGCATCAGGGGGCACACATGTCTGGAATTCATTTGCAATGGTTGGAGGCCCTGGAGTGCCCATTCTCTCATTATTTGATTCATTCTCATTATTTGATTTTTATGTTTACTATTTTCTTTTTCTGTTTATTTTATGTAACTTACTGTTTTCTCTAGTTTATTAAGGCAAAAGATGAGTTCATCAACCTTTGACTTTTGTTGTTTTCTAACAGAAGCAGTTAATGGTATTCATTTCTCCCTAGCTTTCTTTATCTGCATCTCACATATTCTGATATACTGTTCCAATTTTTATTCCATTAAGAATACACACACACACACACACACACACACACACGTATATATGTGTGTGTGTATATATATATATTTTGTTGTTGTTGTTGTTGTTCTTTGTTTGTTTTGTTTTTCAAAGTAGGGTTTCATTGTAGCCCAGGCTGACCTGGGATTCAGTATGGAGTCTCAAGGTTGCCTCAAACTCACAGCTATCCTCCTACCTCTGCCTCCCAAGTGCTGGGATTAAAGATATGCGCCACCACACCCAGCAAGAATATTTTCTAATTGCCACAGTGACTTCCTGTTTGCTCCATGGGTTATATAGAAATATGTGATTTCATTTTTTAAAATTGTGTAGATTTTCCCAAGTATCTTTTTTGTGAGAACATTTGATATTCCATATTTCTTGCATATTGTGTATACCTTTTCACAGCTTTTTCCCTCTTCATGTTTGAGGATAGTTTTCATTAACGAATCTTCACATTAATTGTTTGTTTCCTCATTCTCGGTAAGACTCGCCGCACTAAGTTCATTAAAGAAATAGGTCACCTTAGGTGCTCTGATTATCTCAACACATGGGCCATCTCTGACACTGGTGGCTACTATGTTCTTTACTGTGAATTATTTTTTTCTTATATTGTGTGTTTCATTTTAAGAACATTTGGGGGGCTGGAGAGATGGCTTTGTGGTTAAGGCATTTGCCTGCAAAACCTACATACCCAGGTTTAATTTCCCAATGCCTACCTAGGCTAGATGCACATAGTGGCACTTGCATCTGGAGTTATTTATTTATTTGAGAAAGAGAGGCAGATGGAAGGGAGAAAATGGGCACACCAAGGCTTCTAGCCACTGTAAACAAACTCCAGATGTATGTGCCACCTTGTGCACCTGGCTTTATGTGGGTCCTGGGAAAACGAACTGGGCCATTTGGCTTTGCAGGCAAATGCCTTGACTGCTAAGCCATCTCTCCAGCTCAGTGTGTAAGGCAAAAAGTTTACAGCAATATAGCCTGACATAAACAGCCTGTATGCAAAGAACTGTGCATACATAGTCTCCTAAGAAGAGTTCAGTGTGATGTTCAAATTCCTCTGAAGGCCGTTGGTACTTACCTACTCTTTTGACCAAGGGGTTTTCTCACTGTCTGTATTTCACCATTGGCTTAGCTCTTCCTTTGCACCCATGTCTCAAAGAGTCTTCCTGTCCCTCTTCTCGGGGAACTGTTGCTGTTGATTCTGCCTGGCCTTGTGGGACATGGAATGGGGTTATCTGTTTGGGTTCAGCCTCAGTCCTAGTGAGAAAGGGTTGCTAGACAGGAAGTCACGGGTGGGAATAATTGCCATGATATTATCCTCTTCTTATCCTACATATGAGACAAACCAGTCTCTCTGGTGGAGGAAGCCATTAATAAGAGATCAGAGACTAGAGCCTGTCACCCCCATCGGAGAATTTTTACTTTGGTCCATGGATCACTGTGAACTGACATCACAGAGCTGCTGCCTGGAGCCCTATGACTGAACTTGGATCAAACAGGACCACCCTGGTTTGCATGTCTCTTTTTTGCATAGCAGATTACACAGCTGGAAATTACATGCACAGCACCTTATGCTAACAACTGTGGCTGGCCAATCTGGACTTCCTCCCAATGTTATTTTGTGTTTGTTTGTTTCATTTTTTAAGATTTTTTCAATTTTTATTTATTTATTTGAGAGAGCGAGGGAGCGAACAAGAATGAATAGGTGCGCCAGGGTCTCCCATTGCAAATGAACTCCAGACACGTGCACCCCTTGTGCATCTGGCTAATGTGGGTCCTGAGGAATCTAACCTGGGTCTTTTGACTTTGCAGGCAAGTGCCTTAACTGCTAAGCCATCTCTCCAGCCCCTGGTGTTTTTTTGTTTTTTTTTTCTTTTTATGGCATGTTTTAACATATGAACACACTGTAGTTTGATTGTATTCATGTCCTATTACCCTCTTTTGTTTCCCCCAGCCCTCACCCCATTCTCCTGAGCACCCTCCTCTTTCCAAGTAGAGCTTCTTCTGTATTGATGTCTCTTTTATTTTCAACTTCATTTATTTATTTATTTTTTTATTTTATCATGAATATATGTTGTATGTGTTGGTCCCATCATTACTCTCCTTCTTGGCCCCATCCGTTAAGGGCGCACTTCCGTGGGGTTGCTGGCATTCCCCTTGGGCTTGTGGGTTATTCTTTGTAGGAGCAGCAGTCCGTCATTGTTGGGGGTGGGCAATGCCTCTGGGAATGCCCTCCCAACCTGCGGTTTATACAGTCTTTCCACACCTTCTTCCGCGAATTCCCTGAACAGTCGTGTGTTTTAAGTCATTTCAATGATGAGCTCGTAGGAGCCTCTGGATTCCTGCTTTGGCCTGTGTTGAGTACCCTCAGCATCTGTCTCCTTCACCTTGGCTGGGGTTGTCAGGCTCTCAGCGGAAGTAGCACTCTTTCTGGATTTTTTTTTTTTCTTTTTTTGTAATCCTCCTCCGTCCTCTATGTCCAGATGTTGATGGGTTCAGAATTGTGCAGATCTTATAGGGGCAATGACAACCCCTGTGAGGTCCTGAACACACCAATTTTCTTCCTGTCTGTGACACAAATTACAGAACAGGAAACTGCACACAGAGAAACTCACCCTAACCAAACAAGCCATTTTCCAAAACGGAGGAATCCGCCCACCCCGCCCTTCTCAGCACATTATTCAAAACAACTGCCAAGTAGAAAGATCCAGAAAAGTCCACGCAGACCTCCCTTCAGCATCAGGCATGTTTTCCATCTGTTTTCTTCCTCTTCTGGGTTTGCTCCCAACCCCCAACATTAACCCAGGCCAGCTTCCTGCCCGTCCTTGGGGAGCTCATAGCTATTTGTGTCCCAGGTCCCCAGCCACCGTGCGTCTTGGTATGTGCCCGGAAATCACAGGACTTGGGAGATGGGCTCAGGGAGGTCTGCTGCTGCCGTTTGTTTCTCCTTAACGCAGCCTTCCCCTCCCCCAGGACTGCTCCGGGGTTCAACTTTCTCGAGAGTCTCAGTGGAGGTCACAGAGAAGAGCCAGCTGGTAGGTGCAGAGTCTCCTTACATACAGTCTCTTTACATGGTACGCTCAGAAGTTCTGTGCTATCTCACAGCCAGCCTTCTTCACTCATTCACTTTAAACCGTTAGCTGAAATTAACCTCCAGGATGGCAAGTAAATTTCATCTCAAGTGCCAACCTGCTGATGCACGTAGCCTCCTAGGCACTGTGTTCTGGAGGTTCAGAAGCTACTTAAGGATCCTGTCTCTGTTCCGCATTGTTTACCTTTGAACACTAGATGGTGATTGAAGAGTTAGCTAAATTCTTACCCATTGTGTGACAGTTTCATCCTCTTCCTGTTTCACTTCAAAAGTGAGTCAGTGTTTGTGTTCCGCTGATTTTCCTTTTGTGGCATTTCAAGTTACAGGGTTGGTCTGTGCCCTCCATTTCTGTGAAGTCAAACAAAACTGTCATTTTCTGGATTAGATTGTTGGGACTTTTCACTGTGAATATTATGATGTTCTAGGCACTATCTATAGCCAGGGCTGATGCTGGAAGCCCTTCAGGGTTCATTTCAAATCAAATAAAACATGTTAGGAAGACAAGAGCCTTAGGTGGACAGTTAAAAAAGCACATGCGGCTGTAAAGCACTTGCCTGGCATGCACAAAGCTCTGGGTGAGATCCCCGGCACCCATGTAAACTGGGCATAGTGGCGTAGGTCTGTAATCTCGGCCCTTGGGAAGTGGACATAAGAGAAGAGCAGAAGTTCAAGGTTAGTCTTGAGGCCAGCCTGTGACACTTGAGACCCTGTCTGCAAAAGAGAGAGAGAGAGAAAGAAAAACTTAGAAGAAAAGGAAGGAAGGGAGGGAGGGAGAGAGTAAAGAAGGAAGGGAGGAAGGGAGGGAGAGAGGGAGGGAGGAAGACAAGAAGAAAGAAAGAGACGTGGTCAGCAATGTGACTGGGCATAGTCGTGTAGAACACTGAGTATGCTGTATTAGTCCCTTTCTCTGGGGGACAAGAAACATTAAATGAGACAAATTTTGTTCAGGCTGTAAATTTGGGGCTGGAGGTTGACTTGTAAATGGGAACGATACATTTAAGTTGAGAGATATACATGTTATGGTAGCTACAACCACAGAGATCTTCAATGTTATTTAGTACATGGAACCCTTTCATGATCTATGAACTTTTGCCTAAACCATTTCTCAACTGTATAAATTTAAATATGTTGGATTACAAAAGAAGACAATTATATTAGAAAGTTCTTTTCCTTTTTAAAATATTTTTATTTATTTGCAAGCAGAACAAGACAAAGAGAGACAACGAGATGCATGCACTTTGTGCATCTGGCCGTACATGGGTACTGGGCTATTGAACCAGGGTCTTTAGGCTTTGTATGCCTTAATCACTGAGCCATCTCCTCAGCCTGATTTTTACTTCAAAAAAATTATATTGAACTTAAAACTTTTGAAGTATTTTTAATGATGGGCACAGAAATATTTCCCTTTGCAATTTAAAATGATAAAGAGCAAAATCTAATGGTGAGCCTAATTACTGTGATTTCAAAGTACTGGTGAGAATAAATTGTTGGGTTTGTTATTTTCTTTATCTTGTTTGTTCTTTTTGAGACAGAGTCTCACTGTGAAGCCAAGACTAACCTCAACTCATAAAAACACTTCTGCCTCAGCCTCCAAAATATGGTTACCTGAGTCTCTTGGGCCAGTGGTGCCAAGTTCATTGTGTTGCAACTCACGAAGAATTGACAAGTGCAGACATGACAGAAGACAAAATTAAGACAGATTTATTTTAGGAAAGAAAGTAAGCCTGAGACCCCCCAAGTTGGAGGGGTTCTGAGAGTATAGCCACATGGAAACTTGGATCAGTTTAATAAACTTTTGGGATGTGAATGAGTAATAGAGTTGGGATGAGCTTTACTGGTCAAGTTTAAAAGTATATGGAGCATCTTGATTGGTGGGTAAATCAGGGAGAATAGACTCTCAATGGGCCTGCTGGCAGGGAAAAGCCTAAGAAAAAGTTTTAGATGGAGGAAAAAACCCTCATTGCCATTTTGATTCATCTGGGTTCAGACGAGAGTGGTGCTCTATTCATTCTAGGCAGATTGATATCTATGTTCTTTGGGGCCTGGGTCCCTAGCTAACTACTTACAAAAAAAAAAAAAAAAAAAGGCTACCTTGCTCCTCATCTCAATCAATAGTTCCGGTATTTGCCAACTGTAATGACATTTTGTGAAACCGGAAACAGTCACTGCATGATATGAAATATCATCATTTCTACTCAGTTTTTAAATATTGTCGATATTCCTCAGCCTTACTACCTACAATCACATTAGAGGAGATGCCAAATTTCTGTTGGATGTTAGTGGAAATAAAGATGTTATTTTTTTCCCATGTTAAAGTCTCAAATTTGTTCATTCCAAAGAAATCCCCTAAGGATTAAGAACTTCCATGATGAAGGGTCATCAGCTGCAGCCAGATGCATGTAGAAAGTCCCTCCCCCCCGCCCCCCAGCATTTAGAGCACTTGGCAGTGGAGTAGCAATGGAGTACCTTCAAAGAGCTCAGGTGCTCCGCGCTTGCAACACTGCTGTTGCAAACTTTCACACTGCCGAGTACTTTGTCTCACTGCCATAAAACATCAGGCACATGAACGATGAGCAGTAGGACAAAGGAGATTGATCAAGAAAAAAGTGGAAAAGCCCCAAGTCATCAGAGTATGTAGACTCAGGATTTCAGCCTGTGTCCAAAGAAAACAAAGAAAGGAACAAGAGGAAAGTTACACTCTGTAAGTTAGAACTCAGAGAAACTGGGTAGTAGGTTCAGCAGGGAAGATGTGCAAGCAGTTGCACTGAGGGAGGCACTTCTGGGGATGTAGTATGTTATTTTATTGAGGGGATAACTACTCCTCCACCTCCTTAGCATGTCTTTAGGGGAGGTGTGGTCTCTTGACCAAGCGAGCTAATGAGAGGCTCCATTGGTTTGACTCTTAAGGGAAGTAAATTAGTCTATATTGTTTATACCCAGGGCCAGAGGATTTTGTTCTCTGGTCAGGAGGAAATAGTTCTGCTTTGCATATGCTACTTTAAATCCTATGGAAGAGCATCTGTGATGTGTTCCTTTCTAATGTTGCTGAGAGACCAGAGGTGCAGTCCATCTTTCAGTGACTTCCAAGCCTAATGTCTGCCTCCCTAAAGCAATATTACTATTAGTTAGCAACTTATTGCTAACTTTTGAGATATCAACCTCTGTAGTATACACATTGTAAGTGTCTTTTGTTCTCTTAAAAGATAATGTACTTGGTTCCCATTTGAGAGATGATATCACTGGGCCCAAGGATTTTTCTTTTTTACTATTTTATTTATTTATTTATTCAAGAGAGAGAAAGAGAGGCAGATAAACAGACAGGATGGGCACACCAGAGCCTCTAGCCATTGCAAACCAACTCCAGATGCATGTGCTGCTTTGTGCATCTGGGTTTACCTGGGTACTGGGGAATCAAACCTGCAGGCGAGTGCCTTAACCACCGACCCACCTCTCCAGCCTAGAATTTTAAACATCTTTCTCTTCAGCAGTTCTGCCTTCTCTCTCAGTGGCTGCCTGAAATAAGAGCTAGGACAAAGCCCTATGTTCACAGACATTGCCTGACTTGTTAATGATTCTTCCAGTTCTCTCTTTTCATTTTATGATGGAACAAAGTAATACACATTTAGTGGTAATCATTCTTTGGATTTTAGAGTTTAGTCTTCTCTGGAGCCACGTGCAGTGCAGTGCTATGTCTGAGGCAGGCGTGCCTGATGGGCCTCTCTGTCCAGGGAGAAGCAAGCATTGCCAAGATAGGATGCACAGTAAGCCCAATAGATTGTCAATTCAGGATATCTTCAATTGACAATGACTGATTGAGTGGTAGACCCATCAAAAATTTAAGAATATCTACTATTTGTTTGTACGTATGTACACATCTATATTCAAACTTATTTTACAAATGGAGCATAGTAAGATACCAACCAAAATAGCTAACTACAAATTGAACACTTATGAAAATATATTGCAATAAGTAGTATGCAAATGGGCTTTCTTTCAACATATCTTACTGTACCCGTACTTCTCTGATGATATGGATGATGTGATACCACGGTCACTGTGGGCAAGTGGAACCATTCAAAGAAGAACCTTGGGTAAGGGTTTATACTGTATATATTTCAACTGCGGTCTGTTTACCAAAGCTGGCAAGTAGTTTAGTGTATGTCTTTATCTGCATAGAAGGTAGCCATCTCTGACTGGAAATGCTCAGGTTGAAGATCCTTGAATGCCACACCAACAAGAGTGACTGTATCTTGAATGCCAGGGCAGGGTCTACTCTTCAGCTTCACATACATGCCTGTGCCAACTTTACCAGACGTAGCGTGACCTCCCATGTGTGCTTTTCAATGCCCTGCCAGGTATGTCTCTAAGTATGACTCCTATTAACTGGAGCATATCTTTCAAGACTTTTTAGGGGCTGGGGAGATGGCTCAATAATTATAGTGATTGCTGGGCTGGAGAGATGGCTTAGCAGTTAAGGTGCTTTCCTGCACAGCCAAAGGACACAAGTAAGGCAGATGCACAAGGTGGCACATGAGTCTGGAGTTCGTTTGCAGTGGCTAGAGTGCCTGGTGTACCCATTCTCTATCTATCCATCTGCCTCTTTCTTTCTTTCTTTCTTTCTTTCTTTCTTTCTTTCTTTCTTTCTCTCTCTCTCTCTCTCTCTCTCACACACACACACACACATACACACATACAAATAAATAAAGTAGTAATAAAGTGCTTGCTGCATAAGCGTGAGTGGTACAGGAATGTGGGGTGTCTTTGAGCTGAAACTTTGGAGTTAAGGTACTCTGGTTTACATTTACAGTCACACAAGACTTCCACTTGAGTCATTGCCTCCAGGTTATTTCTTGTGACTGTCAATGGATGAAATCCACAGGCTACTGAAGGCAAAGTTGAGATAGAAAGAGATTGCCGGGGCAGACGGCCGGCGCGCGGGAAGGCCCGGCGGCGCCGCCGCCGTTTTGCGGGGCTCTGTGACGCGGGGCCGCCGCCGGGGCGCTCGTCGGGACCGTGAACTGTTCATTGGAAACCCACCGCGAGAGGCCAGAGCGGGAGATCCGCTCACTCCTCGAGCAGTGCGGGAAGGTGCTGGAATGTGACATCATTAAGAACTACGGCTTTGTGCACATAGAGGACAAGGCGGCCGCCGAGGATGCCATACGCAAGCGGCACCAGTACAAGCTGCACGGAGCGAACATCAGCGTAGAAGCCAGCAGGAATAAGAGCAAAGCTTCAACCAAGTTACACGCGGGCAACAGCAGCCCCACCTGTACCAACCAAGAGCTTCGGGCCAAGTTTGAGGTATGGTCCAGTCATCGAATGTGACATCGTGAAAGATTATGCCTTTGTGCACATGGAGCGGGCGGAGGATGCAGTAGAAGCCATCAGGGGCCTCGATAACACAGAGTTTCAAGGTGAACTGTTATGGGGCTTGGGTGGCAGAGCTGAATGGGGTCTAGCTCAGGGCAGAAGCAGGAACACAAGGTCATGGAATGGTTTCTTCTATTCTCTTTTCGCTGAAAATAATTGTGTTTAACATTCTCAAGCAAGTACTTCCCTCTCTTAGGGTTGCTAAGATGCTTCTTCACAACTATGTGTAGGATCACAAAGTGTGTGTTACTTTATCTATGGTCTTCATTTGCGTGCTGTTGGAACTCTAATCTGCCCAGGCAAATGAGTGCCTCATGGGAGAAAGGAGGACAAAGGTTATGATGTACCTGGCTGCTTTTGTTTTGGCCAAGAGACCTTCTAAATGCTAAGGGCTTATACTCTGCTGCCTTGAATGATAGCTAGTAGTGGGAGAGGGGGAAAAGGATATCTAGAGGAACCCCTGTACTTCTTAAATTTAGGTGGCCAGTCTAGATTTAGAAATGGGGCTCTTTGGGGTGTTCAGACTTGTTCAGACTTTGGGTCACAAGCATAGCTAAAATATATCATGGGTTATCCTGCTCCACCTATTTTTAAATTAAAAAAAAAAAGAAAGAAAGAAAGCGCTTGCTATACAGTTTAAGAGTAGGGAAGTAGACAGAGTTCCTACAGAACAGGCAGGGATGTCTGGAAATGGAAAAGCCTACCTGGGGACCCTGATTGGAGGCTTATGGGAATTTCTGGATGGGATGAGCTGGTCAATCCAGTTCCCTTGACAGGTGTCTAGTCACTTCTTGGAAAGGGGATATTTTCTTTCTTTTTTTTTTTATTTTTATTTATTCATTTATTTATTTGAGAGCGACAGACACAGAGAGAAAGACAGATAGAGGGAGAGAGAGAGAATGGGCGCGCCAGGGCTTCCAGCCTCTGCAAACGAACTCCAGACGTGTGCGCCCCCTTGTGCATCTGGCTAACGTGGGACCTGGGGAACTGAGCCTCGAACCAGGGTCCTTAGGCTTCACAGGCAAGCGCTTAACCACTAAGCCTCCAGCCCCGGAAAGGGGATATTTTCTAAGAATAATAATAAGAATATTTTCTAAGAATCTTTTATTTTTTTTTATTGACAACCTCCATAATTATAGACAATAAACTATGGTCCTTCCTCCCCCAACTTTATCCTTTGCAACTCTGCTCTCCATCATACTCCTTTATCCTCTCAATCAATCTCTTATTTTGATGTCATCATCTTTGCCTCCTGTTATGATGGTCTTGTGTAGGTAGTGTCAGGCACTATGAGGTCATGGATATCCAGGCCATTTTGTGTCTGAAGGAGCATGTTGTAAGGAGTCCTACCCTTCCTTTGGCTCTTACATTCTTTCCACTACCTCTCCCTCAATAAACCTGAGCCTTGGCAGGTGTGATAGAGATGTTTCAGTGCTGAACACTCGTGTCACTTCTTCCTAGCACCATGATCCTTTCTGAGTCATCCCAAGGTCACTGCCATCAGAAAAGAGAAGTTTCTGTAAAAAGTGAGAGTAGCATTAATATAGGGCTAATGTACATTAAGAACAGTGCTTATGGGACAGTTTGGTGAGCACAGTATATACATTAAGCTAGACACCAACAGATATTACAACCCTAGGGCTCATTACTTCTCCTTCATAGGTTTTCGGTATCAGGCATGTTTTCCCTCCTATGGAGCCTACAGTCTAATCAGAGGGCAGTTGGTTTCCCCCATAACTGACATGCCACTATTGCACCCATTGGCTCATCCTATCAGGCCAAAAGACATTTCTCATCTTCGGCCATTTTCAGTTTACTTTGCAGGCCCTGCTACCCCTAAACTGCCTCTGAGTTCAGACCCACAGAGCCCAAGGGTAAGCCAGGAGCAGCAGCATACCTGCAATCCCAGTTCTAGGGATACAGGCCGGAGGATCCCTGGGCCTTGCTGACTAGCTAGTCTAGCTGAGGAGATGAGCTCTGGGTGCAGAGAGAAACACCATCTCAAACAATGGGGTAGGAAGTGATTGAGGGCACCTGTCATCACCCTCTGTTTTCCACATGCACATATATACACATGCACATACAAACACACATACATGCACACCACACACACAGGCAAAAAAATAACAATAAATAACTTCATAGGAAGTCCTCTCTAGTTCACAAGTGCACACATACTGCTTTTTGTTTAGGAAAGTTGGAATCCAGAGCTTTCTAAAAACAAGAGGAAAGAAAAATAGGACAAGACCACTTCTGACAAGAAAAGAGAAGACAATATGGGATAGAAGCAGCAAATGCTTTTAAAAAATAGCTTTAAAGCTGCCATATAGGGTCATAAAAACTTGCCAAGTCACAAAAAGAATAAGAGGCAGTTTAGATGTCTTATTGCCCGCAATACAAGACTGTCAGGTTGACTTGAACACTGCTGCTTTCCTGAGCAACCCCACCCACAGGGTCAGCCCTTGTGAACCAGTTTATACTGTTTGCTCTCACACTTCCTTGTGCACTTTTAATCTTAACTTGTTAAATCTAGGACAAGAGAACTCATGTTCTAAAATCCTTTTCTTCAAACACTTTTATAAGTTTGAAAGCTGTGCAAACAGTCAGTATTGTCATCTGTACATCTCAGAAAACTCTTGAGAATTCATGCGTCCAACCAGTGGGAAAAAATAAGTTCAAGGCAGTAGAGGACACCTATGAGGAGCGCTACAGCAGCGGCTGCAAATTTGCATCACCCCGTCATCGCCGTTTCTCTACATATTAGAAATGCAAAGATGCACAGCTATGATCCCAGCACTCAGGAGGCTGAAGCAGGAAGATCTCTACAAATTCATGACCAGCCTAGGCTGCATACTAAACTGGAGAGTATTCTGGGCTGCACAATGAGATCTTGTTTCAAAAGAAAATTCAGGTTTCACATATTCATCTAGTTGAAGCCAGAAATCATTCCCAGAGGTGATAGAGAAGAGTGGACCCCCGTGTACAGACCAGGCACAAGCTTTCCGGAACTCCAGGGCTGCTAACATGCTGCCACTCCTGGAGTCTCAAACGGGGATCAGCTCTTCACAGCTGCTCTCTCTCATCCTGCAGTCTGTCAGTAAGCCAACTGACTTGCTTCACCTCCTCATATTGAGGCCATCTTCCAGAATATTTCCAAGACCCCATTACCTCCTGATGATAATTATGAGAATAACCAACATATCGCAAGCAGTTCCTCCCCATGTTAATCATTCTTACACAGACATCTCAGTCTTCATCATAGCCCCTTGGAATAAATCCCTTCATTTACCAGCAGAGAAAGGTAGATCTTACACAGACATCTCGGTCCTCATTGTAGCCCCTTGGAATAAATCCCACCACCGCCTTCATTTACCAGCAGAGAAAGGTAGATCATTAAAAGCTCAACACACGGGACTGGGGAGATGGCTCAGCAGGTAAGGTGCTTGCCTGTGAAGCCTGGTGACCTGGGCTTAGTTTCTCAGGACCCATGTAAGCCGGATGTGTAAAGTAGTACATGCATATGGAGTTCTTTGGCTAGAGGCCCTGGTGAACCCATACTTTATGCCCTCCCCCCCCCCCCGTGTGTGTGTGTGTGTGTGTGTGTGTGTGTGTGTGCGTGTGTGTGTGGATGTCTGCTTCCAAATAGATAAATAAAATTTTAAATATTTATTAAAAGCTCAATACACTTGCCCAAAATCCCATATGGTGCAAGTGGCCAATTGGCTCAAGGCACCCTAGTCTAACTCCTAAAAAGTCATAGCACAGAGAGTCAGTCTCAAGCCTGGGTACTGGGAATACTGGGTATAGAAAGGAAAGGATGCTCTGGGGGATCATTTATTTCCCTTTCCACCTGCTAAGTCCATTGGGGCTCCTGAGTTTCTCCAGTCCTACTGGTGAACATTTTCCTAGGTGGGAAGCAATGTAAAAAAGTAAAGAAAATGATAATTTGGGATATTGGTTATGAGGGCCAGAGAGATGGCCCAGTGGTAAAAGGTACTTGCTTGGAATACTAGTGGATGTGTAAGAAAAACTGAATTAATTACTTTTAAGATTTGGGTGACAAATCCTTCTGAAATTTTATTGAGTTCCAAGTTTCACTTCAATGTGGATGCAAAAAGCTGTATTATTAACACTCCCTTGATGACATTAGTGACTTTGTGAGGGAGCTAAGCTTACTTCAGTGTACCAGACTGCAAATTCTTTGCTTCCTTGCTTTAAGGTAGAAGCTCAGGTGCCAGAGGCAGAGGTGTCCCCTATATGTTCCTGCCTCCCATCCAATCTTAGCCATCTCCGTAAGCCAGGGTGACCACACATAACCCTTTCCCCAGCTGCAGAGTGCCATTCCTGTTACTTTGCTGGATCAGGGGTGGAGACAGAAAGGTGTCTCTGTTTTCTAGTCCAAACTCTGTGCCAGGCAGGTTCTCTATGCCTGGATCTTGGAAAGAGCCCTTCTCACAGTTCCTGCCCCTCCATCCTATGGCAGCCCCATTCTGCCTTGGACCCATGACTGGTCTTCAGTAGGAATTGCCTGCCTTCGTCGAGGTGGTAACACATCTCCACTTGGTATCAGCATAGATCCAACATGGCTTCCTGCCTTCCCCTGAGAAATAGAGGACTCATTTCCCTTCCTGCCTCTGCCCTCCTGTGTCTGTGTTGGAGTCCTAAGAGAGTCCTGCCCCTCTCCAGAGGCAGACACGGATATAATTTCTTTCCTTAGCAAAAGATTTTTCTTGTGTCCTAGGGACTGTAGTGTTGTGCAGTCCTTTGACTTAAGCCTCTTACTCTAGACCCGGGCCTTATGCGCATCCTCCAGCAGCCGCCAGTTATCTCCTCCACTCCTGACCCAGATCACGCCTCTCACTTGCTTGCACTCTCCCCAGTCTCCCACAAACACCTGCAGAAGACACAGGGAATAGCTTGTGTGTGACGGTGACCTACCTTTCTTTGGACCTCCGTTCAGCAACCAATCCCGCTATAGGACTTTAACAATGTGGGAGGTTTTCCTGAATTCCTCTTGCCTTTTTCCATTGCTTTCTTCTCCTTTCCCTGAACTCTACCAAAGACAAAACATTTGTGTGTCTCAAACTCTTCTCAGGAGAAACTTCTGTCTCTTTGAAATTCCTATCAATGGCTGTCTTGTTGCTTGAGCCCACTGTTGTATCTGAAAAAGTAACAGTTCGGTATATTATCTGCATTTTTTTTTCTTTCTTTCTTTCTTTTTATTTTATTTTATTTTACTTTGGTTTTGTTTCAAGACATGGTATCACTCTAGCTCAGGCTGTCCTGAAATTCACTCTGTAGGCTCAGGGTGGCCTAAACTCATGAGGTCCTCCTGCCTCTGCCTCCCAAGTGCTGGGACTAAAGGCGTGTGCCACCACACCCGGCTCTACGTTTATGTTCTTTTTTTTTTTTTAAATTTTATTCATTTTTATTTATTTGAGAGTGACAGAGAGAGAAAGAGGCAGAGAGAGAGAGAATGGGTGTGCCAGGGCTTCCAGCCACTGCAAATCAACTCCAGATGCATGTGCCCCCTTGTTCATCTGGCTAACGTGGGTCCTGGGGAATCGAGCCTCGAACCAGGGTCCTTAGGTTTCACAGGCAAGCACTTAACTGCTAAGCCATCTCTCCAGCCCTACGTTTATGTTCTTATTGGTAGTGTAGAAACAGTAACTTTCTTCTGTTTTTCTTTCTTTTGTTGGGTTGTTATATTCCATTTGGAAATGTGAGCCTTTATTAACTGTACTTCAGATGACTTTATTGAGGCACATTTTACATATCACACAATTCATTCATGTCAAATGTACAACCAAACCTTATTTCACACTACACATTTCCAACAGGCAGCAGTAGACTTCCTTTCTTGGTGGACCACTGTAAGTGATAGGAAGACCAGGGCCCTGAGATGTGTGAGAATGTAGAAAGTGCTTAGTAAATGCTAGTCAGAGAGAGAAGGATTATTCCAGAGACTGATGTGTACAGTTAGAAATGGCACCTAGGGCTGGACAAATGGCTCAATGGGTTAAGAGCACTTGTGCAAGAGCACAGACCTGTGTTCAATTCATAACACCCACTTAAAAACCAAGAACGGCTGTGCACATCTGTAACCCCAGTGCTCAGGGAAGTTGAGATAGGAGGATCACTATGGTTCACTGCTCAGCCAGCCTAGCCAAAAAACAGGTGCAAGCTCCAGGTTCAGTGAGAGACTCTGTCTTGATGTAAGGCAGGAGAGCAATAGAGGAGAACCTCCAATGGCCTCCTTGGGTTTCCACATACATGTATATAGGGCATATGCATCTGCATGCACATGTACACTATACATACTACATACACACACACCAAAATATGATGCTTGGATTCATCCCCCTTTGGATTTCTAGAATTATTTCCTATTTTCCTTGCCTTTAGTCTTCTTCCATTTTAACCTGTTTTTGTATTCGGTGGTTGTATACAACTATCACCATCAACTAGAACATTTTTATCACCCCAGCTATTCACCTACTGTCTGTCTGTAACTGACTTTCTCTGGAAATTTCATGCAAATGGAATCATATAATATGTGATCTTTTGTGCCTGATTCTCATTCTTTCTCTTACTCTCTCTCTCTTCCTGCTTTGAATTATGCCATAAAAGGCAAGGTGTCTTGAGGGCACCTCGGGAATCAGCTTGACCCCAGCCACCCAAAGTTCAGAGCACAGTGGTATAATCTCGTTTGAAAAACTTTGCTTTGAGAAGGGACCTTCAGGATGCCACTCGGGCCACCTGTGGAAGGATTTCTTCCATTTTAACCATCCAGGCAATCAGAGATCGCTGCAGCCATGGCCCTGTTGTTTGAGCTGGTCACAGACTACCAGTTTTATCCACATGATGCTGTTTTGACATACATACAGAAAACAAGAGTTGTGGGATCACAGAGCCTTCAGCCCATAATTCAGAGTAGTCCCAGGAAGGCAGGAAGTGTGTGGGAGTGTCAGAATCTCTGTGACTAGCCTCGGAGTGGTGTGTATAGGACACTGAGAAATGATGAGGCTGCAATGGCCACTGCAAGAAGAGCTACCAAGAACATGGCCCAGGAAAGCTGCAGAGCTAGCCCAAGACAGTATCCATATCTTTTACGTGTGTGTGTGTGTGTGTATCTTATATAATTCTTTTCCTTTTGTGCTGCTTATAAAGTTTCTTATCTTTTCTTCTGAACAGCAGAGCCTATGATATGAGACCGACCATAATATGCCTACTTGGGCTGTCTTTGTTTAGTTCTGAGAGCACACTGGATTTTTTGTATCTGTGAATTGATGCCTTCCATCAGTTTTGGAGGATTCTCAGTTATGATCGTTTTAAATAAATCAGCTCCTTGGAGGCTTCTAATTGCTTGCATACTAGATCAAATGATACTGCCCTGTAGATCTTATGTATTGTTTTCTTGACATTTAGTTTTCTCTTTTTGGTCTTTCAATTTGGATAACTGCTATTGGCATATATTCAAGTATGCTGTTCATTATCTGGGTCTAATGTGTCATAATTCAAATAAATGTGCTATGACTACATTTTTTTTTTCATTTTCAGCATTTACATCTAGATTGTCATCAAAGAGAAATTTCAGTCCCTTCTGCTGAAATTTTCCATCTACTCGTTTTCTGACTTTAAAATATTTTCCATAGTTATCTTAAAATCTATATCTAGGGAAGGAGAGATGGTTTAGTGGTTAAGGTACTTGCCTGTGAAGCCTAAGGACCCAGGTTCAATTCTCCAGGTCCCACATAGGCCAGATGCACATGGTGGTACATACATTTGGAGTTCGTTTGCACTGGCTAGAGGCCCTGGTGTGCCCATTCTCTCTGTCTCTCTCTGTGTCTGTCTCCAATAACTAAATAAATAAAAATAAATCTTTAAAAGATCTGTAATAATTCCAAGATCTGTAATAATTCCAACAAGGCCATCTGTGGGTCTTGGTATGATTTATAATTCTTGACTGTGCATCAAACATTTTGTATAACAAACAGTAGATTTTGAAGGAAATAATATTTACTTCCTCCAAAGGACATATTCTTTCTACTACTGAGTTGCTAGCTTGCAGGGTTGCATTAATTTGCTCTTTAACTGAGCTGAGTCTGTCCTTGGTTCAGGTTTTAGAGTGGTGTGGGCTATCCCTTGCTTCAAAAGACTTGAAGGAAGTGTCAGGGCTTTGGCAATAGTAGAATATGGATCTCAGCCTACACAAGACTCCACAGATATGGCCTATGTGTGTATGTGCATGTGTGTGTTTATGTGTATACACGTGTATGTGTGTACACATGTGTATGTGTAAGCCAGAGAACAGTGTCAGGAACCATCCTTCTTTCTGGCTGGTCAGACAACATCTCTCACTAGCCTGGAACTCATGAGATAGACGACACGGGGCCACAGAGCCTCACAGCTGTGCAGCCGCCACTTCGCCAGTGCTAGCTTATGAGCATTCGCCATCACACCTGGATTTATTTTTAATATGGGTCTGGGGATTGAAGCCAGCTCCTCATGCTTGCAAGGCAAGTACTTTATCAACTTAACTATCTCCCCAGCCCTCCATAGATCAATGTTTGCTTTAGAGAATAGCCACTAACTTCCTAAGTCATGAAGTCAATTTTGGCGGAGTGCTATTTACTGTCTAGTCTCACAGTCCAATCACTGCCCCTTGGTACACTGCCCTGCATCCAGCTTCTTTATCTCTAGCTTTTGGAAGGTTACTGCCAAGCTCTGGAGGAAAGTGGTCCTGTGGTCTGCATTCTTGGAGAGCTTTCTCACTACCTCAGGGAAGAGCAGCCTGATTTGTTGTGGAGGGATTTCTCGTTACTCTAACAGTCTTTGTTACCCAACAATTTCAAGTGCTTTCTTACATATCCCCCCCCCACCCTCCACCATTGGAAAACTATAACAATTAACTTGATGAAGGCATAGGTCACCTCAAACCAACTGGATATAACTCCAGTAAACTTGATGATGGCATGGCTCACCCCAAATCAACTGGATATAATTTTGACTCTCCCATCCTGCACTCACTTCAGCGGGCGCTGACTTTTACCTGGAAAATCCCCACCGTTCTTGAAAACTCTCAAACCTTCCAGGTGATGTTAGTAAAGAGCCTTGACTTACTCCTGACCTTAGACTGCATGCAGTCACGACCTTTAAGCATAATGAGCAGAGTTCCTAACATAACAGAACTAAGCAGAGCTGGGAGGAAATTGATTTTCATCTCATTCTTGTTAACATGAAAAAAAAAAAATTATCTAGATAACTCATAAACTTACGAAACCAGAACAGTAAAAATTGCATGGTAGTGTATGCCTGTAATTTCAGTACTTGAGAGGCAGAAAAAGGCAGGAGGCTCAGAGTTCAAAGCCAGTCTAGGCTGCACAGTGCCTTCAAGACCAATCTGAATACATGAGACTGTATGGAGTGGTGGGGGATGGGAGAAAGAGAAGGAAAGAAAGAACAAGAGGGAGAGAGAAAGAAAAACTGAGAAAATATAAGAAAGAGAAAAGAGAAAGAAAAAGAAACAAAAACAATTTCAACAAGTCAGAAGAGCCCAATAGAAAGCCAAAGAGCTATGGAAAGTGTGTGGGCTTTTTTCTACCAACAAATATGTGTCATTTCTCCATGCACACATCCATTCTATAATTCATCAATGCTAACCAGGCATACAAAAGTTTAATTTAATTCTGACTCTAACAATCAATAGAATGTTGGTGCACATAACCTGCCCTTCCCACACACAGGTTAAGGGTTCCATGTCATAAAACTTTATACCATAGTTATAATGTTTAATAGCCCGCCCATGTTTCTGACCAATTCACTGGCTAGTAAGTTTATAATGTTCTCTCTCAGTTTCTTGGGTATTCAAAGTTACTTATTTTCATTTTGTTTCATTAATTAAATATCCCCTCTTTCTTGTCTCCTATGCACCCTTTGCCCCTTCCTCCTTCTTCGGGTCTTTCCCTCAGCCTTTAAGAGAGTTATCTTTCGTTTCAGTTTTTCATTTCAACTGCAGGGCTTTTCCAGGCAAAAGTCAGCACCCACTCAAGTGAGTGCAGGATGGGAGAGTCAAAATTATATCCACTTGGCTTGAGGTGACCCATGCCATCACCAGTATGTGCAAATACCCACTCCTTATGTTTGTGCAAACTAAAGTTCTCAGGGGAACAAAGCCAAAACTATGCTAAAGAGTCCCTAAGGCTGGCTGATCAATGAGACCTTCATGAATGTGGAGAGTTGGAGTGCTGCAGATTCAGAGCCACGTAGTGTAATGGATACACTTAGAACAGCCAAATGGAAGAGGTGCGTAGGGCCAGGTAGGAGGAAAGATAGGCCCAGCGCTTCCACGACTGCCCTGGGAGCACCACCTTTCTAGAACATCAGGGCACTCACCAACCCAGTGGCTCCCAGAGTTCATTGTTGGACAAGTTTTATCCTTCACTATTCAGTGCTTTTTTCTCTCCCAAGTACAAGGAAATAGTCTTAATTTCTAATCAGGTCTTTGCTTACCTTCAGTCTCCATACTGAGCTACCTCATAGCATAAACTCAGATGTGGTCAAAAGGGTCCAGTAGGACTGGAGGGCTGGCTTAGCATTTAGGTGTTTGCCTGCAAAGCCAAAGGACCCAGGTTCTATTCCCCAGGACCCATGTTAACCAGATGTACAAGGAGCCGCACATGTATGGAATTCATTTGCAGTGGCTCGAAGCCCTGGTGCACCCATTCTTTCTCTCTTTCTCCCTCCCTCTCTCTCTCTCTTTCTCTGTCAAATAACTGACTAAATAAATATAAAATATTTTTAATAAAAGGGTCCAGTAAAAGTAGCAAATGACACTCCTATCTTCAGGAAATTCTAAGAGTTTTAGGAACACTCTGTCAGGCATCAGGAAAAAAAAAAGTCAGATATGCTATGTTTATACATAGGAAGTATTAACAATTCCAAGATACAGTTCTTTGAAAAAATAGAAAAGAAAGGTAACTCTCTTAAAGACTGAGAGAAAGACATGAATAAAGAAGAAGGGACAGAGGGGTGTATAGGAGGGAATAAAGAGGAGATACTCAATTATTGAACACAAAATGAAAATAAGTAACTTTGTATACCCAAGAAACTGAGAGAGAACATTATATGCTTATTAGTCATTGAATTCATAGTGCAGTACAAAAAGATAAATTTCTGAAAAAAGAAGCAATGCCAAAATTGGCATCAAAAGAAACAAATAATCTTAAAGGAGCAGCACACATTAGTAAGGAAGTAAGACTGGTAAAGACCTTGCTTTTCTATAGATAAGCATGACATGTAGATGGTTTTGCAAATGACAGCTAACAAACTTCCATGGAGGAGATTTTCCTATTGTATATAAGCTGTTCTAGAAAATAAGGGGGAAGTCAGAAACTCTCTCTATGAAACCTTGACAATAAGGGAAAGTTACAGGCCCATTTCTCTTAGGAGCTGCATATGAAAATCCCAAGGAAAACATGAGTTATCTCAACCTGATCTTCCTGCTTCCACTTCCCAAGTGATAAGATCACAGGGGTATGCCACAATGCCCAGTTATGTGGCACCAGATACTGAACTCAGGGCTTCATGTATGCTAGGAAGGCACTTTATCCACTGAGCCACATTCCCAGCCCTGAAATTAAACACTTAGTCTAGTTAAATATCTCCATATACTTATTCAGGTCTTATTTTTCTGAGCTTCAATATTTGTAGTCTTTTTATAAGGACAAGGAGATGAAAATCTGTCCAGGGCAGGGTGTCCTGGGTGTGGGGACCATTAGTCTCTTCTTTCTCTGGTGGTTAACCTTTCCTTAGAATATAACTACAATCTTCCTAAAAAGGGAGTTTTGAGATTTGGATTATCCATAAAAATTTTCCATCTGTGCATTGGTTTTAGATATTATACTAATGAGATTTTTTTCTGTTGTGTCATTACTATTGTTTAGGAATCCAATTGACCTTAAGTTGGTGTTTTGTTCTATACTTGTTTCCTATGATGGGCAAAACAAAGTATCGTAAAGGGGTGATCTAAAGCAGCAGAAATGGTTGAAATCTCTGCTAGCCTGTCAATTTCTGGTGACCCTGAGCATTCTTCAAGGTTTTTTGTTGTTTGGGTTTTTGTTGTTGTAATTTTTGTTTTTACCAGTTTTATCCACCCCCAAACTGGGACCCTTTTCCCTCTTAGAATTGTGAAACCAGGGCCAGATGTGGTGGCACATGCCTTTAATCCCAGCATTCGGGAGGCAGAGGTAGGAGGATGGCCATAAGTTCGAGGCCACCCTGAGACTACATAGTGAATTCCAGGTCAGCCTGCAAATACCCTACCTCAGGGAAAAAAAAAATTGTGAAACCAATCAAGGAGAAAAAAAAATGACATCAAAGTAGACAGGGGCTGGGGAGACAGTTCAGCCATTAAAGGCACTTGCTTGAAAAGCTTGCTGGCCTCAGGTTCAATTCCTTAATCTGTCTCTCTCTGTCTGTCTCTCTCTCCCCTCACACACAAAAAAAGTAAAAACAATTTAAAAAAATAGAACAGGGGGACTACTGAAAAGACAAAGGGATTCAGTAAAGGAGGACAGAGGAGAGGAAGCAAAGGAGAGTGGTGAGAAGGGATTATGGTCATGGTATACTGAGTATGTGTCTGAAGGTCATTAAAAAAATGTTCAAAAGAAAGAAAAAAAGGAAAGAAAAAAAAGAATTTTGAATCCAGTGATGAGTACTGATCAAGTCATGAATTTTATTTCTCACCAAGAGTAAAAGAACTAAGAGTTAAACTTACAAGTAAAGTACTACATCTTCTGAGGTTAGGAAGGCTAAAGACACAGGCTCAAAGACGAGATTGAGAGTGGATACTAATAATGGGCAGGAATATCTGTGTCTTTTCTGGGCATGGACTGAGGTTTGCTAGAAATTCAGTTCTCTTTTTATGATTCTTTTTTTTTTGTCATTTTCATGGCAACTGTTATGTAAGTGAAGAGTATGTCATTTAGTATACAGGTGGGATTATAGTGAACCTAGAGACTGTCTGGTGGTCTCTCCAGTAGCCATCTTACAGCTTAGTCTGGCCAGTCAGGCCAAATGTTCCAACTAGTGTAATGATGGCATTCCTGTTATGGGGGAAACCAACTGCTATCTGACTGGACTTAAGGCCCACTCCATCCATGGGAGGGAATTCCTGACTGGTACAGAAAACCTAAGGAAAAGCCCATGGGTGGAGAGAGCATAAGCCTAGCAGGATGGGGGGACCATTACTGTTTTCTGGCTAAATAGATTTATTGTGCCCATCAAGCTGCCCTATAAATACTTATATTCATGGCCATATGTTAATTCTATTCTAATTTTAGTGCTGAAGGCTCCACTATCACTTGAGTCACCCCAGTGGTCATTGCCATCTGAAAAGAGAAGCTTCTCTAAATAAAAGTGAGAGAGAGGATAAGGCATCTTCTGCATCTATTTAATCTCAAATGTCTTCAGCTTTAGGTAATCTCTTTTTGTGTGCATTTGTGAATTTCTCATTTTTTATAATTTCATATATGCATAACATGTATTATGATCATATTCGAGCCCTCTTACACTAACCTTTCCCCTCCCACTCCTGCTGACCCCCTTCCTCTTCCCAGGTGGTTTCCCCTTCTACTTTGATGTATTTTGTGTATATGTGATACAATGAATATAATTATGGTTGCTTACATAAATACAGATGGAGTGAGTATTTACTGGTGATAGGGAATTTACCAGTGGCTATATCACTGAAGAAAATGTCTCCCCTTATGCAACAACTATGAACTGCCAATGGTTCCTGAGGGAAGGGTGGAAGTTCATGGGCATTACATCACCCATGATGGAATATTGACAAGTCCAGTCTTTGGCAGATCTTGTGTAGGCAACCACAGTTTCTGTGAGCTCAGGTCAACAGCCATCATGTCATCTCCAGAAGACATTGTCCCACAGCATTGCTCCCTCTCTTCCATCTCTTACATTCTTTCTATCCCCTCTTCCATGATTTTTCTTGAGTCTTAGAGGGGGATAACATAGATACCCTGTAAGAGCCGAGCATTCAACAATCACTTATTTTCAGCTTTCGATAATCTTTATATTAATGCTGGAGTTCCAAGTGGCTCTTACAGTATCAAAGATAATGGATGTCCAACATTTTCTTCCCAGGATAAACCTAATACAGCTGGAGTGCTTTCCTTTCCCATACATTTCCTTACAAAAGTGAGGATTTCCAACTTTTTTTTTTTTCTATTTCTAAACTAGTTTATATATTCTAGGTAAAGTAGGGCAAAAGTAGTATAGAGCTTGCAGGTTTCAGAGGGAGACAGAATCTGAAGATAATTTTGTAAGTGTGTTGTTTTAGGGAGATTGTGTTGGGTTTGTTTTGTTCTATCATTGTTTTGAGACAAGGTCTTCCTATATAGCCCAAGCTGACTTTGAACTCATATTCTTCTGCCTTAACTTCCTGAATGCTGAGATCATAGGTATGAATCACCATGCTAAGCTAGAGAGCACTTTTATTATGTGTTCATGAGTAACCTTTTCATTGTGACTAAAGGCCTGGTGGGAGCAACATAAGGAAGAAAGGAGTTTATTTTGGTTCAGTTATAGACAGTAGACTCCATGATGGCAGGGAAGCTGTGGTGGGCCAGATCATCACATAGACATGCAGGAAGCAGAGGAGAAACATCAAATAAGGCCAGGCTATAAAACATCAAGGCATACTCCCATTTCTTCCAGCAAGGTTCAACCTTCCCAAATATCACCACCAGCTGGGGACCAAGTGTTCGGATGCATGAGCAGATTGGGGACATTTTACATTCAAACCACAACAGACTTTCATCACTGTGTGTGACAGAAGACAATGAAGGGAGGAATGATGTGTCTCAGCCCACAGTTTCAGAGCTTTCATTCTGTGGGTGTGGCAGAGAAGAGAACCTGCATTGCAGGCTTTCTCTCTCTCCTTGTACTCCATCTAGGCCCCTGTAGCACAGTGCTTCCTCATTCAGGGTAGGTCTTCCCCCTTAGTCAATCCTATCTGAAAATACCCTTACCTTCATATGTAGGAATTAGTATAGACACTCCTAGTCATTTCTTGACCCAATCAAATTTTCAGGACTGACCATCACATTATGAACTATGTTATTCAATGATTACATTTTAAAGATAATAGACGTCATTTTGTAAATGTTTTATGCACAGAAAACTTGAGGACATAGCCAAGTGTCCTTATACCCTTCAATCTTCTACTATAGGTATCTTCTACTGTTGTAACACACTAATATCATGTAATAAATGTGTATGTATAGAATGTGCTATTATAGTGACATGTTTACTCTGGTACATTGTTTACTGTGGTACATTCATGATCCTGCATCAATATATTGACATTTACTGAAGTCTGTATTTTGCTCAGTTTCCCTGTTTTTACCTAATGTCCCTCCCCACCCCAGTCCCCTATATTACATTTAGTAGTCATATTTTCTCAGGATCATTTGGCTTATAGGGAGTTTCTCAGATGTTCCATATTTTATTTATTTATTTTTGTATTGCTTCATGAGAGAGAGAGAGAGAGAGAGAGAGAGAAAGAATATTGGCATGCCAGGGACTCCATCCACTGCAGTCAAACTCCAGGTATGTGCCCCACCTTGTGCGCATGTGTAACCTTGTTCACTGGCATCATCTTGTGCATCTGGCTTACATGGGATATGGATAGTCAAACATGAGTCTTTAGGCTTGGCAGACAAGTGCTTTAACTGTTGTCAGGTGTCCCCCTTAATCTTAGGTGTTTTGGATGCTAGGCTCCCCAGCTGATGGCAATTGGAAATTAAAGCCTCTTGGAGGCAATGTTTTGTTGGGGACAGGTTTATAGGTATTATAGCCACTTTCCCTATGCCAGTGTTTGGCACACTCTCCTGTTGCTATTGTCCTCCTTGTGTTGGCCAGGGGGTGATGTCCACCCTGTACTCATGCCATCGTTTTCCCCTGCCATCATGGAGCTTCCCCCTCAAGTCGATAAGCCAAAATATTTTTCCCACAAGCTGCTCTGATTTCTGCCAGCAATGCGAACCTGCCTGCAACAACCACTAAGCAATCTCCCCAGCCTTATTTATTTTTAATAAATTATTTACTTGAAAAAGAATGGGCATACCTGGTCTTCTTGCCACTGCAAATGGAATGCCACATGCATGTACCACTTTGTGTATCTGGCTTTATGTGGGTACTGCATAACTAAACCCAAGCATCTTTAACTGCTGAACCATCTTTCCAGTTCAAAGTATGTATTCTTTTTATTTTTTACTATTTTTTTTTAGGCAGGTTCTCACTAGAGCCCGGGTTGACCAGGAACTCACTCTGTGGTCCCAGGCTGACCTCAAACTCACAGTGATTCTCCTACATCAACTCCTAAGTGCTTCCTAAGTGCTGGGATTAAAGGCGTGCACCACCATGACTTGCAAATGTTCCTTATTCTTTCTTTTCTTTATCAACAAGTTCCATGATTATAAACAATATCCCATGGTAATGCCCTCCCTCCCCCCACTTTCTCCTTTGAAACTCCATTCTCCATCATATCCCCTCCCCATCTCAATCAGTCTCTCTTTTATTTTGATGTCATTAACTTTTCCTCCTCTTATGATGGTCTTGTGTAGGTAGAGTCAGGCACTATGAGGTCATGGATAACCAGGCCATTTTATGTCTGGAGGGAGCACATTGTAATGAGTCCTACCCTTCCTTTGGCTCTTACATTCTTCCCGCCACCTCTTCCACATTAGACCCTGAGCCTTGGAAGGTGTGATGGAGATGTTACTCAGTACTCCAGTCACTTCTTTCCAGATTATGATACCTACTGAGTCATCCCAAGGTCACTGTCATCTGAAGAGAGAAGATTCTGTACCCAAAGTGAGAGTAGCGTTAATATAAGGGTATATATATTAGGAGAAGTGCTTACTGGGAAGTTTGATAAGCATTGTATATACATTTTTCCAGACATCAGCAGATATTACACCCCTAGGGCTCATGTTTTAAGTTTTCAGTATCAGGGATGTATTCCCTCCCATGGAGTGGGCCTCCAGTCAATTGGAGGGAAGTTGCTTTCCACCATGACAGACCTGCCACTATTGCACCTGTTGGCTCTATTGTACTGGCTGGCCAAATAGAAGGCTTGCAGTGTCCACTGTTGAGTATCTTCACTGGTGGTATCTGTGTCTCCCATTGAACTACATGTAGAATGGCTTCTTCCAGCTTTCTGTCAGCTGGTCAGAGGTTATCAGCTCAGTTCCAGCAGGATTTCTCAATGGCCTTGCAGCCCAAGTATGTGGAGTCTTTAGCAATAGAGTCTTACCATCTATTCCTGCTGTAAAACCAAGGACCTCAGCAATGATATATAATATTTTGGGGGCATCAGGGACCTCCCTGGCTAACAACTTACTGGAGGTATCCCATCCCTGGCACTGAAAATTTTCTAGCAAATGTTCCTTCTTCTTGATGACTTGTTTTGAGGAGTATTGGTCAGTATTTGTATAGTTTCCTCAGATGGGATTTGTCTGTTTTTTTTTTTTTCTTTGCTTCCTTTTGGTTAGACTGGGTTTATGAGTTTGAGAAGACTAGGGAGATAACATGTCATTTTCATCACATGATAGAATGGAACACATGGTTATGACCAGTGCTGCTGATGCTGGTCAGTGGCAGCCTGAACAGAGCCGAGCTGGAGACACAGCCCCACACTGTTGCCTGCAGCAGGAGCAGGAGGACTTCTTCCCCAGCATCATCATTCCACTGAAGCTGGGCTTCTTGACTGTACTGCTGAGTCTGTATCAAACAAAGATTGGGTTATTAAGAAAAGGTGTTGTGGACTTTCGGTTAAGATGCCGGCATAGGTACCACGCCAAAGCAGCCTGGGGGGGCAAAGGCCAAAAAAAAAAAACCTCAGCAAAACACAAACTTTTACTAAAACGTGAGGTGTATAGGAAATTGAAACGGCAGCAGAGAAGTGGAGAAGTAGGAGAGATCCAGAGCATCCACAGCCCACACAGGCCAGCAGAAGCAGCTGCAGCTGGTCCACAGACCGTGGCGGCAGCAGTGTGCCAGAAAGCCACCAGGCTCTGCTTGAGCCTCAGGAAAAGCCAGGCAAGGGGATTTTCCACTCACACCAGAGCTCTCCACAAACTCAAGAAACATGAACAACAGAGAAGCAGATCACAAGGTAGAAGAACACGTGGAACAGCGAAAGAACTAGAGCAGCTGCAGCTCCCTCCCCTCCCCCATCTCCAGTGCCCAGCTCCAGCGAACAGAGCAGTGGCCCGGGACCCAACCACACCAACTTGAACCAACAGTGGGACCCAAGAAGGAGCAGAGGTAACTGGGATTACACCAGGGAAGGGTCTCACCTGGTCACAAGCTGACCTGGAACCCTCAACAGATCTGAAATCTTAACCTCCTTGTTGTCAGGATTAAGGGAGTGGGTGGGGTACCACACACCCTAAGGGACAGTTAGATGATCTGGCTGTCATAATACCTAATCTTGGATAAATACTCTGAGCTGCTTTTCATTGAAAGTGTACATTGTTTAGTTAAATTTTAGAATCTGCCTGTATTTTGTTCTACTCAGCCTACTTGAATATTCTCATAGCAGGCAAACCTAACACCTACGGTCACTTTTGTAGATACTCTGAGAGTCTTGAGAGCTACACCTAACGCCTTAAGATCCTACCCTGAAGATATATAACATCAGATTGTCTGATACATCTAATAATACCCAGCTATTTAGAAAATCCAATCATTAAATAATCTAGGATACAAAAATATATACATTATAACACAAGAAACACCAAAAATCAAGACATTATAAATCCACCAAAAAGTATTAATGCATCAGAAATGACATCCAGTGAGAATGAGTTGGAGTTAGAAAAAATGCCTGAAAAACATTTAAAAGAATGATTATAAATATGTTCACAGAAGAAATCAAAAGAATGAATGAGGAAATCAAAGGAATCAAAAAAAAAACACAGGACACCAATTTAATGAAATAAAGAGGTCAATACTAGACATAAATGAGGAAATAGAAATAATAAAGAAAAATCAGTCAGAATTACTAGCAATGAAGAACACAGTTAATGAAATAAAAATCTCTGTAGAAAATCTCACCAGTAGAATGGATGGAGAGGAGAGAATATCTAAGCTAGAAGACCAGGTGGCAGACCTAATACAGTCCAACAAAGAGAAAGACAAACTAATAGAAAAGTATGAGTGGGAATTTCAAGATATTCGGGACACTATGAAAAGATCAAACAAGAATTCAGGGCATAGTAGAAAGAGAAGAATTTCACTACAAAGGCATAGTAGGCGTCTTCAACAAAATCATAGAAGAAAACTTCCCCCAAATTGGGAAAGAAGTGTCAGTGCAGATACAGGAATCCTTTAGAACACCAGCCAGACAAAACCTGAAAAGAACCTCTCCTCGCCATATTATAATCAAACTACCAAACACACAAGCCAAAGAAAAATATTGAAAGCAGTCAGAGAGAAAAATCAAGTTACCTATAAAGGCAAGCCTATCTGTATTACAGCAGATTATTCAACACAAACATTAAAAGCCAGAAGGGCTTGGAGTGATGTATTCCAAGTTCTGAAAGATAAAAACTGTCAACCAAGGTTACTTTATCCTGCAAAGCTATCCATTCAAATAGATGGAGAAATAAGGACATTCCATGACAAAAGCAAGCTAAAGGAGTATTTGAAGACAAAACCAGCTCTACAGAAAATAGTTGAAAGAATCCGCCATGCTGAAGAGAAAGAAAAGTACACATATAAGGAACCGGGAAAAAACAAACACTACTCAAATACTAGTTAACACAAGAGAGCAAAGGTAAAACTGGAGAACTACAAAAAAATGGCAAAAATGAATACATACCTTTCAATATTATCTCTTAATATCAACAGCCTCAATGTCCACACCAAAAGGCATAGGTTCACAGACTGGGTTAAAAAGCAGGATCCTTCAATTTGTTGCCTCCAAGAAACCCACCTTTCTACAAAGGATGGACACTATCTTAGGGTGTGCTGCAGTCCGGTTCACATTGCTGGTAGAAATCACCCAACCAAGAGCAGTTTCTGGGAAAAAGAGATTTATTTGGCTTACAGGCTCGAGGGGAAGCTCCACGATGGCAGGGAAAACGATGGCATGAGCAGAGGGTGGACATCACCCCCTGGCCAACATAAGGTGGAACACAGCAACAGGAGGGTGTGCCAAACACTGGCATGGGGGAACTGGCTATAAAGCCCATAAGCCCGCCCCCAATGATACACTCCCTCCAGGAGGCATTAATTCCCAAATATCCATCAGCTGGGAACCTAGCATTCAGAACACCTAAGTTTATGGGGGACACCTGAATCAAACCACCACAGGGTGAAAGGTTGGAAAACGGTGTTTCAAGCCAATGAGCCTAGAAAACAAGCAGGGGTTGCTATCCTAATATCTAACAAGGTAGACTTCAGTCCAATGTTAGTCAAGAAAGATAAGGAAGGTCACTTTATATTGATTAAGGGCACACTCCAACAGGAGGACATTACAGTCTTAAACATATATGCACCTAACCTGGGGGCCCACAAATTCATCAAACAAACACTATTAGAACTAAGGTCACAGATAACACCAAACACAGTGGTAGTGGGGGACTTCAACACCCCACTCTCATCAATTGACAGGTCATCCTTGGAAAAAATAAACATAGAGGCATCTGGACTAAATGAGGTCATAGAAGAAATGGACCTAACAGATATCTACAGGACATTTCATCCAAATGCTGCAGAATATACATTCTTTTCAGTAGCACATGGAACATTCTCTAAAATAGACCATATATTACTACACAAAGCAAATCTTAACAAGTACAGGAAAACTGAAACAAATCCTTGCAATCTGTCTGACCACAATGGAATCAAACTACAAATCCATAGCAAGAAAGGCTATAGAGCATACACAAAATCATGGAAATAAAACACCACACACTACTAAATGATGAAAGGGTCAATGAAGAAATCAAGAAGGAAATCAAAAAATTTATAGAGTCAAATGATAATGAAAACACAACATACCAAAATCTCTGGGACACAATGAAGGCAGTCCTAAGAGGTAATTTTATACCTTTATGTGCCTATATTAAGAAATTAGAAAGGTCGCAACTAAACGACCTAATGCTTCACCTTAAAGCCTTGGTAAAAGAAGAACAAGGCAAACCAAAAATCAGTAGATGGGAAGAAATAATAAAGATTAGGGCAGAAATTAATGAAATAGAAACAAAAAAAAATCCAAAGAATCAATGAAACAAAGAGTTGGCTCTTTGGAAGGATAAACAAGATTGATAAACCCTTAGCAAATCTGACCAAAAGAAAGAGAGAAGAGACACAAATTAATAAAATTAGAGATGAAAAAGGTAACATCACAACAGATGCCAGAGAAATTCAAAAAATCATAGAGACATACTATAAAAGCATATGCTCCACAAAGTATGAAAATCTGAAAGAAATGGAAGATTTCCTTGATTTATATGACCTACCTAAATTAAATCAAGATGAGATTAATAACTTCAATAGACCTATAACACGCATGGAGATCCAAACAGTTATCAAAAATCTCCCAACTACAAAATGTCCAGGCCAAGATGGATTCACTGCTGAATTTTACCAGAACTTCAGGGAAGAACTAACCTTATTGCTTAAGATTTTCCATAAAATAGAAGAAGAAGGAATCCTACCAAATTCCTTCTATGAAGCCAGCATCACCCTGATACCAAAACCAGGCAAAGATAGAACAAAACAAGAAAATTACAGGCCAATATCACTCATGAACATAGATGCAAAAATTGTTAACAAAATATTGGCAAACAGAATACAAGAACATATCAGAAAAATCATTCACTCTGACCAAGTAGGCTTTATTCCAGAGATGCAGGGATGGTTCAACATTCACAAATCGATAAATATAATACATTATATAAATGAACTGAAGGACAAAAGTCATATGATCATCTCATTAGACGCAGAGAAAGTGTTTGACAAAATCCAACATCCCTTCATGATAAAAGTCCTACAAACACTGGGAATAAATGGAACATATCTCAATATAATAAAGGCTATTTATGACAAGCCTACAGCCAACATATTACTAAATGGGGAAAAACTAGAAGCTTTTCCACTAAAATCAGGAACAAGACAAGGGTGTCCACTGTCCCCACCTTTATTTAATATCGTACTGGAAGTCTTAGCCATAGCAATAAGGCAAGAGACACACATAAAAGGGATACAAATTTGAAAGGAAGAGATCAAGTTATCATTATTTGCAGATGACATGATTCTATACATAAAGGACCCTAAAGACTCTACCAGCAAACAGTTAGAGCTGGTCAAAACCTACAGCCATGTAGCAGGACACAAAATAAATACACAGAAATCAGTAGCCTTCATATATGCTAACAACAAACACACAGAGGATGAAATCAGAGAATCACTCCCATTCACAATTGCATCAAAGAAAATAAAGTACCTTGGAATAAACCTAGCCAAGGAAGTAAAGGATCTCTACAATGAAAATTATAAAACACTCAAGTGAAAAATTGCAGAAGACACTAGGAAATGGAAAAACATCCCTTGTTCCTGTATTGGAAGAATCAATATTGTGAAAATGGCAATCTTACCAAAAGCAATCTACACATTTAATGCAATCCCCATCAAAATTCCAAAGGCATTCTTTATGGAAAGAGAAAAAACAATCCAAAAACTCATCTGGAATCACAAAAAACCTCAAATATCTAAAAAAATACTGAGCAACAAAAATAAGGCTGGTGGTATCACCATACCTGATTTTAACCTATACTAAAGAGCCATAGTAACAAAAACAGCATGGTACTGGCACAAAAGCAGATATGTAGATCAATGGAACAGAATAGAGGATCCAGATATAAGTCCAGGTAGCTATAGCTACCTGATATTCGATAAAAATGCCAAAAATACTCATTGGAGAAAAGACAGCCTCTTCAGCAAATGGTGTTGGGAAAACTGGATCTATATCTGCAGAAGGATGAAAATAGATTCTTCTCTCTTGCCATGCACAAGAATTAAGTCCAAATGGATTAAAGACCTTAACATCAGACCTGAAACTGAAATTGCTAGAGGAAAAAGTAGGGGAAACCCTTCAACATATTGGTCTTGGAAAAGACTTTCTGAATATAACCCCAATTGCTCAGGCAATAAAACCACAGATTAACCACTGGGATCTCATGAAATTAAAAGTATTTTGTACTGCAAAGGACACTGTGAATAAAGCAAAGAGGCAACCTACAGGATGGAAAAAGTCTTTGCCAGCTATATATTTAATAGAGGATTAATATCTAGGATATACAAAGAACTTAAAAAGTTAAATAATAAGAAATCAAACAAGCCAATTAAAAAATGGTCTTTGGAGCTAAATAGAGAGTTCTCAAAAGAGGAAATACAGATGGTGTATAAGCATCTAAAAAAATGTTCTACATCCCTAGTTATCAGGGAAATACACATTAAAACTACATTGAGATTCCATCTCACTCCTGTCAGATTGGCTACCATCATGAAAACAAATGATCATAAATGCTGGCGGGGATATGGAAAAAGGGGAACCCTTCCACACTGTTGATGGGAATGCAATGTGGTCCACCCATTGTGGAAATCAGTGTGGAGGTTCCTAAGACAGCTAAAGATTGATCTATCATATGACCCAGCTATAGCACTCCTAGGCATATATCCTAAGGACTCATCCCATTTCCTTAGAAGTACATGCTCAACCATGTTTATTGCTGCTCAATTCATAATAGCTGGGAAATGGAACCAGCCTAGATGTTTCTCAACAGATGAGTGGATAATGAAGATGTGGCACATTTATACAATGGAGTTCTACTCAGCGGTAAAGAAAAATGAAGTTATGAAATTTGTAGGAAAATGGATGGATCTGGGAAGGATTATACTAAGTGAGGTAGCCCAGGACCAGAAAGCCAAGCACCGCATGTTCTCCCTCATATGTGGATCCTAGCTACAGATGATTGGGCTTCTGCGTGAGAAGGAAAAAACTCAGTAGCAGAGGCCAGTAAGTTAAAAAGGAGATATAAAGGGAAGAGAAAGGAAGGGAAGAGGGTACTTAATAGGTTGGTATTGTATATATGTAAGTAAAAGAATGGATTAATGGGGGTGAAAAGGCCCAAAGTGAGGTCAGGGGAAGAGATTGAGTAAAGGAAAGGTGGAGGGAGGGATAATCAAAATCTAAGAGGATATAAATAAATAATATGGAATCCTCTGGTTTCAGACAATGGAACATTCAGGAGCCATAGATCGTTGTTAGAAAATTTTCAATGCCAAGGATGGGATACCTCCAGTAAGTTGTTGGCCAGGGAGGTCCCTGGTGACCCCAAAATATTATAGGTCATTGCCAAGGCCCTTGGTTTCACACCAGGAATAGATGGTAAGACTCTATTGCTGAAGACTCCACATACTTGGGCTGCAAGGCCACTGAGAAATCCTGCTGGAACTGAGCTGATAACCTCTGACCAACTGACAGAAAGCTGGAAGAAGCCATTCTACATGTAGTTCAATGGGAGACAGAGATACCACCAGGCTGCTTTGGCGTGGTACCTACGCCGGCATCTTAACCGAAAGTCCACAACACCTTTTCTTAATAACCCAATCTTTGTTTGATACAGACTCAGCAGTACAGTCAAGAAGCCCAGCTTCAGTGGAATGATGATGCTGGGGAAGAAGTCCTCCTGCTCCTGCTGCAGGCAACAGTGTGGGGCTGTGTCTCCAGCTCGGCTCTGTTCAGGCTGCCACTGACCAGCATCAGCAGCACTGGTCATAACCATGTGTTCCATTCTATCATGTGATGAAAATGACATGTTATCTCCCTAGTCTTCTCAAACTCATAAACCCAGTCTAACCAAAAGGAAGCAAAGAAAAAAAAAAACAAAACAGACAAATCCCATCTGAGGAAACTATATAAATACTGACCAATACTCCTCAAAACAAGTCATCAAGAAGAAGGAACATTTGCTAGAAAATTTTCAGTGCCAGGGATGGGATACCTCCAGTAAGTTGTTAGCCAGGGAGGTCCCTGATGCCCCCAAAATATTGTATATCATTGCTGAGGTCCTTGGTTTCACAGCAGGAATAGATGGTAAGACTCTATTGCTAAAGACTCCACATACTTGGGCTGCAAGGCCATTGAGAAATCCTGCTGGAACTGAGCTGATAACCTCTGACCAGCTGACAGAAAGCTGGAAGAAGCCATTCTACATGTAGTTCAATGGGAGACACAGATACCACCAGTGAAGATACTCAACAGTGGACACTGCAAGCCTTCTATTTGGCCAGCCAGTACAATAGAGCCAACAGGTGCAATAGTGGCAGGTCTGTCATGGTGGAAAGCAACTTCCCTCCAATTGGACTGGAGGCCCGCTCAATGGGAAGGAATATATCCCTGATACTGAAAACTTAAAACTGGAGTAATCATGAGCCCTAGGGGTGTAATATCTGCTGATGTCTGGAAAAAATGTATATACTATGCTTACCAAACTTCTCAGTAAGCACTTCTCCTAATATATATACCCTTATATTAACGCTACTCTCACTTTGGGTACAGAATCTTCTCTTTTCAGATGGCAGTGACCTTGGGATGACTCAGAAGGTATCATAGTTCTGGAAAGAAGTGACTGGAGTACTGAGTAACATCTCCATCACACCTTCCAAGGCTCAGGGTCTAATGTGGAAGAGGTGGCGGGAAGAATGTAAGAGCCAAAGGAAGGGTAGGACTCATTACAATGTGCTCCCTCCAGACATAAAATGGCCTGGTTATCCATGACCTCATAGTGCCTGACTCTACCTACACAAGACCATCATAAGAGGAGGAAAAGTTAATGACATCAAAATAAAAGAGAGACTGATTGAGATGGGGAGGGGTATGATGGAGAATGGAATTTCAAAGGGGAATGTGGGGGGAGGGAGAGTATTACCATGTGATATTTTTTATAATTATGCCAAATGTTAATAAAAACTGAGAAAAAAATTAACAAAAAAAGAAAGAAAAGGTGTTGCTATGGCTTAGCAGTTAAGTCATTTGCCTGCAAAGCCAAAGGATCCCAGTTCAATTCTCCAGGACCCACATAAGCCAGATGCACAAGGGGGTGCATGTGTTTGGAGTTTGTTTGCAATGGCTGGAGGCCCTGGCATGCCCATTCTCTCTCTCTCTCTCTCTCAATCTCTCCCTCTCCCCCTTTTTCTCTCTTAAATAAAGAAAAATAAATAAATAAATAAAAATAAATTAAATTAAATGAAGGCTGTTTATGACAAACCTATAGCCAACATTATTTAAAAAAGAAGAAGAAAGAAAGAAAGAAAAAGGAAAGGTGTTACAGCTGAGCATGGTGGCGCATGCCTTTTATCCCAGCACTAGGAAGGCAGATGTAGGAGGATCGGCAGAGTTCAAGGCCACCCTGAGATTATTTAGTGAATTTCAGGTCAACCTGAGCTAGAATAAGACCCTACCTCAGAAAAAAAAGAAAAGAAAGAGAGAAAAGGTATTAGCATATTAGCATAGATTTAAACATAGGCATTAATAGAAGGAGAGGTCCTTAGGGAAAGGATACATCATCCCCAAGTGTAAGTGTGGGCGTCTCACACAAGTATCTTAACAATAGCCATATATACAGTGTTGATGGCTGCTAAAGTTACATTATTCTCAGGATGTATCTCTGTCTCTCTCTCCGTCTCTATCTCTTGGTAGGTGAGATTATAGAGTTGTCCCTGGGGTACATTGGATAGGTGACATATGGTAAGACAGAAGCATAGATCACAAATGCTGCACAAGGAAGTCTAGACACATTTTTATTGTGATCACAGTTTACAGCCTTGTTTGTGAGATTCCAGAAAATTGCAGATTTATGTTGGGGAAAGCAGTAAGTCCAGAAGCAAATCTCATGTATGCTTGGGCCTTCAAGCATGGTTTATTGCTGTTATTACATTCATATTTGACCTATGTCTATATAAAAGTAATAGTGTCTCCATGGTAGGTAAACTTCACAGCAGGTAAGAGACCTAACCAGACGTTGGAGTGAAGGGTTCCGTTTCTGACCCTGTCCTCTCTGTTTTCCCTGTGTCTCTGTCCTGCCCCAGGGCGGATGGTGAGGGCTTGGCTGAGTACTAGGCATGAGGTTTTTCTACCACAGAAGTTCCTCCCTCCTCCCCATTCCACGCCTAGACCCTGAAACAAAGTCACTATGCACGGAATAACTACCTTCCTTATTTTTTTTTAATTTTGTACTTACATACATAAAAAATATATTTCCTCCGGTCAAACTTGGCAGATATGTTGGAATCAATTTATTTTAGTTTTCTCTCATGAATTAAAAAAAGTCAGATGTGGTATGCCCTGTTTTACTCTCTGAATCAATCATTTATCTGTATTTTCCTTCCCTTGCTCACATTGCTGGAAAGTCGCCCACCTTTTCAGTGCTCTCATGAATTGGCTCTTTCCTTGGCGGATCCCTGTATTGTTTGTTTCTTCTTCTGTTAGTGTGACACTTGCTCCCTTCCTGTTACTGTTGTGGTCTTTCTAATCTTGACTTTGATACCTACTTTATTTATTCTTTTTCATAGCTTTTTTTTTTTTCTTTCAAGTTAGGGTCTCACTCTAGCCTACGCTGACCTGCAATCACTCTGTAGTCCCAGGCTGGCCTAGGATTCATGGTGATCTTTCTACTTAGGCTTCCCCAGGGCTGAGATATAAGGTGTGTGCCACCATGTTGGGCTTTCATAGCTATTTAATACCAGCACCATTTACACTCGCATATTCTAACTTGATACTGTTTGGTGGCATTGTACAATACTTGATGTTGTACAATACTTGATTGTAGCGTACTATCATCATTATTCCTTGCCCAATAGTTTGCATTGTCATTTTTAGTTATATTGCAGTGGTGAATTTGCACGTTGTTGAGATCTCCTTTGTGACTGGTGTTGTGAGCACTTGGGTTTTCACATGTACTTGAACATAATGTATTGCCTCTCTGTTTCCTTTTTTTTTCACCTTTCTGGAATTTGCATTAAGTACTTGTTATGCCCAGTTCTCGGCACCTCCAGTGACCACCAAGGAGAACCAAACATATATGCAAGTGCAAGGAGCTTTATTTTCGGGCATAAGCTCGGTCTCTTGACTTTACCAACGCAGTGGGTCTGTACAAGAGCCCTGAGTAGTGGGAGGGTAGGGTTTTTATAGGGGTTTGAACATAGAAGAAGGGGATGGGTACATGATTGGTTGATTTAAACAGTGTACTCTTCTGGTTGGCTTAGGATTTTGGTGGGCAAAGTTGGCGGGCTGGAGCTAGGGGAATTGAGCTCATTTATGGCTATGGGAATGTCTCATGACTTCAGGAATGTATGGGATAATCAGTTTAACTGTTAAGCCTACCCTTACGGCAAGGTTGGTGGGCTGGGTCTAGGGGAATTGAACTTATCTTATGGCATAATCAGTTTCCAGTAACTGTTAAACCCATCCTTAGATCTTGCCGGGAAACAGAAACTTAGGTCTACTGAGGACTCTGAAGCCTGTCATGGCGTCCATCTGGTTCCCGAGTCCTTCAGTATGGATATTAATTAACACTTTTAGTTTCATATTCTTCCAACACTATACTCCTTGATGATTTCTGGCATAAGTCCTCAATCTGAGCTTCTAGCTCCCTAATTTAATTTTTGTTTACCTTCTATTAAGGGAAACTGAGACACACAAAATGGGTACCAGAGACTGAGTGGAGAATCAGGATGAAAGTTTATTTTCATGCCAGCATGGGCCTAAGGGAATCTCTTCCAAAGCCTGGACCCTGTTTCTTGGTGGTTCAGAGTTCATATACCTTATTTTGGACTACTCTCCTTATTGTGAAGTCTCAGAGCCCAGAGCCTCAGCCTAGTGCCAGAGACCTTGAGTGTGAAATGGGCAAGTTTTACAGAAACAGAAAAATGGTTAGTGTAGCAGACAGCTTCAGGTTCGCTGAGATGAACTTCCAGACCAGGCACAGTTATGGAGGAAAGGATATTTATGGAAGCTTAAAGATCCGGGGAAGTTCCATAATGGCAGACAGGTCCAAGCAGAGAGAGAGAGAGAGAGAGAGAGAAGTACAAGCCAAAAGCCAAAAGTGACACAGCCTAGCACACTTCAGGAACTCCAGCTAGGCACACTTTGCATGTCTTTAGATTGAAATCTCAAACCTACCACCACACCTTAGGATCCACCCAGTGACACTGCCTCCAGCCAGATGTCTGTGCTGTGTTCTACTGGGAATTTTGCATTTCCTTTACTTTTACTAACTCTACTTGGAATTCTTCTGTAGGGAACAGCTACTTCTTCTCCATTCAGTTAACCTTTTATTTATTTTTATCAGAACGCAGTCATGGATTTTTAAAATTTTATTAACAAATTCTAAAATGGCTTTTCCTTTTTTTAAAAAAAAAACTTTTTTGAAATTAACAACTTCCATGATTATAAAAAATATCCCATGGTAAGGCCCTCCCTCCCCCCCCCCTTTCCCCTTTAGATTTTTTTTTCTTAATTTTTTTCTAAAATTTCTTTATTTGTGACTCATAATTCAACTTTGATAACTTGGAGCCCTTTTAAGTCAGTTCCTGTGCCATTTTGAGGTGGCTCCTATATTACTTAAAGATTTTTAAAAAATTTTTTATGTATTAGAGAGAGAGAGAGGGCGAGGGAGACAGACAGAGTGAGAATGGGCATGCCAGGGCCTCTTGCCACTGCATACGAACTCCAGATGCTTGTGCCACCATGTGCATCTGGCTTACGTGGGACCTGGAGAACTGAACCTGGGTCCTTAGCCTTCGCAGGCATGCTCCTTGACCACTGAGCCATCTCTCCAGCTCCATAGCTCCTGTATTTTTAAAGTAGCTCCTAGCATTAAAAGATGCCTCAGGCCCATCTAATATCTCATGCAAAAGTGCTAGGATCCCCCAAACACTTATCCAAGGGACTCTGTTTTTATTTAGTGGAGAATTTGGGAACCAAGACCTAAGTATGAGGTGCCATTGCACAAAACTTGGAAATGTCTACCTGTATACCAACTCATGCCCACATACAAATGCAAACACACCTATCCAAGTGTCTATCAAACATGGCTAAACATTGATAATTCTCATTCAAATCAAATTCTACAAGGTTCATTTTAATATAACCATTATGTTTTCTTGTTTATAACTTCTCCTAAAACATTTATTATCTGACTATTGGAAGAAAATGTCGATCATCAGATTAGACCTTTCTTATTTCAGATTGCTATTCCTATTTTGGAGTTAACTATGCTATTTTAATAGTTGTTTTCTACATTCCATTTCTGTTTTTTTTTTTCCTTTCTTTGTCTCTTCTTGGGATAATTGAGCATTTTTTTATTATTCCATTTAGTGTCCAGTATTGTTTTATATCATACTTCTGAAATACTTTGTAAATGGTTGTTCTACTGTATTATTTAACAAATAACAAGAAGTAAAAGATGTCTGCACACAATTTTTGGTTTCAAAAATTTTTGTTGGTTTGGTTGAACCCACAGATGCAGAACAATGAATGTTGAAGGCTAGATGTATTTACTGTAACACAATCTCTTTTTTATCATAATTATACATATTTTCCTTCTCCAAACAGGTTGTTTTCTTAAATATTAATGTTTTTAAAATCTTGGCATGGAATACTTGAGAATCATTTCTCCTAAAGCATAACCTTCCCACTAGAACTCAAAATTATACATAAAGGCTTGATAGAAGCTCATACTCTATATGAGCCTCTGGAATTTGATCTCTGAAATACAGACTTCATTGTTCCCATATAGATGTGACACTGGTCTTCCAAATGAGAATTCAGGAATATGTCTCAGGCAGTACTGGCTTCAGGTTTCTATGGTTTGATGATTATTACATGACCTGTAGAAAACAAAAGGCCATTGCTTGCTCATGAATATCTGAGTACAGATAAGAATGTGATGGTTTGCTCCAAAGCTCCCAAGAGTTGATTATCCAGTGATCCATCATCAATACATTTTTAGCTTCTGGTCTCTTCAGTTACAGATAATACAAGCCATGAGCATCAGCAGCCCAGTTCGGGCCATGTTGGTAAACCTAGTCCATTGTCTTCACAGACTGTTCCAGCCAAAGGTGACTAGGGGAACTCAGGCTGTATTTCTTTGTCCTGGTGGTCAGGATCACCATTCTCAACCAGCCATTAGCAGCTGCTGAAATCAGAGCAGAAACAGCCATGAAAGAACACACAGTAATTGCACATATGGAGCAATTCAAGTCCATATTGAGAAGTAGGCAGGGTTACCCCCAGACAAGTAACAAATCCTTTGGAGAAATGGTACACCTTAACCATGCCTCTATTTATATTTCAAGATGAAATGCTCTTTATGCTAAAACATCTGCATTCATGTTACTCCATTTCACTCATGTTTTCTGCAAAAAAGGAGACATACACTTGCTTTATAATTATATAACTAAAAGGACCTTGGTGACAGAAGAATCCCAGTCAATCCCAAAAGGCAAGACTCCTTGAGAGTTGTAAAAATAAGCTTCTCTTCTTCCATCTTGTAGATGAACCCTAAAGTATCAAGTTTGGTCTGAAACTAACCAGATGGCCTGGGCTCATATTCTCCAGTTGAGGTAGAGGAAACCAACCACATCACTAGCTGAACAAACATGCTTATATGCCTAATTAAAAGGTTAAGGCGCACTGGTTATGGTGGTACATGCCTCTAATCCCAGTACTTGGGAGGCAGAGGTAGGAGGATCGCCATGAGTTCGAGGCCACCCTGAGACTACAGAGTGAATTCCAGCACAGCTTGGGCTAGAGTGAGACCCTGCCTCGAAAGAACAAAGGAAAGGTTAAGATGCCTTTCCAGCGTAAGAGTAAACCCTGGACACATGCTGGTGAGCTTCAATACAATGCTCATACACGTCTCATTTCATTTTTCATCTTCATGGGAAACATGCTTTCATGTTGTCACACTCAAAACTACAAGGACTTGGCCTGGAGTTGTGACTTAGTTGGCAAAGTGCTTGTTAATGTGCATTAAATGCTGGGTTGGAGCCCCAGCATCACTCACACTCAGCATGTTGGGAGGTGACTGTAGGAGAATCAGAAGTTCAGAGTTATTCTTGGCTATATAATCACCTTGAAGCCAGCCTAAGTTACATGAAACTCTGTCCTAAAAAAAAAAAAAAAAATGAAGAGTGTGTGTGAGTGTGTGTGTGTAGCTGATTTTGTATAATTCTGAATTCCACACATTTGAGAACCTGCCTGAGATTTGGGGGTGGGAGGAAGAGATAAGTTCTTCTCAGATTGCCAACATCAGTATTAGCTACTTCTCTTATTGCTGCCCAACGAAAACAAGTGAAAGAGAGAAAGTTTTATTTTGGTTCCTGTTTTCTGAAGTCTGGCTCCAGGCCTGGTGTGAAGAAAAACACTAAGACACAAGCACAGGAGCTACTTCACGCCAGGAGACCCCACCAAAAAAAAAAAAAAAAAGAACTCCTTTATTCCCTTTGAGGTGAGAGCTATGCTTTCTGCTCTGATAGGTGCCAGGGCTTAGGCTCTGACATGAGTGACTGGTGACAGTACCACCAAAACAGAGGAGTGGGACATTAACCAAGGTAGGTCTGCTGCTGACGTAGTACTGAAGCGGTCACTAGGGGCGCGCTGTGTCTTCAGGAGTCTCCCACTGTAGTTTTCAGCAGTACTTAAGATTTTTGCACTTGGGCTGGAGAGATGGCTTAGTGGTTAAGCGCTCGCCTGTGAAGCCTAAGGACCCCGGTTCGAGGCTCGGTTCCCCAGGTCCCACGTTAGCCAGATGCACAAGGGGGCGCACGCGTCTGGAGTTCGTTTGCAGAGGCTGGAAGCCCTGGCGCGCCCATTCTCTCTCTCTCCCTCTATCTGTCTTTCTCTCTGTCTCTGTCGCTCTCAAATAAATAAATAAAATATTTTATTAAAAAAAAAAAGGTTTCTGCACTTGATCTTAACCAACAGGCTAGAAAGTGATAGCACTTAAAATTTAAAAAAAAATTATTATTGACAATTTTCATAAATGTATGACCATGGTCTTAGAACAGAGATTTTGGTTGCCCCATATTCTAACATGAGAATATTTTCATGACGCTTGTATAGGAACAGAATAAAGAAAGTCACAATGAAAATACTTTGCAGGTACATTGGGGAAACATCAAGTAGATAGGTTCCAGCAAAGTGAAGAAATTTCTGCTGTAGGCCTTAGATGCTATCTGATGACATTCTCAACTTTTGGGCTCTGAAAGCAAAGAGTATGTTCATACAGTCCACAAGATTTACCTAATGGTCACAGGATGTTAGGTCAGACACAAAGTTTGCAATAATTGGCAACTAAAGGGATTAAGATAGCCCAAGATAACTTGGCTATGAACTTGCAACATTTCAACTCCCACGTGTCACTGGAATTCTACTCCGCCTTAAATGTTTAACATAGGTGTGCGTCCTTTCTAGGAACTTTAGTTCACCTAGCCCTAACAAGCTAGGCTCAGTCACCCATCCTCACCAGACCAATAGAGATAAGCAATAGTTAAAATCTAGAAAAGGGGATTTATTCAATGTGGCCACATTGGGAAGAGTCACAAGGAGGTCTAGTGATCTTCTCCCACACCTCCACACTCGCCAAGTCCTTTCGGACCCTAACATGAGATTTAGGTTAAGATAGAGGGCAAAAGGCATATATAACTATACGCATATATAACCTGACCAGGTGTGGGCCTGCCCATCATAGACCCACCACTGTCTAGGCACCACTGTATCTTGCAAGGGTTGACAAGTTGCCAGAGTGAAATCTGTTCATGGAAGACCTCCTCAGATCAGTACAGGGCTCCAACCTTTTCCCTTCCCCTATCATGAGATTCTCAGGGAATCTACTTGGAGTCCATTGTTTCAATAGCCTCTTAGACAAAAGTACATGTGTCTTTAGACTATCTTCCCTCTTGATGAGACAGCTACAACTGCTATCTCTGCTTCTCCTTCTGCTGTTAACATCTACTATCTATACTCTGCCTCATAACTTCTACTATCCCAGGACTCCTGGAAGCAACTGACAGTGGTGTCAAATGCAGATCCAGGATCTAGGTTCAAGGCCAGCCTCTTTCACTTACTAACTGCCAGCTTAGCTAATGTCATTAATGCCCCATGCCTCATTTTCTTCATCTAGAAATGCTCACTACCTTGTAGTATAATTCTGAGGATTAATGCATTAAAGGTTAATAAATCTTAGTTAATGTTATCTCATATATATCTCTATATCTACTCCCCCACTTCCTTCTGCACATGCATGCATCTTCTACATATTCCAATGACTGGGAGATAGGAGGGTTAGGCCATCGCCATCAAAAGGAAGTGCCCCTACTTGGCAGGGTTCTCATGCCAGCCTCTGTTTGCCAAGTGCCCCACCATCACATGGTTTATTGTCTTTGCAGAGGTACCCATCTTTGTTTCAAGATGCTAGGGTAATAAATGTCTTAGTCATAGCATTTCCACTCCTTTTTTCAAAGAGGGTCAAGGTACCAACTATCATTGAATTTTCTATGTTTCTCCTTTTCATAACTGGCAATGGCAGAGTCTATAACCCTCTGTGATTTTAAAGTCTGAGGCTGTGGTGAGCCTTCTGTTCATGCATCTACTACAACTTTGCCTTTTTTCCTTCTGGTGGTTAAAACAGATTTCAAGCTTCCATAGCACATACCCTTAGTCATAACTTCATGAGCCCTATGCCAAGCCCTCACTGCTGGAATCTGGACTCTTTCTTGCGGCTTCTGTAGTCTTTATGCTCATTGTCCCACGGTTAAGGCCCCTTTTCTATACTCGTGGAAATTAGACTTTCTACCATGTCATGTAGCCTTCCTTGAAGAATGAGCACATCTTGTTCCATTCCTGTGGAATGAGACCACAGTAGCCACCCACACTCCCTTCCCACGCACACATACTGATCTCCAGAAAATGATCTCTGGATACCTGCCCTGTGATTGCCTGATGCAGATAAGCTATCTGTGGCTTTGGGCTGGGGGAAAGTTTGCCAAATGCTATGACCTTACTTATTACCCCATAAACTGCAAGGATATCACACCACAGAGGAACATCCATCTTCCTTATGCCAAGACACCAGGCTTTTGAACCATTTGAAAGAAAACACGGAGATACATACAGAGACACACAAAGACCATATTCTTTAAGCAAAGTGGCAATAAATATGTAAAGCACAGGATCTAAGAACTTGGAAATATTGTGTTATGTAAGTTACAGAAAATGCTCTGATCCAGAGACCATAAAGACAGAAATCTGGGACTCACTGTTCCAAACCTCATTACACAATAGATAACCTGAACAAATTGTTTAAACTCTCCCTGTTCTCAATTCATTAAGTCAAGAGGACCTAGTATACCTGTCTCATAAAAACATGCCAGTTTGTGTTAAATGTCAATGTCTATATGATGAGAGCAAATTAAATCCATAAGCCTGTGTGACTCGGAGCAGGCTATGATCTTGGGAGGTTGCTGGCATCTGTAACTAAGGAACAGCCAAACCAAACCCATCACATTTTCTTTCATGATAGTTTCCTGAGAATGCAACTGAACAATCTCAGCCCAACCATGCAAGGTTACAACAGCTCTTTTGATGGGCATCATATAAAGATGTATTGTTAAAGCTCCTTTGGTAAAGCATGACCCAAAATGCTTGAAAGATTTGAAAATCTGTAGGATCTTTATGAAAGAGGGATTGTTTCATGCTTTAAATTTTTTTAAATTTTATTTATTTATTTATTTGAGAAAGAGAAAGAGGCAGAGAGAGAGAAAGAGAGGGAGGGAGGGAGAGAATGGGCACACCAGGGCCTCTAGCCACTGCAAAGGAACTCCAAATGCATGTGCCCCCTTGTGCATCTGGCTTATGTGGGTCCTGGAGAATAGAACCTGGGTCCTTAGGCTTTGCAAGCAAACTCTTTAACCACTAAGCCATCTCTCCAGCCCTGTTTCATGCTTTTTAAAAGAATAATCCTGGAAGAAGCCATATGTTGTGATATATACCACCTGTAATCCCAGCATGTAGGAGATGGAGGAAGGAGGAGAAGGAGTTTGAGGTCAGCATGGGTTACATGAGACTAACAAAAAGAGAGAAGGGGCAGGAGAGAGGAAGAGAAAGATTTGAAGGATTAAGAATGTGTTCAAGTCCATTTTCTCTTGGGAAGAATGACATAAGTGTGACCTGTGGAGAGAACTACAGGGCAACTAGCCTGCTGCTTCCTCAGGGCCCGTTCCACAGACGTCCACGTGTTTCCTTGCACCCTCTCCATGTGCTTCCCAATAGCCTATCCGTGTGCTTCCATGTGTCCCAGGCACCTGTTCTTCCTGGCACAATTTATGTCAGATGAAGAATGAAAATCTGGGACTGGAGAGATGGCTTAGTGGTTAAGGCATCTGCCTGCAAAGCCAAAGTACCCAGGTCCAATTCCCCAGTACCTGCATAGAGCCAGATGCACAAGATGGTGTATGCATCTGGACTTTGTAATGGCCATAGGCCCTCGAATGCCCATTATCCCTCTCTACCCAAACCCCCAAATAAATAAATAAACTATTTTTAAAATATATATATTTAAAAGAATGAAAATACAAAGTAGAGTTCAAACTTATAAATGTAATTTTATCATTATGTTGGTTTGAGACATAATGAACATTGTTTTGCCTTCATTGTGCTTGAGTTTCTTTCCATCTGGTTCAGCAAATGTTTCAGATTGCATGTATGCACAGGATAATATACTCTTGAATCTTGGTCACTGGATTTATTAACAAGGCTCAGATGGAAAGTAGGCACTTGACCTATTCCATTATTTTATATTTATATTTTATTATATTATTTTGTTATTATGGTATGTACTCTCAGTCTTTCAACTGCCAGCTTCAGGCACTTGCTTCCTTGTCAAATATTTATTATGCTTAATAGAATTAGGTTCCTGGCAGCTGGGGAGATGGCTCAGTTGGTAAAGTGCTTGCTGTGTAAGCACGAAGACCTGAGTTTGGATCCCCAGCATCCACGTAAAAGCCAGATGTGGCAGCATGTGCCTGTCATGCCAGCACTAAGGTGGCAGAGACAGGAGCAGAACTGGGACTCACTGGCTAGATATCTAGCTGCATTGATGAGCTCTGCATTCAGTTAGAGAAGTGCAGCTGAGAAACACACCCTACATCAACCTCTGACTTCTACACACACATGCACGCATGGGCACCAGCACATATACAAACATACTTGCATACATTCACATACACACACCAACAAGAAAAATACAAAAAAAAAAAAAATCAGTGTCCTAAAGTCTCAGGACATTGCAAGTCACTCCCCATCCTTTCTCCTTGACCTGATTTATAATCCAGATTCCACTTTAAGGTGGTGCTGGCAGGCGTAACATTTCCAAGTGAAACAGGCAGAGAAAAGGGCCCACAAATCACAGCTGTGCCTGTGACTTGTTTTGGTCAAGGACAGTGTATGTCGGTAGCACGCTGGTGTGTCCAGAAGACAGTCAAATTCATCAAATTCCTAAGTATGGGATATAACGAAGTCTTTACACCAAAGAAGGTATGAAAACACTTGTCAAAGGAAATGAAAAGGAAAAGGGGTATTATTTGGTTTAGGGTACAGAAACATTTGATGTATAAACTGGGAGTCCAGGACAAGGGAGCTTCCATGAGAGTCCACTTTGAGGGATAGAAAGTTGCACACAGAAGCATTCAAGCAGTCTGATGCTTTTCTTGCATGACTGGGATTGAAACTGGAGTCTCGTGTGTTCTAGAGGAGCACAGTATCATGGAGCCGCAGCTCCGGCCCAGCCATCTGGCTTTTAAAAGACAACTTAGAAAAAAAGATACAAAAAAATAAAAGGCAGCTTGCAATTCCAGGTCAAAGGCAAATATCAATATGAATGAAAGACTTTCATAAAGCCTCAAAATAGTTTAAAGGAAAATAAAAATTATGAATTTTAAAGTTACTCTTTTTCAGGTCAGGAGGCACTGCCAAAGCTGGCAAGACAAGAAGAGACCATAAGGAAGCTAGAAAGCTAGCTGACTTTAGAAGGCCAAAGTAACTCAGTTCCCTGCGTCAATATTTGTGTAAGGTTTTTATTTCTTCTCTGTGGCTGGGGGGGGAAGCAAGGGGATAGTGAGGTGACACAGGGACCTCGTGCCGCACATGTGCCCTGCCCACTCCAGGTTCTTGACAACTGGGCTTCTGTAGTTCATGGTGGGCTTCATAGACCACCTCCTCCGTGGACTTTTAAAGCTCATAGTCACAGATAGTACCCAGGCACACCAGAGCAGCTGGGACGGCCAAGACAGTTCTGGAAGTGACTTCTTCATGGGTTAAAAGTCATCAGGGGCCATAACAATTTCGTGCACTTCCACGTTTTCCTGGTCTTGCGGCATCTTTGTGTGATAGCTTGGGTACTGCTTCTTACAGGACTGTCGCCATGAAAGCTGTGACAAGCCATAAGTCCCTGCTGCTCCTGTTGCTGGCGTTAACCTTCTGGATCGTTTTTGCAGTTTTCCAGAACTCCACGAAGGTAGGAGTTGCTTTTTTTCTGTGTTTTACAACAGTAGCTTTGCTTGTCCAAACTACAAACCTATGGATTGTAGGAGGGGGGTTCCAAAGCTCTCTCCCCATATGGTAGTCACTAAACAATGCTTAGCTGCATGATAATAATCGTGTGTGCGTGCGTGCGGGCGTGTGTGTTAAACTCGGGCATGCTTCCTTTGCCACTTATGTGCTCCTTGTACAAAATTTATAACCTGTCTTTTCACCTCCTTTTAGGGAACTTCTGAAGAACAGAATGCTTCCAATTTTATGTACTAAAATGTATCTGTCTTTTAAAAATAGTTGAGATGATTTTTAAGGGAAATATTTTCCTACTCCAATAAATTGTCTAAAAACATCTGTTAAAACTCCTGATTACTGGCTGGGGAGATGGCTCATCCATCAAAGGCACTTGCTTGCAAAGCCTGTGGGCCTGGGCTCAATTTCGCAGCACCCACATAAAGCCAGGTTCACAAAGTGAGGCGTCTGGAGTTTGTTTGCTGCAACAAGAGACCCTGGTGCACTCATACACACATTCTTTCTAAAGTAAGTAAATAAAAACATTTTTTCAATGTTCCAACTATTGTTTTAAACAACACTTAGGTTTTAAGACTTTTTCGGTTTGGCTTATTTATTTATTTCATTTATTATTATTATTATTATTATTATTATTTTGGTTTGTTGGCTGGTTACTTTGTGAATTTTGTTTGTCTTGTTTTGCTGAATTTTCTTTTATTTCTCTGTTTTCCCTATTGATAATCACTGTTTTTTTTTTTTCTTATCTCAAGGTAGGGTCTTGCTGTAGCCCAGGCTGACCTGGAATTCACTATGTAATTTCATGGTGGCCTTGAACTCACAGCAGTCCTTCTACCTGTGCCTCCTGAGTGCTGGGATAAAAGGCATGTGCCACCATGCCTGGCTCCAATAATCACTTTCTTGTTCCTTCTATTTATTATAATCCTTTCCAACTGATGCCACTTTTGGTAGCAGATTAAATGTTCAAATACATGAAGGGTCCTGTATTTTTTTTTCCAGTAAGCAATATATATCTCTAGTTAGGCCTTCCTCATTGCCTTTCAGTAAGTTTTACAGTTTTTATTAATAGTTCTTATGATTTCTTAGATTTCTGTCAAGGTACTTTATAATGAATGTCTTTCTGCTTGTGGATGACATGGTTTGAATGACAGGCTGTACTTGCTCGTGGCTCTTATGCAGAAGCACAATACACTGACTCATAATGTCACCTCCATCTTCCACAGAGCAGTTGTCTATGTTTGAAGCTATGATTTTCTTCCTTCATTTTCTTCCTTCCTCAACTAATTTTAAGTTTTGAGGAGGTTTCCTATAAGTACTGGTTCAATTCAGGCATCTCTTCCTTTTTCCCCAGGATAGGGATTTGTAAAGTTCTTTTCTGTCTTGTAGAGGGCTTTATGGTAAACACTGGAGGCAACAAAATGTGCTTTTGTCCTTCATCTGGAACGTAACTTTCTTGCTACATTTCTTTTGTGGGGGGGGGGGCGGTGTTGCTTTAATCTTTTTTTTTTTTTTTTTTTTTGGAGACAGGATTTCATGCAGCCCAGGTGGCCTTGAGCTTGCTATATAGCTGAGGCTAGCCTTGAATTGCTGGTTCTCTTGTCTTCACCGCCTGGGTGCTAAAGACAGCCATGAGAGACCATACCTCACTCTCTTATATGTTGTTTTTTGTGAGAAATATGTCATATTTCTCACCAAAAAAACTAATGCATAGAAATTTATTATACCAATCTAAATATCACTTATTATTTTTTCATTTTAAGTTGCAGCAATATGAAAATATTGGGAAATTGTTTTATTGGTTAAAACACATTAGTATGATAATATATATAGATCATTCAGGACTTTGCTCATGTCTTCTTATAGCTTCTATAGCAACTGAGAGGTTGTTAAATTTCCAATTATGATCTGGGAGGATAACTCAATTGTTAAGGTGCTTGCCTGACCCATATGAAAAAAGCCAGGTGTGCTGGAATGTGCTTATTATCCCGCTGCCCGGGAGATGAAGACAGGTGGATCCCTGGGGCTTACTGACCAGTGAACTTAGCATATTGGTCAAGCTCTAAGCAAATGGCAGACCTAATCTCAAAAAAAGAAAAACTGGGGCTGGAGAGATGGCTTAGCGGTTAAGCGCTTGCCTGTGAAGCCTAAGGACCCCGGTTCGAGGCTCAGTTCCCCAGGTCCCACGTTAGCCAGATGCACAAGGGGGCGCACGTGTCTGGAGTTCGTTTGCAGAGGCTGGAAGCCCTGGCGCGCCCATTCTCTCTCTCTCCCTCTACCTGTCTTTCTCTCTGTGTCTGTCGCTCTCAAATAAATAAATAAAAAAAAAAAAAAAAAAAAAGAAAAACTGTAAGGGTTGGAGAGATGACTCCATGGTTAAGGCACTTGCCTGCAGAGCCTTCAATTCCCCAGTACCTGCATAAAGCCAGATGCACAGGATGGCACATGCATCTGGAGTCTGTGTGCAGTGGCTACAGGCCCTGGTGCATCCATTCTTTTTTTCTGTATTTCTTGTTTCTTTCCCTGCTTGCAAATGGATTAAAAAAAAAAATTTTTTTTTTTTTGGTTTTTCGAGGTAGGGTTTCACTCTAGCCCAGGCTGACCTGGAACTCACTATGGGGTCTCAGGGTGGCCTCGAACTCACAACGATCCTCCTACCTCTGCCTCCCAAGTGCTGGGATTAAAGGCATGCGCCACCACGCCCGGCTTAAAAAATATTTTAAAAGAAAAAATGTATATGGCATCTGAGAGGAAACCACTAAAGGGTGTGCTCTGCCCTCCTTGCATGCCACATCCAGACTTGTGTATGTGCACCTGTGGACACACATACATGTGTACATGAGTACACCAAAAGCAGATGACACAGCCGGGCGTGGTGGCGCACGCCTTTAATCCCAGCACTCGGGAGGCAGAGGTAGGAGGATCGCCGTGAGTTCAAGGCCACCCTGAGACTACAGAGTGAATTCCAGGTCAGCCTGAGCTAGAGTGAGACCCTGCCTCAAAACAAAACAAACAAAAAAAAACAGATAATAATTTAAGTTTGATCACATGTAGAGCTCTGTGCTTTTACTCCTACCCACACAACTTTCTGATGCCACGATGTCTTTTTATGTTGTGCATTCCTTAATAAATCACTGGAGAAATTATCTCAATAGTTTTGCTTTAAACTTTTAATACTAAAGATGTGACTTCTATCACGTGTCACAGTTGCAGTATTGGGTTTCTATTGTGTAGTGGTTATCACAGTCTCCTCACAATATTAGGGCATCCTGATTTTAACTGGATATTTATTTTGACCAGTGACTTTACAGCTTTATATTTTTTGTGTTATTAATTAGCATCTTTTTCTTTCAGCTTAAAACTACCTGTACCATTTTTATAAGATAGATCTGGTAGTTATGAATTATTCTGTTTTTATTTGTCTGAGATTAAACATATTTCACAAATTTTAATTTAAAGAAAAAATAAAACAATAACAAAGATTCAATTTTCTACAATGAATTATTATTTATTTTTAAGGACATAGAGCAAAAGAGAGAGAATGAATGGGCTTCCCACTGAAAATGAACTCCAGATGCATGGGCCACATTATGCATCTGGCTTTACCTGGGTACTGGTAAATTGAATACAAGCCATCAGGCTTTGTAAGCAAGTGCCTTTAACCACTGAGCCATCTGTCCAGCCCAAGGAGTTGTTTTCTACTATATAGCTAAAAACATTTCCAGGGGGGCTGGAAAGATTGCTTAGTGGTTAAGGTGCTTGCCTGCAAAGCCAAAGGAACTAGATTCAATTTCCTAGGACCCATGTACAGCCAGATGCACAAAGAGAAACATGCATCTGGAGTTCGTTTGAGGCAGCTAGAAACCCTGACATGCCCATTCTCTCTCTCACACACAAATAAAAATATTAAAAATATCTTTGAAAATATTTTTTAAAATTTTCAGGGCTAGAGAGTTGGCTTCATAGTTGAGGCATTTGCCTATGAAGCCTATGGATTCAGGTTTGATTGCCTAATACCCACATAAAGCCAGATAAACATGGTGACACCTGTGTCTGGAGTTCATTTGCAGTGGCTAGAGGGCTTGGTTCACCCATCTCTCCTCTCTTTCTCTCTCTCTCCATACATATATATGTATATATATGTATATATATGTATATATATGTATATATATGTATATATATGTATATATATGTATATATATGTATATATATGTATATATATATATATATATATATACAGACGGACGGACAGACGGACGGACAGACAGACAGACAGATAGATAATATCTATAAGTCCAAGCTGGGTGTGGTGGTATACAGCTTTAAACCCAGCACTCGGAAGGCTGAGGTAGGAGAATCACCATGAGTTCAAGGCCAACTTTGGCTACAGAGTGAGTTCCAGGGATGAACTGAGGCCCTGCTTCAAAAAAAAAAAAATCCTAATTCAGACTTTACAATCACCCTATAAAGTAGATTGCATCATCACTAATTTTTCATGCATGTGTACGGGTATGTGGTACATGTATGTGTAGTTTGTATGTGATATCACCTCCATTCCAAAGAAGATCCTAGCAAGGGCTATATGGGGTTGGGTGACTCTTTCAAATTAGATTGGTCAAAAAAAAAAAAAAAGAGTAGCACCAATAGAGTTTCTAAACAAAAATGTTTTATGTAAACCAAAAAAATCTCAGTGTCAATTAAGTTTCAAGACAGAAACCTACCAAAAATTGTTATATTAAATAGTATCATTTTGGGGCTGGAGAGATGGCTTAGAGATTAAGGCACTTGCCTGCGAAGCCCAAGGGTGCAGATTCGATTCTCTAGATTCCACGTAAGCCAGATGCACAAGGTGGCACATGCATCTGGAATTCATTTGCAGTGGTTGGAGGCCCTGATGCACCCATTCTCTCTTTCTCAAATAAATAAATAAAAATTAGAGAAGAGAAATAATATCATTTTCTGTGTTCTTTATTCTATTTATTTTTTATTAGTTACGTACACAGTGAATATACAGTGAGACCCTACCTCAAAAAAAAAATAAAATAAAAATTCATTCTTTTCAAAAACCTGTGTGTGTATGCGTGCATGTGTCATAGTGGGAGTATGGAGGTCAGAGGACAACTTCAGGGCATTGGTCCTCTCTCTCCTTCCACCGTGTTGGAGACAGACTAGCTTTTGCTCTTGTTTTACCACTGAGAATGTTAGATTGGTGCAACTCAAGCTTTGGGATTCTCCTTTAGGATTCTCATTGCCATAGGCACATTGGGTCTCCAGACACATGTGCCACATTTTGTCTGGTATCATGTGAGTTCCTGGGATCCAAACTCCAATTGTCAGGCTTTCACAGCAAGTGCTTGTAACCACTGGGCCATCTCTCCAGGCCCTCTACATTCTATTTCCTTTCATTTCAGATATGGGCTGTATTCACGTTGCCCGTTTCTCTCAACCATTGGAAGTATGACATGAAGCCTTCATGCCCTGAAATACCTCTGAATCCATCAGCGTCACCAACAAAGACAGAACTGAGAGTCAGGAAGGTTCTGGAGAAGTTAGAGCAGCAGATCCCGCGCAGACCCGTTACCCGCTTCAGCACCACCACCAGCGCCGCCCACAGCACCGCCACCGTCCTCAACCCTCGGCGCACGTACTGCGTGGGGGACCAGCTGGACGTCCTGCTGGAGGCCAGGGACCACCTGGGACGCAGGAAGAAGTACGGCGGGGACTTCCTGAGGGCCAGGATGTCCTCCCCAGCTCTGAAAGCAGGCGCTTCAGGAAAAGTGACAGACTTCAACAATGGCACCTACCTTGTCAGCTTCACGCTGTTCTGGGAGGGCAGGGTCTTCCTGTCTGTCCTGCTCATCCACCCCAGCGAGGGGGTGTCGGCTCTCTGGAGGGCAAGGAATAAAGCCTATGACAGGGTCATCTTCACGGGTCACTTTGTGAACAGCACCTCCCAAGTCTACACTGATTGTGCCCTGGCTTTAAACTCAAGTGTTGAACTGTGTCAGTATGTGGATGCTCAAGATCAAGAAGCTTTCTACTGCGTGAAGCCCCCACATGTTCCCTGCGCTGCACTCACCCACATGCATTCCAAGAACAATAACGTTTCCTATCTTAGCAAACAAGAAAGGCACCTCTTTGAAAGGTAATTAAAGGTAATTACTGCTAGTTGTGCAGGCAAATATGGTCGTATGAGCTGCATGTTAGTCCAAGGAAAGTATTGTAAGTGCAATTTGGGGACTCGTTAAAGAGAACCATTTGGGAAAGGACCTATGAATTTATTTGGGGATAGTGTGCACTCCCTAGCCTTTTAGGATATGTAGTCCTTATCAACAAACCAAACAATGAGGGTTGAATAAAAACTAAAAGACAATGAAAATTCTAGGTGTGTGCCTATTCACATCCGTATCTCAATAAGTTGCCTTACAGTACCTTCTAGGTACCAGTTTTCTATGGACGAAGAGATGAAGAAATGGAAATTTAGTAAAACCTGAAATTCTAGACACAGGAATTGGTTTATGATCAAAAAATAAGAAAAGCACTAAGTAATGTGAATTCTTGATTGCTCCCTGATTTGAGACCACTTCCACATTAATTTCTAAATCTGTCTTTTATAGGTCAAATGTAGGTGTGGAGATTATGGCAAAATCCAATGTGATTAGTGTCTCCAAATGCAACAGTAAGTGCTTCTGCGCTTAAGGGTGATATTTAGTGCTAGAATCAAGGCAAGGTCTTTCCCTTTCTATTGAACTTTTATGGTCAGTCCTATCACCATTGTCATCTAAGGCAGACCAAGGTACCAAGTCCATCGGTAAAAAGTTGCAGTCCCTCTGCTGTCATTTACCTGCCTTAGTAACTGGCCCTTGTCACCCCTGTCATCTTTACAGAATAGAACTTCCACATTTATATTTACTAGTTTTCTTTAATTCACTTGATTTAAAATAGCCTTTTAAAACCCCATATAAAATCATTTAAGGCAACTGAATCTTTGCCTCTAAGCTCAACATGAAAAGCTTGCTGAATACTAAACCACATACCCACACTGAAGTAAAAATATGTACCTGATTGTAGAACAGGTACTTTTATTGTGTCTCAGATATGCATGCATTCATACATGCTAGGAAAATACTACACTACTATTCTTTCTTATTTTTTAATGGAGAACTTGAATATATGAACATACTGTAATTTGGTGGTGTTCCCATCACAGTGACCTCTTTGGTCCCCTCTTCACTGTCCTCATTCCACTGAGGTTCCTCCTCTTTCAAGGTAGTCCTTCCTCTACTTTGTTGTCTCATTACATCTTTCTGCTTCCACCCACTATGTCAAAATGTTGACGGGCTCAGAATGGTGCAGGTCTTGGGGAAGTATAGGTAATCATTATGGGGTCCTGAATGCACCAGTCCATGTCACGACAGTGCCCCCAAATCTGCCTTCCTTCCCTATGGCTCTTAAGATTCCTTCTACCCTCTCTTCCCCAATGTTACCTCTGCCTCGGAGGGTGTTTTAGAAATCTCCTACACAGTTGAGCTCTCGGCAGACACTTATTTTCTGCTTTGATGAGTTTGAGTCTCCTCAGTGTCTGCTGCCATCTTCACAGAGAAGGTTCTCTGGCTAGCATTGAGGGCAGCACTCATTTTCAAGTTGCCCCTTCCCCTGTAATGTTCCTCAGGCCCTGATGCTTCCAAACTTAAATCATGAATAACCATAACCTCAAACCTGCTGCCTCACCATCCCAGTCCTTCGGACTCTTCATAACCAAGGAATAAATGTACATATCTGGCCTTTCTTGGGTCTCCATTTCTCTCCCCAGGCCACAGATATTATCTGCAGATTGGCTTTTAATATGTTTTAGGTCACCCTACCTCTACCTCAAAGAATTTATATTTTGCTGGCGACATTTAAGACACTGTGTGACAAACTTAGGGGCAAAATGTGCTAAAATAATAGCCTGAATGAGCTTCCATTCTATGCAAGAATCAACAGTGTTATTTTCATAGCAAAACTGGCATATACTTAAATGTTACTAAAATGTCTTTTTTTTCCCTTAGAGAAAACATGTGCTTTCATAATAAGCATTAGTTAGTATCATTTCAGAAACTCACATCAGAGAAAATTTTTCCTAAAAAATAGGCAATCCATTATGAAGATATTTGAATAGCCTTTTCTATCGCCACCACCACCCACACTCCTTTTAAGAAGGTACTTTAGGAGGAGAGATGGAAGGCTTTTAATAAATGCTGGTGAATAACCTGATGTTTTAGAAATTCCATTTTGCTGACTCTTTGGCAGAAAAAGCAATTCCAAAAGAGAAATGCAAGCTTGGAATGGTCTCCACTATCCCCAGTGGGCATGTCTGGAAAAACATATGGAATCCTGTCTCCTGTAGCTTGGCTCCAGTCAAAACGAAAGACTGTCTGAGAGGAAAACTCATCTATCTACTGGGAGATTCCACCATCCGCCAGTGGATAGAATACTTCAAAACCACAATCAGCAGTACGTTTTAGGAGATGTTATTACTTATATCTCTTCCAGAAAGTTCTATTTTATTTCAAGGGAAGAAAAGGATATGGAAAAGTATGCCTCTTTATCATATTCCTTGATCATGATACACTAAAAATATTTGCATGTTTATCTTTCCTCTAAAAGAATACATGTATCTGACTAAAAGGAATCCAGTGTAGAATGTGTTTATTAACCCTTAGTCCTAGAGAATTTACACTTCAGAAGTTACCCCGCATGCTTAGGAAGTTTTTGGTGGAGCTAAAGATGATTTATATTAAACTGTCCCCTTTTACAGTTGGTACACTGAGGGTGGATTCTAGATGCCTATGGCCTGGGTCCAAAAAGCCTGGTGTCACAATGTGTCTAGTGACCTTAGAAAATTTGTTTTACTGAGCTGAAGAGATAGGTTAGCAGTTAAGACACATTCCTGCAAAGCCTAAGGACCCAGGTTCAATTCTTCAGGTCCCACATAAGCCAGATGTATATGGTGGTGCATGCATCTGGAGTTTGTTTGCAGTGGCCAGAAGCCCTGGAGTGTCCATTGTTGCTCACTCTCTCTTCCCCACCCCTCTCTCTGTCTCTACTAAATAAATAAATAAATAAAAATATTTTTTTTAAAAAAAGATTAGAGCCGGGCAAGGTGGCACATGCCTTTAATTCCAACAGAATTCCAAGCAGAGGCAGGAGGATCACCATGAGTTCAAGGCCACCCTGAGACTACATAGTGAATTCCAGACCAACCTGAGCTAGAGTGAGACCCTACCTCAAAAAACCAAAAAAAAAGAAAATTTGTTGTACTATCTTTCCCCTTACTCTCCTCATGTGTTAACTAGATATGGAAAGAACACCTGATAAAAATGTGACAATATGTTTGATACATCTAGAACATTAGCTGTCACCAAGTAAGCTCCTTTTGGTGTAAGCTAACATTGTTTTTGGTGCAGAGGCAAAGCAGTAGTTTGGCATCAGATAGGCACACTGTTTAAAAGCATGGGGTCTAGAGTTGAACAGACTAAAGCTACTGCACTTAAACACAATGACCTAGAGCATGTTTTCTGTTTCCTCTTCCTCATCGACCAGCATCTCTCTCTTGCAACTTCACTCACTGGCTTAAGACCGTAAACATAGTCTTTTCCTGCAAAAATGTGTTTATGATCATTGACTCCACATCTTCCTCAGAAGCTGTAGCTATAAAATAGCTGGACTTGCTGGGCATGGTGGTGCACGCATTTAATCCCAGCACTCAGGAGGCAGAAGTAGGAGGATCACCATGAGTTCGAGGCCACCCTGAGATTACAGAGTTAATTCCAGGTCAGCCTGGGCCAGAGTGTGACCTTACCTCAAGAAACCGATAGAAGAAATTGCTGGACTTGATACTGTAATAAGGTTTTGATTGTGATGAAAATGGAAGGGCTTCATGATACTCTGTTCCTATTGAGCTTATTTTCAGAGGTATCAGGATTAAGTAGACTATTTTCATAAGAATTGGGGGTAATTTTAAGTGCATATTTTGTCACAAGGTGTAATCTTGGGTAATTTGACTCCCTTTATTGATTGTGCAACATGACAGTTGTGTGAGTGTGTGTGTGTATGAGTGTGTGTTTTGTGTATGCATGTGCGTGTGAGAGTGTGTGTTTGTGTGTGTGTGTGTAGCTGTGTTTTGTTTATGGATGTGAATGATTCTGTCAGTCTAAATGCTTCAGGACTTCTCAGCTGATCAGTAACATTGTAGATGTACTTATATCATTCCATGCACATGGAACAAAACAGAGTATATATTAGACTTAATGTAACTACAGAGTGGTTGAGGAAATAGGTTTACTTGGCTTCTTAATGTAAATAACATCTATTCGTAGCTTTCCTATATACCCTCAAATGAGCTCCATCTACGGTTAACAAGTTGCATGAAATAGTATGCTCAGACTAACCATATCAGCCTCCTAGCATGTTGATGACATGCTAACCATCCCCAGTACAAATCACTCTATAGGACAAAAATAAAAACAAACAAACAAAAAACAGTAAAAAGCCAGGCATGGTGGCACATACCTTTAATCTCAACACTTGGGAGGTAGAGGCAGAAGGATCGCTGTGAGTTCGAGGCCACCCTGAGACTACATAGTGAATTCCAGGTCAGCCTGTGCTAGAGCAAGACCCTACCTCAAAAAACAAAAACCGAACAACAACAACAAAAAATTTCACTCTATAGGGCTCTAAACAAGGGCTCTTACATTATATAACACCTTTAACTGTTCAAGTAATGTTCAAAGCTACTCCTCAGTTAGGTCTATCATAAATCAGACATGATTCGTTTGTTTAGCTCTTAACACCAAATCTTTTCTCCTATCTTCCTCTTATCCTAGTGAGTCTTTGTTAACGCTCTTCTCCTTTCATTTTGGCATTGCTGATGCGCCACCAGCACTGAGGCCCGTGGACCTACAGGAAACTGGGAAATTGCAGCACCAGCTTTTTGTGGACTTGGACGGAGAACTCAACATCCAGTGGCAAAAGCACAGTTACCCCCTTATTGGATCGCTGGTTTATTCTGTCAAAGAGATAGAGAGCATCGCCCGGATAATTGACAGAACTGGAGGAGGGGAAAATACTATCATTGTCATTTCTGTGGGCCAGCATTTCAGGCCCTTCCCCATTAATGTCTTTATCCAAAGGGCCCTGAACATCCACAAAGCAGTTCAGCGTCTTCTGATGAGAAGCCCTGACACTGTGGTCATCATCAAGACAGAAAACATCAGGGAGATGTACAATGATGCAGAAAGATTTAGTGACTTCCTTGGTTACACTCAATATCTTGTCTTAAAGGACATTTTCCAGGATCTCAATGTGGGCATCATTGATGCCTGGGACATAACAATTGCATATGGCACAAATGATGTGCATCCACCACAACATGTAGTTGAAAATCAAATTAATGTATTTTTAAACTATATTTGCTAGGTATGACATATCTTGGAAAATCATTCATTTAAGCAAAAAGATACATTGAGTCCTGCTATCTTGACAAGTGCCAAGTTTTCCACTGAACTTCCATGTAGTTTGAGAATATGGTCTGCACCGTGGCTGATCTGATCTACCCATTCTACAAAACAGAGTATTTCTAACTGGGCTTTGCTTAAATATGATGCTCAAAAGAGCCAGTGAGGGGTCTTCCCTTCTTGAATGGACCCATGCTGTGCCTCGCCCCTGGGAAAGGAGATCTCCTGTGGGGAACACCTCCCTCCATTGGTATAAATTCAGAGCAATAAAGTAATTGGATAATCTTCAGAGCAATAAAGTAATTGGATAATCTTCTCAGTGCGTTCTTGAGTTCTGTTTGCAAGTATGTTGTTGAGAATTTTTGCAACTATGTTCATCAGGGAAATTACTCTGTAGTTTGCTCTTTTTCTTTTCTCCTTCTATATTTCTCCACTCCTTCCTTTTCTCCTTCCTTCTTTCATTCTTTGTTTTTTTTGTGTGTGACTTTATCCAGTTTTAGAATCAAAGTAATGCTTACTTCATATAATGAGTTTAGTAGTGTTCCCTGCCTTTTGATTTTGTGAAATAGTTTGAGAAATATTGGTATTAGATCTTCTTGAAAAGTTTGGTGGGGGCAGACTGGAGAAATGGCTTAGTGGTTAAAGCATTTGCCTGCAAAGCCGAAGGAGCCAGGTTCGATTCCCCAAGACCCACATAAGCTAGATGCACAAGGGGGTACACACATCTGGAGTTCATTTGCAGCAGCTGGAGGCCCTGGCATGCCCATTCTCTTTCTCTCTCTCTCTCTCTCTCTCTCTCAAATAAATAAAGAAAAATTAAAATATACTTATATTTTAAAAGTTTGGTAGAGGGACTAGAGAAATGGCTTGGTGTTTAAAGACACTTGCCAGTGTATCTCATTACCCATGTAAAGCCAGATGCACAAAGTGGCACCTGCATCTGGTTTTTGCTTACAGTGGCAGGAGGTCATGGGTGTATCCATACAGACTCACTCTCTCCATCACTCTCTCAAATAAACAAGACTATTTTTTTAAAGATAAGTAGAATTCAACAGAGTATCTACTGAGTCCTGTGTTTGGCTTCCTATGGCAGATTTAATTCCTAATTCAGTCTTATTACTTGTTACCAGTCTGCTTAATTATTTGTATTTTCTGGATTTAATTTTGATAGGTCATATGTACCAGCTTTTTGTATATTTTGGGATCAATGGAAACAAAGCATTATGAAAATGCCATCATAAAACCTATTAACTTGTATCCTAATTTAAAAACAAAATAAATAAAACTTAAAAAAGAAAGACATATTAAAGGCCAGAGAGATGGCTCAGCTGTAAAGGCAATTGCCTGCAAAGCCTAATGACCCAGGTTTGATTCCCCAGTACCTACATAAAGGCAGATGCAGAAAGAGACATATGCATCTAAAGTTTATTTGCAGAAACTGGAGGCCCTGGCATGCTCATTCTCTGTGTCTGTCTCTCTTCTATCTTTCTTTGCTTGGAAATAAATAAGCAAATAAAAATATATTTTCAAAAATGCATTAAAACAAGACTGAATAAAATATTTTTAGCAATTTTAACTTCATATATTTTGTTATACCTAAATGCATTATAAAAATCTTTTTACAGGGCTGGAGAGATGGCTTAGCGGTTAAGCGCTTGCCTGTGACACCTAAGGACCCCGGTTCAAGGCTCATTTCCCCAGGTCCCATGTTAGCCAGATGCACAAGGGGCCACACACGTCTGGAGTTCGTTTGCAGAGGCTGGAAGCCCTGGCGCACCCATTCTCTCTCTCTCCCTCTATCTGTCTTTCTCTCTGTGTCTGTCGCTCTCAAATAAATAAATAAATAAAATTTTTTTTAATCTTTTTACAAAACTATTTTGGGAGCTGGAGAGATGGCTCAGCAATTAAAGGTGCTTGCTTACAAAGCCTGATAGCCTAGGTTCAGTTCCCCAGTACCCATGTAAAGCCAGACACACAAAGTCAAGCATATTTCTGGAGATCAGTTGCAGCGGCAGGAAAGCCCTGGTGTGCCTATTCTCCCTCTCTGTCTGTCTTTTTCCTCTCTCTCTTCTCCTTTCCTCTCTCTTTCTCTCTCCATAAAAATATATATAATATGGTCTCTTTCTCTCAAATAATTATATAAAAACTATAAGTTTTGCATTCAAAAGTTATATGGATGTTAGCAGGGCATGGTGGTGCATGCCTTTAATCCCAGCACTTGGGAGGCAGAGGTAGGAGAATTGCCATGAGTTCGAGGCCACCCTGAGAGTACATAGTGAATTCCAGGTCAGCCTGAGCTAGAGTGAGACCCTACCTCGGCAAATCCCCCCACCAAAAAAAAAGTTATATGGTTGTCCCATCAACTTTTTTCTTTGCTAAAAGGAGGAAATGTCCTTGAGCCTATAAGGGGGAACAAATTCTTCCTTATCACTTTTCCCCCTAAGGAGTTCCCCTTCCCTAAAAGCCAAGCATGAGAATGTGACCAGCACTACACGGTGGGTGCATGCACACCTGGAATGGGAACTAGACTGACCAGCCTACCACTGCCCACCCCACCCCACTGCCACCGCCAGTCCAGTAGTCTTAAAAAAAAATATTTGTTTATTTATTCATTTATTTGAGAGAGGGAGCAAGAGACAGATACAGAGAGAGTAGGCACGCCGGGGCCTCTAGCCACTGCAAACGATCTCTAGGTACATGCCTTACTTTGTGCATCTGGCTTTTTGTGGGTACTGGGGAATCAAACCAGGTTCCCTTGGCTTTGTCAGCAAGTGCCTTAACTGCTGAGCCATCTCTCCAGCCTAAAGACTTATTCCTATTAAAAATAAAAATAAAATGGCTGGTGTGGTGGCCCATTAGATCCCAGTACTCAGCAGGCAGAGGCAGAGGCTAGAGAATTGCCATGAGTATGAGGCCACTCTGAGACCACATACTGAATTCCAAATCAGCCTGGGCTTGAGTGAGACCCTACCTCATAAAAACAAAAGAAAAGGAAAACAGTCTGAGTCACCATGCACCCTTCAAGGCCCCTCCTGCTAAACAAGAGCGTTACCTTCTTTCTGTCTCTTAGGCTCAATAAGAAAATCTTTTTAGGGCTGGAGAGATGGCTTAGCGGTTAAGCGCTTGCCTGTGAAGCCTAAGGACCCCGGTTCGAGGCTCGGTTCCCCAGGTCCCACGTTAGCCAGATGCACAAGGGGGTGCATGCCTCTGGAGTTCATTTGCAGAGACTGGAAGCCCTGGTGCACCCATTCTCTCTCTCTCTCCCTCTATCTGTCTCTCTCTCTGTGTCTGTCGCTCTCAAATAAATAAATTAATTAATTAATTAAAGAAAATCTTTTTAAACTTCACCCTGTGCCCATGGATTTCATTCTTCAAATTTATGAGACAAGGACTGGAAGCCAGTGACTCAGTGGATGTTTTGTGTGAGTGTGAATGTCCTGCATGCACCCCAACTCCCTGAGTTAAAAGCCCAGCCAAAAGCCAAAAATGGTTCCATTGTGCTCTCAACTACTCCCCAAATTCCCCTATCAGTTGGAGAAGTTTGTTCTTTCATAAGTTCTTTGAGGTGTTTACCGAGCAGAGACTTGCTCTGTCTTTTTCTCTGAAGTCCTTCAGCGCTGACCTCTGACATCCCTGCTCACCAAGTTCATGAGTGAAAACTAGTGAGAGGTAAAGGGAGGATGAAGTATCAGGAAATGTCTATCTCTGGAACTCAAAGCAGCATGTGAAAATGATAGGTTGTTACAGAAATTTAGGCAAAAGGGGAGGAAGTTTGGTAGTACTTTGTTTATACTGCCTATCAAAATCCAAAAAGAAAGGCTGTTTCTTCTTGATAAGCTGTGGCTCCTTCTTTAAAAACTTGCTTTTATTTTATTTTCTCTCTGTGATTGTTCATCTGTTCTGTTACAAATTGTTTTGTAGTTATTTCCTTCAAATTAAAACATTCCCTCCTGGGGTTAAGAGTTCCCATCCCTTCCTCCTCCTCCCACCTGGGCAAGCCTAGACCGGGTCTACGATTCTGGAATCACATCCTGTTATCATAACTGGGCAGAGAAGCGGGAATGCCACCTCCCCTCAGTCCCGGCCTTAGCACCTCACCCAAGGACCATCCCTTACATGGAGTTTCCCTCGTCACCCTCTGGGGACTCCCTCTGTGATGAAAGTGGAGAAAGCAAAGGGACTTGATCTCCATAGACAGCGACTGCTCACTGGAGCACAGGCAGGGCCCGCAGCCTTCCCACGGGTTGGGGCTGAAGCCCAGAGCAGGAGACCGGTTGGGGCCAAGCAATGCAGTGAGTGCAAACCTCTTCTCTGGCTTGAGGCCACAGAGGCATCTTTACAGCTGAGCAGACTTTTCTACAAAATGAGGGGCGAGAAGAACATAAGCGAGGATGGGAGTCAGGGAAAACAAGGCGGGAGCCAGGCCCTTCCCCTTGCTAATGAGAATGTTAAAGGGGCCTTTCATTGAACAGGTGTTTTTTTTGTTGTTTGTTTGTTTGTTTTTGTTAGGCCCAAAGTCTAAGAAAGATGTTATTACCAAGGAATTTGACCTTCATTCCCAAGCCAAGCCTCTGTTTTAGGTCAAGCTTGTCTCAGAAACTTTTCAGAATTTTATTAACCACCCATGCCCCCACCAAAACAAAAGATGGCCAGGAGTGGTGGTGCACGCCTTTAATCTCAGCACTTGGGTGGCACAGCTAAGAGCATCTACATGAGTTTGAGGCCAGTCGGAGACTACGTAGTAAATTCCAGGTCAGCCTAGGCTAGGATAAGACACTACACCCTTCTCTCTCTGGCCTTTATCATTCCCTTTTGTCTCCCAACTCCCTAGTCCATACACAACCCTCTATCCCCTCCTTTCTCTCTTCCTGTCCCTATCTCTGTCTCTCCGTCTTTCTTCCTCCCACCATTACAATAAAGTCTTAAACTCACAAAAAAGTGCCTCTATCCTGAACCCAAAATCCGACAGAAGGAGGTTCATAAGACTCAAGAGGCTCAGAACCCTACATGATTTGCAAGCCCCTCCCTGAGGCTATAAAAGTAGTAAACAAATGCTGAGGGAGGAGACTGCCTACTGGAACTGTCCTGAGTTGGGCAGTGAGTTATAGAAACGCAGCGTTCCTGAGACATCACTGGTGCTCCTTAAGTCAGCCCTCGCCTGTGAGCGTGTGAGTAACCCGAATAAACTCATTGGTTCACCCAGCTAGATGTATGTGGAATTGTTTCCTTTGTCTACCATGAACGTCCTATCTGAAGTGAATAGGTATTTGTTCAAGAAAAGTCACATGGGCTGGAGAGATGGCTTAGTGGTTAAGACGTTTGCCTGCAAAGCCTAAGACCCAGGTTTGATTCTCCAGGATCCATGTAAGCCAGATGCACATGGTGGCACATGCAATGGCTAGAGGCCCTAGCGCACCCATTCTCACTTTCTGTCTCTCTCTCTATGTCCCTCTCTGTGTCTTTAATAAATAAATAAATAAAAATAAATCAGAAAAATAGTCACACAACAAATGTCAGTAGTACATATTTGCAGCTGATATTTGTTTGGCTTCATGTGTGACATCGAAATAGAAAATGTCTAAATTTGTCACAGGAACAGGGAAAATGATAGAGAACAGTGTGGTCTGGAATTAGTCTGGAAAGCTTTCTGGAGAAGGAGGCTCCTAACTTATGGACTGACTATCAAGTTTGGATCTGTGGCAGGGCAAGCTATAATGTCATAAAAGCAGAAATGTCTTTTTAATTTGTCTCTGGATAGAAATGTATCTGTAAGGAAAGTATAAGAGAAAAGCATAAGAGAACACCGGACTTTGATCTCTACAGGCAGACTGTTTATTTATAGAAAACAGCAAGGGGCAGCAACCTTTCCGGGGGATGGAGGCTGAAGCTCTGAGCCAGGCTGGGGTGCAAGCATGTAAGGAGGATCCTAAGAAAAACAGACGGTGCCAGGTGCAGTTGAGAAGAGAATTGTAGCTGTTTGTGTCCTTGTTCAGAATAGGTTTCTTGAGCCAGGAATGTCTAAGGAAGGATACTCTAATTGTCTCAGATATGATAGAGATTAAAATGTTAATTAATTCTGAAATTTAGGTTTAAGGGATTTTTTGCATAATTCTTTAATTTTTGTGTATTATTATTTATTTACTTGAGAACAACAGAGAGAAGGAGAAAAAGAGAGAAAGAGAGAGTGAGAGAGAATGGGCGCACCAGGGCCTCCAGCCACTGATCAAAAACTCAAGTCTCTTCTTTAGGGGGCTGGAGAGATGGCTTAGTGGTTAAGTGCTCTCCTGTGAAGCCTAAAGATCCTGGTTCGAGGCTTGACTCCCCAGGATCCACGTTAGTCAGATGCACAAGGGGGCGCACACGTCTGGAGTTCGTTTGCAGTGACTGGAGGCCCTGGCGCACCCATTCTCTCTCTCTCTCTCTATCTGCCTCTTTCTTTCTCTGCCTATTGCTCTCAAATAAAGAAATAAAAATACCCAAAAAAAAATTTTAAAAAAAGAAGAACCAGAGGAGATGATGATTTGATTTTAAAAAAAAAAAAAAAAGGTCTTATCTTTAGGAGAACTAATGAAAGTATGTTAGGCTGACAGGCTAAAACTTTGATTAGTCTTGATAATTTATCAGTTGTTTATTTTATAAATATAATTAAATTATGTTTTATATAATTATGTTGGTTATATAATACAATAAAATATATTTGATATAATTAGGCCATTTTATTTATTGGAATATGTTTATAGCAAATAACTAAAAAGTCTTACCCAATAGGAACATATTTGAGAGTATAACATTTAAAAAACTTAATAGTTGTAAATAGGTGTCCTATGTAACAAAATAAGGACTTAGTTTTGATTTTCATGTCATAATTAGATAGAGTTTAAATAAATAAACAAAAGTAGTTAAAATATCTTGATCTTGTTAACTCTGATATTGATATGGGAAAGTAAAAGAACCAGCACCAGAGACAGAGTGGAGAATCCCTCTATTATTACATCAGTGTGAGTCCAGGGAAAATCACTTTTTGAGCCTGAAAAAATGGTTAATTAGTAGAGAGATGATGGTAGCTGTGTTCTGGAGTTAAGAGGAATAGTTTGAGCTATGCAAACAATTAAAGCAAGAGAAATAACGAGAAACAGCTTTTTAGAAGGCAGGCATATCTCAATTTTGACATATTTAACAGATACTGTCTTTAACATTCTGTTTAAATTTACTCACACCCTCACCCACGGACCGTGCCCGCACCCTCACCCACGGACTGTGCACATACCCTCATCCATGTACAGTACTCATACCCTCATCTACATACTGTACTCACACCATCATCTACATACTTACTCATACCCTCACCTACATCCTGTACTCACATCCTCACCTACACAGTGTACTCACTCATACCCTCATCTACATAATTACATAATTAGATACTTGCGCACCTTATTCACCTGGCTTATGAGGGTCCTGGGGAATTGAACCAAGGTCCTTTGGTTTTGCAGACAAGAGTCTTAATTACTAAGCCTTCTATCCAGCCCCACAATCATAAATCTTTATGCACCAAACACAGGGGCACTGCAATTCATAAAACAAAACCTACTTGACAACAAAACAGAAATAATCTCCAATACCATCATAGTTGGAGACTTAAATACTCCACTGTCAGCAATAGATAGATCATTCAAACAGGGAAGTGAGAGGACTCAACAAAACCATAGAACAATTAGAACTAACGGACATCTACAGAACATCCTGCCCCAAATCCAGACTACATATTCTTCTGAGCAGCCCATGGAACCTTCTCTAAAATGGATCACACACTGGGTCATAAAGCCTGCCTCCATATATTTAGGAAAATAGACATAATTTCCTGTATTATATCAGATCACAATGCTGTATTGCTAGAAATTAAAAACAAAAGATGCCCCAGGAATCCCATCAGCTCTTGGAAACTGAAAAACCCACTTTTAAACAATAAATGGGTAATGGATGAAATAAAAAAATGATATTGAAAAATTTCTAGAAATGAATGACCTGAGAACACATCATACAAAACTTATGGGACACAATGAAGGTGGTTGTCAGGCGAAAATTCATAGCACTAAATGCCTTCATAACAAAGACAGAGAGATCCCAATTAATACCCTAATCATCCACTTAAAGGCACTGGAAAAGCAAGAAGAATCCAACCCAAAAAGCTCCAAATGGAAAGAAATAATTAAGATCAAAGCAGAAATTCAAAAAAATAAATAAATAAAATAAAATTCCTTTGAATAACATTAACCAAGGAAGTGAAAGATCTATACAGTGAAAACATAAAAACACTCAAAAAAGAAATTGAGGAGGACTTGGGAAAATGGAAAGACCTCCCATACTCCTGGAAAGGCAGAATTAACATTGTGAAAATGGCAATCCTATCAAAGGCAATATAGAAATTTAATACAATACCAATGAAAATCCCAACATTGTTCTTCACAGAGATAGAAAAAATGATCTCAAAATTCATATGGAAAGGCAGAAGGCCTCAGATATCCAAACATATCCTCAGCAAAAGAAACACCTCTGGTGGCATCACCATACCTGATCTAATGCTATATTACAAAGCCATAATAATAAAAACAGCATGGTACTGGCATAAAAGCAGGAGTATAGACCCATGGAACAGAATTAAGGACCTAAATTTTGGGTCAAGTAACTATAGCTACTTGATATTTGACAAAGGCCCTAACAATATAGGCTGGAAAAAAGACAGCATCTTCAACAAATGGTGCTGGACAAACTGGATAACCATATGCAGGAAATTGAAACTCGATCCACACATCTCATGCACAAAAATCAAGTCCACATGGATTGAAGACCTCAATATAAGACCAGAAACTCAGCTACTACTAGAAAAAAAAAATAGGAGGAACTTTTCATGATATAGGAATGAGAAAAGACTTTGTGAACAAAACCCCAGTAGCTCAGGATCTTAATCACTCAACCACTGAGATCTCATGAAGCTGAAAAGTTTCTTTACAGACAGACATACAATAAGCAGAGCCAATAGATTATCCACATTATGGGAAAAAAATATTTGCTTGCTATCCAATTGAAAGAAGCCTAATTTCTAGAATCTACAAAGAACTCAAAAACCTAAATAATAAAAAGTCAAACAACTCACTCACAAAATAAGGCAAACAACTAGACAGGCAGTTCTCAGAGGAAGATACACAAATGGCAAACACACGCGTAAGAAAATGTGCATCATCTCTCATCATCAGGGAAATGCAAATTAAAACAATCATGAGATGCTACCTTACCCTAATAAGGACAGCAAATATTAAAAAATCCAATGAAAATAAATTCTGGTGAGGAGATGGAGAAATAGGGACCCTCATCCATTGTTGGTGGGAATGTAAGATAATACAACCCATTTGGATAGCAATATGGAGACTCTAGAAAGGTTGACTATAGAGTTACCAACAGACCCATTTATTCCCTTATTGGGTATTTATCCTAAAAGCTCCATGCCTCAGTTCACAGAAATTTGCTCAACCATGCTTATAGCTGCTCAATTCAGAATAGCTAAGAGCTGGAATCAACCCACATGTCCATCATTAGACGAATGGATAACCAAGATACGGTATATCTACACAAAGGAATTCTACACAGCAATAGGGAAAAAAGACACAATGAAATTTGAAGAAAAGTAGTTGAACCTGGAACAGTTCAAGCAACTCATGGTCTAAGCTACTCAGCAGAAAAACCTGATGTAATACTCATGCAAGCGCAATAGTGGTACACACCCATGGTGGAAAACCAACTGCTCTTGATTTGGCTAATTAATCTGCTCAATGGAACAGAACCCATAGCTAGAGCTGGGAAACAAGTCAGAACCATATGCAAAACCAAGCCAGCTCTCCATTATCAAGCTCCTACCAATCATGGGCTACAAGAAGGCCTACACCTATTAAATTCTCTCTAAAATAACAACGGTTATCCCACTTATCTGGCACTAACTTCACTTTCCTTTGGAGAACTTGCTTTTCTTTTTCAGATGGACACAGATCCTAAGGAAAGAACCAGCCCTTCACACCTCAGAAGGGCTCCAGCTGAAACTCAAAGTAATTGGGAAAATGAGCAAGAGTGCTGCTTTCTTGGGGAACCTGGTACCAGCACAAGGGTGAAGGAGATAGACACAGAGAACACTCAACTCCTACCAAACCAGAGATCCAGAGACACAGAGGCTCCCATGACCTCATCACTGAAGCAGATCTAAAATGAATCTAGCATGGCTCAGGGAAATTTGTGGACGAAGGGGCAGAAAGAATGTTAGAGCCACACGTTGGGTCATTATGCACAAAGACATTGCCTCTTACCCATAAGTGATGGCTAACCCCACAATACATGACCCAAGTTGCCCAAAGAGAAGGATCCCTACAGAGGCGGGAGGACAGAGAGGAGGCTAATGATGGTATCAACATGACTGTATACACACTGTGTATATAACTAATTTTTAGGAAAAAAAAATGTTTTTATTCTTGCTGGTTAAAGAAAGATTTTTTTGCTTCTCTATAATTTTATGTGAAGGTAAAATGATTAAATGAAAACATATAAAGGTTCTCTAAAGAAACTAGAGAAAAGAATAAAAGAGATTTTAGAGACATTCTAATATATCATCTTTTGTTTTATAGATGGTAGTCATATGCCTTCAAAATAAAGTTTGCTAGACAGTATCTAAGTATGATATTAAAAATGCCTTACATACTGACTTTCTTTCTCTGAGATATAAAATATTCAGTGCTACCTCAGGACTCTTGGCTACCATGGGGCCAAGTGTACTAACCACAGGCTGGTGGAAATAAACCAACAGATGAAGAATAAGTTTAAGGGTATGCTTGTGAAGACAGGAAAAGAAGAGACTCACCAAGAATGATCAAACTCTTAGCAGCAAGCTACAAGTTGAGAATGAAATAGGAAATATAGGGGGACTCCCTTTTGACCTGGTTCCCCTCTCATGTGCTCTTTCCTAGGATATACATCATGTCCTCAACTACAACCCTAAAAAAAATGCTGCTGATGTTGATGTCCCTTGTAGTAATTATCTGGATAATTTTTATAATGTCTCAAAATTCCAGAAAGGTAAGAATATTTTGCACCAGTTTGATTTGAGACCTGTGTGACTGGCATCAAATCAACACCTGTCAATCAATCTTGTCTGTCCTCTCCCACGCTAGCTCTGCTTTCTCCTCCACATAGCTATTTCATCTCAGGGTGGGTTGTGGATAGTGTCTCCTCTTCCTCAATTTCCATTCATCCTCACCCCATCCTAATCAGCACTCTACCTTTCACATACTTCCCAAATAGCCCTAGTTCAACATTTCCCACTCAAACTTTATGGAGGAATTCACCCATGTTTTATTACATTTGCTTGTGGACTTCCATTGTCTACATGCAAATATTTATTCATTTGGAGTTTGTTCTGCTAGGTATATGAGATGTTCATCTAATTTTTCCATATATATTTTAAAAAGTCTGTCCTAGGCTGGGGAAGTGGCTCAGCAGGTAAAACCACACCACACAAACATGAGGTCTTGGGAAGGCTTGAGAAGGCCTGAGTTTGATCTCCAACACCCACATAAAAAGTCAGGTGAGCACAATAGTGCACACCTTTAATCCCAGCACTTGGGAGGCAGAGGTAGGAGGATCGCCGTGAGTTCAGGCCAGCCTGAGAATACAGAGTGAATTTCAGGTCAGCCTGGGCTAAAGCCAGATCAATCCTAGAAAAACCAAAACCAAAACCAAACCAAAAGTCAGGAATGGCCACACACACTGTAATCCCAGTCCTGTGGAGGTGGGGGGGGGGGAAGAGATAGGAGAATCACTGGAGCCTGCTGGTCAGATCACCTGATCAAAAAAAAAAAAAAAAAAAAAGGCAGTTCCAGGTTCAGTGAGATTCCATCACAAAGAAACAATGAGGAAGCATGATAGAGGAAGACCGGTCTCTGCATTTATGCACATGCTACTTGTACCTATACACATACATGTGCATACACTATATATACATGCATATACCACATCACACATATTATGCATAAACACCAAAATAAATTCCTAGGTTTTCCATGCTGCATCTATAACATGCTAAATTTGCATGAAATGATGAGGTTTATATTCAGGAAGGCAAGTACTACCCTTACCTACCACTTCTGGTTTTTATTTTATTTAATTTAATTACTTGAGAGAGATGGGAGAGAGAAGCAGATAGAAATAGAGAGAATGAGCACACGGGGACCTCTAGCCACTGCAAACAAACTCCAGATGCTTGTGCATCTGGCTTACGTGGAATCAAACCTGTATCTTTTGGCTTTGCAGGCAAGTGCCTTCACCACTAAGCCATCTCTCCAACCTCCTCCACTGCTGTTTTTACCCCCTGTATATTTTCTTCCTTTTCTTTAATATTTATACTTTTGAGTGAACTTTCTAATTGACATGTCTGGTCCAGAAAATAGTGAGGATATTTTTCTGTGATTTATTTAAATTTATACATTATTTTTAAAGAAAAAATTCATGATCCAAGAATATGGTCTCCTATATTTTAGTCCATGTGCATAAAAACCTCCCAAGGTAGACTCTCACTCTAGCCCAGGTTGATCTGAAACTCAGTAATCCTAGGCTGGCCTTGAGCTCATGGTGGTCCTTCTATCTCTGCCTCTAAAGTGCTGGGATTAAAGGCATATGCCACCATGCCCATCCTAAAGCGATTTATTTGTGTACATTAATTTTTTTTCAAATACAATTTTATTGACAACCTCAATAATTATACAAAATATAAAAAATGAGAGATGTCAAGCAGTCCCACCCTTCCTTTAACTCTTACATTCTTTCTGCCACCTCTTCTGCAATGGACTCTAAGCCTTGGAAGGTGTGACAGAGATGTCTCAGTGCTGAACACTCCTTTGTCACGTCTTCTCAGCACTGTGGTGCCTTTTGAGTCACCCCAGAGGTCACTGCCATCTGAAAAGAGAAGTTTCTCTAACCAAAAGTGAAAGGAGAATTAATATATGGGTATGAACATTAAGAGAAGTGTTTACCATTGTTGCAGTCCGGTTCGCATTGCTGGTAGAAATCACCCAACCAAGAGCAGCTTCTGGGAAAAAGAAGTTTATTTGGCTTACAGGCTCGAGGGGAAGCTCCACGATGGCAGGGGAAAATGATGGCATGAGCAGAGGGTGGACATCACCCCCTGGCCAACAGAAGATGGACCACAGCAACAGGAGGGTGTGCCAAACACTGGCATGGGGAAACTGGCTATAAAGACCATAAGCCCGCCCCCAACAATACACTCCCTCCAGGAGGCATTAATTCCCAAATATCCATCAGCTGGGAACCTAGCATTCAGAACACCTAAGTTTATGGGGGACACCTGAATCAAACCACCACATTCCGCCCCTGGCCCCCATAAACTGATAGCCATACATGATGTAAAATACAATGCTTTCAGTCTGACTTTAAAAGTCCCCATAGTTTTTATCAATCCCAATGATGTTCATACATCCCCATAGTTCAAGATCTTCTAACTGAGCCATAATACCAAAAAATAACCTCAAAAAACCCAGAATGGCACAGAATTAATTTTCACACTGCAAAAGATGGCATTAGGCATAGCAAAGAAACATTCAACCAATACAAGATTTAAAACAACCAGGGCAAACATCAAACTCTGTAGCTTCAAGTCCAGCAAATCTAGCCAGTGAAAAATCTTCAAGTCCGATAATTCTAACCAGCAACAAGTCTCTGGCATTCCAATTCCGCCCCTCCAGCTAGGCTACTCACAGTCCTGGAAAACTTCACCGGGGCCGGCAGCTCCTCGGCAGCCATCTCATGGTCCCGGCATCTCCACTGAGTCTCCACTGCAAGCCACGGTCCATCTTCATGGCCCCATGGGGTCTCTATGTAGGCAACCAGCAAACCCGCTTCACACTGCCCATGGCCATTTCCAAAACACAAGACCGTGTTGCAAACTCAATGACCCTCTTTCCAGCATTTCTTATACTCCACGATACCAGGTAGGTGCCAATTTGTTAATCCAGGGGGGATTAAAGCAGACTTTGAAGAACAGGACTCCTTGAGCACTCAGGCCCCTTCAAAAGAGTCTACATTCTTCTTGTTGCCCCAGCACAGGTCAGCTAGCCTAGTCTCAAAGGTTGTAATCTCTCAGTTGCAGCTGAACGGGCAACAGTTCACCCAAAGATTTTTCTTTCTGTGCCATATCCCTCTGCTCACACCAGTTCATTTCTACGCCAAACAACCCTGCATAACTTCTCAGGACATGGGCATAAGAGCAAGCTTCTCACACAGACTGCTAGCCCAGTTCAAGCAAAGCTTTTTCTCACCCTCATAAGCCAAACCTCACAGTCCATAGTTCTTACTGCCTTCGGATCTTTCAGCTCTGACCAGGATAGACCATCAAGCTGTACTTACAGCACTGCAAAGCATCTCTTAGGCCAAGGTTTCAACTCCTTCCACATTCCTCTTGAAAATCAGCTCCAAAAGGCCAAAGCCACAGTCAGGTGTCTAGCAGCAATCCCACTCCTCGGTACCACTTTACTGTTGCAGTCCGGTTCGCATTGCTGGTAGAAAGCACCCAACCAAGAGCAGCTTCTGGGAAAAAGAGGTTTATTTGGCTTACAGGCTCGAGGGGAAGCTCCACGATGGCAGGGGAAAACGATGGCATGAGCAGAGGGTGGACATCACCCCCTGGCCAACAGAAGATGGACCACAGCAACAGGAGGGTGTGCCAAACACTGGCATGGGGAAACTGGCTATAAAGACCATAAGCCCGCCCCCAACAATACACTCCCTCCAGGAGGCATTAATTCCCAAATCTCCATCAGCTGGGAACCTAGCATTCAGAACACCTAAGTTTATGGGGGACACCTGAATCAAACCACCACAACCATCTTTCAAGGCTCAGGGTCCATTGCGGAAGAGATGGCAGGAAGAATGTAAGAGCCAAAGGAAGAATAGGACTCCTTACAATGAACTCTTCCAGACCCAAAATGGCCTGGATATCCATGACCTCACAGTGTCTGGAACTGCCTACACAAGACCAGTATAATAAGAGGAAAAGATCATGACATCAAAATAAGAGAGACTGGCCGGGCGTGGTGGCGCACGCCTTTAATACCAGCACTCAGGAGGCAGAGGTTGGAGGATCACTGAGAGTTCGAGGCCACCCTGAGACTACATAGTGAATTCCAGGTTAGCCTGAGCCAGAGTGAGACTCTACCTTGAAAAACCAAAAAAAAAAAAAAAAAAAAGAGAGAGAGAGAGACTGAGATGGGGAGGGATATGATGGAGAGTGGAGTTGTGAAGGGGAAAGTGAGAAGGAGGAAATTATCATGGCTTATTGTCTATAATTATGGAAGTTGTCAATAATAAGAAAAAAAGAAAAGTGCTTACAAGGTAGTTCAGTGAGCATAATATATGCATTTAGCCAGACGACAGCAGGCTTTACACTCCTAGGGCTCATAACCTCCCTGCCACATAGGCTTTTGACTGGGTTTTCAGTATCAGGCATGTATTCCCTCCCGTGGAGCAGGCCTCCAGTCCAATTATAGAGCAGTTTCTTTCCCCCATAACAGATATGCCCCTATTGCTCCTGTTGGCTCGTTTGGCCTCACTGGCCAAACTTAAGGCTTTTGCAGTGTCCACTGTTGTTTATCACTACTAATGGCTTCTCTCCTCCATATGGCTGCATGCAGCATAGCTTTTTTAGATTTCTGACAGCTGTTCTATAGGGAGGAGGTTTTCAGCTCAGCTCCAGCTTGATCTCACAGTGACCTTGCAGTCAAAGCACGTGGAGTCTTTAACAATATATGCATTAATTTTGTTACTTGCTATTTTGCTAAATCTTGTTATGCTTTGTCAATATGTTTCCATTGATACTCTAGAGTTTTCCAGACAAGTAACCCCTACATTTAAAATTTTCTGAAAAGGGGGCCAGGCATGGTGGCGCACACCTTTAATCTCAGCACTTGGGAGGCAGAGATAGGAAGATCACCGTGAGTTCAAGGCCACCCTGAGACAACATAGTAAATTCCAGGTCTCCCTGAGCTAGAGCAAGACCCTACCTTGAAAAAACAAACAAAAAAAATTATTGAAAAGCGCTGGAGAGAGGGCTCAGTGGTTAAGACACTTGCTGACAAAGCCAAAGGACGCAGGTTTGATTCCCCAGTATCCATACAAAGCCAGAAACAGAAGGTAGACCATGTGTCTGAAGTTCATTTGCAATGGCTAGAGGTACTGGTGGCCATTCTCTTTCTATCTGCCTCTCTCTCTCTTTCAAACAAATAAATACAATCTATCTTTTGAACTTAAGTACATATTTTGTGGATTAAAAAAATACCCTAGGGGCTGGGGAGATTGCTTAGTGGTTAAGGAGCTTGCTGGTACAGCCAAAGGACTCAGGTTTGATTCTTCAGGACCCATGTAAAGCCAGATGCACAAGGTGGCACATTCATCTGGAGTTCGTTTGCAGTGGCTAGAGGTCCTGGTGTGCCCATTCTTTCTCTCTTCATCTGCCATTTCTCTCTCTGTAATAAACAAATAATGTACTTTTTTAAAAAATCTCAAATAACATGTCTTTGTTGACTCTAAAATGTGTCGTTGCTGCGACTTGAAGTACTATCCTTCTACTCCAGTTAAAAATCATATTGCAGTCAACAAGCTAATTCCACTTCCCACTCACCAACCATGTTTATAATCTACACTGTTAAGGGCACATGGCCTTAGCATCCCAGATTCTACTTGGTGCAAGCATCATTTTGACTTAATTCTGTAAGTGAATTTTTAATTTTGACCACAAACCCTTATACCAAACTTTCCAATCATTTTGCTTGTTTGAAGTTTATTCCATTTAAAAAATGCCTTAAGAAGGGCTCAGGCAAAATAATATCTGAATGTTTGTAAAACTTTGGCTCTGATTTTTATAATTAAAGGTAAATTTGTTTTATCATAAAATTCTTGGCTCATACTGCCTTTGAGTCCCTTAAACATTTTACTCCAATGTTAAGAAGTAAAATATAATTTAAGAAAAAGACATAAATAAGAATTAAATGAGATTATTTATTTATTTGCAAGCAGAGACAAGTAAAGGGAGAAAAAGAGAGAGAAAGTGGGTGTGCCAGAGCCTCTACCCACTACAAATGAACTCCAGACCCATGCACCACTATGGGTGTCTGGCTTTACATGGGTACTAGGGAAATGGACCCGAGTGCTTAGGCTTTTCAACTTCTTCTTAACTGCTAAGCTACCTCTGCAGCCCAGTATTGCATATTTTAACACACCCTACTGTGCATTACCTTTGTCGGTGATGTCCCTTATCAAATAAAACTTTGTTTTTTGTTTTTTGTGGTTTTTTTTGAGGTAGAGTGGCCTTGAACACATGGTGATCTTCCTACCTCTGCCTCCCAGGTGCCAGAATTAAAGGCGTGCACCATCGCGCCCAAAAACTTTGAATTTTGAAATTGCTTGATATATGAATAATTTTTCTTGGAGATTGCTTTCAGGCAGGTTTATTTCAGAACTACTTCCTAATCTGATGTCAAGAAGAAGCTGCACATTTATGTTATATTTTAGCTAGGGATTCCTGTTTATGTCTGAAAGTCACTTGGACTTTTAATATATAACATGAAATGGGAATTTTAATATTTCTCTCAATCCAGTGAACACTTTTCCAAGTCAATCTACTAGATATAATTTCCTGATTTCTAGTGTTACCACTAAAACATATTAAACTACCATACATAAGCAAGCAGTGCTATTCCCAGAAAAGTCTATTCTATTTGATTGGTTTTATCTGGATACCATTGATCTTCTCCAATCCTATTTTATTATAATTTATGCTACAGTTAGCTTTTTCAAATAGTTACTGGCTGTTAAGAGACTATTTATCTTCCACATATATCCACATATAAATTATGTTAGTACATACTTTTATAGATAGAATTTTAAAACCCTGTTTATGAGTATAAGGGTCCTTACTTTTCCTCCAATGTGCTAGTCAGGTTTTAGTATAAAATGTGTTATAAAACTAACTGGACAGTTTTCCTCTTACAAGTTAGTTATCTTTGTACTAACCAATAGAAACATAGCCATCTTTGCTGGTGGGAAAAACAGAAAATTTTTATCATTATAGTTATTTCCTGTCCAACTTTTCTAACTCCAAATGCACAAATTGTTTTTAACTGCTTTCCAGACACATATTTATAAAAGGGTTCTTACTTTGGATTTTATTTGCATCTATTTCGTGCTTGGTTTTGCTGAAGGTTTGCTAACCTTCTAAGTTTTTCAGAGACTCAAATTACGTTCTGTACATCTTTAATTTTTTATTTCTTTTTATTTTATTCTAGTTTTATTTTCTGAGATAAGATCTCATGTATCCCAGGCTGGCCTCAAGCTCTCTATGTACCTGAGAATGACCTTGAACTTCTAATCCTCCTGCCACCTCTCCAGTTCGGGGATAATTGGTGTATACTACGACATCAAGTTTATTCCATGCTGGAGATCAAACCCAAAACTTTGTACCTGCTAGGCAAGCACTCTGCCAACGGAGCTGCACCCTCTGTTCCATCTTCATTTTCAGTGGCATCATGTTATTGTGTCTAGTCTCTTGTGAGAGCCTCTTCCACTTGACTACCAGTTGTAACAATGTGACTGGTTGATACAGGGCCATGATGAGCCAGGAAGGTCTTTTTTCTATGTTTAGTTGCTATTGATGATATTGTTACAATAGTGTCTTTTTATATAGCACAGGCTGTACTCACACTTGTGATAATCGTACCTCAGTCTCTCCAGTGCCAGGATTACAGGTGTGTGCACCTCATTTCAGACATAGTTTCTATGGCTTTGAACTCATAAGGATTCTAAAATATGAGAGTGTTAGCCACCACTGATCTCTAACCATAGGCCTACTCTTATCTGAGAATAGGATTGCCTGTGAGGCTTCTCTACAAATCACATTCTCCAGGACAACGCAATCAGTAATTAAGATTCACTTGTCCTGGCCTGCCTGAGAATCTATTGTTTTTATTTTAGAAATCTGCCAGGTGCTTCCAACTACAAACTCCGAACATGTTTTAAAAGCCACTGTATTTAAGGACTTGTATAAACACTGCGGGGCTGTAGGGATCGCTCAGTGGTTAAAGGTGCTTGTCTGCATCTTAAGTTTGCTTGCAGTAGCAAGAGGCCCTAGCATGCCCTTTTTTTCTCCCCTTCCTTCCTTCCTTCCTTCCTTCCTTCCTTCCTTCCTTCCTTCGTTCCTTCGTTCCTTCGTTCCTTCGTTCCTTCGTTCCTTCGTTCCTTCGTTCCTTCTTTCCTTCCCTCCTTCCTTCCTTTCTCCTCTCTCTCATATATAAATAAATACTTTTTTTTTTTTGAGGTAAGGTCTCACACTGGCTCAGGCTGACCTGGAATTAACTATGCAGTCTCAGGGTGGCCTCAAACTCATAGCGCTCCTCCTACTTCTGCCTTCCGAGTGCTGGGATTAAAGCTGTGTGCCATCACGCCTGGCTAAATAAATACTTTTTAAAACCACTGTGCAGGGCTGGAGAGATGGCTCAAAGGTTCAAGACACTTGCTTGCAAGGCTTGAAAGACTGGATTCAATTCCCTAGCACCCACATAAAGCCAGATGCACAAAGTGGAGCAATACATCTAGAGTTCATTTGTAGTGGCATGAGACCCTGGTATACCCATTCAATACCCCCCTCTGCTTCTCTCTCTTTCTCTCTCTCTCAAATAAATAAAGAATATTTTTAAAAAACTGTGCTAAAAATATCAATTTTGAAGAACTTAACAGGTGCTTAGGTGTTTAGGAAAATGTGGCGGGTGCCAACAATCCAGGAAGGTGACAGTGTGTTAATAAAGGGACCTTAAAGACAGGACGTAGCTAGTCTTAATAAATGAAAATAGTCTTACCACTGATTGAGAGGGGGAGGGGATATGATTGAGAGTGGAGTTTCAAAGGGAAAGGTGGGGGGAGGGAGGGAATTACCATGGAATACTGATTACAATTATGGAAGTTGTTAATAAAAAATTAATTAATTAATAAAAAAATAGTCTTACCAAGCTAAGTACTTTGGTAGTGAGAGGCATCAGGAGAGAGTGGAAGAACTAGGAACCTAAAAGAGGTCATGGCATAAATCCAAGCTAAGTCTGGACTTCCCCCAGGGCATCATGAGTGGATGACAGGGTTGAAGGGGGAAGAGGACTTGTGTTTCCTGTGGAAGCACTGACTTAGCCATGGAGGAGAAAAATAGAGCGAGAAGGACAGAACACCCTCATGGAGTCTGAAAGCTATTTTCACCCTTGAAGTGACAACCCAGGAGACAAATGATGCTTAAACCATGCTTGATATGCTGGAAAGAAAAACGAAGCTAGGCATACGGACTTATGCCTGTAGACTCACCATTTGGGAGGTAGAGGCAGATCTGTCAGGAGTTTAAGGTCATCCTAAGCTATAGAGGGACTTAGAAGTCAGCCTCAATAGAGTATAACATGAGACCTTGACTCAAAATGCAATATTAGTGCTGGAGAGATGGCTTAGCAGTTAGCCGCCTGCAAAGCCTAAGAACCCATGTTTGACTCCCCAGAACCCACGTAAGACAGATACAAGGTGGCACATACATCTGGAGTTCATTTACAGTGGCTGGAGGCCTTGGTGCACCCTACTCTTTCTCTTTCTCTCTCTCTCTCTCTCTCTCTCTCTCTCTCTCTCTCTCTCTCTCTCCCTCCCTCCCTCCCTCCCTCCCTCCCTCCCTCCCTCCCTCCTTCCCTCCCTCCATTTCTGTCTCTTTCTCAAGTAAATAAATAAAATTCTTAAAAATTTAAAAATATTAATAGGCATAGGTATAAGATAAAGAAAGCTAACACAAGTATTGGATGTAAGATACATATTAAAAGGAAGAGCAAAAGAGCAGCACTTACTTATTACCATATTCCCTGAGCTCTGCTTTTAGAGTGAATATATTCATCTATAACTCTTTAGGAATTCTATAAGATACTGAAGTAAAAGCACAAAAGTCTACACTTTATTCAGGATTGTCACAGCTCAATGATATTGATGATAGCCTGTAAATAAATATCGAAACTAGTCATAAGGGAAAATGACTGGGAACGTGGTCATTTCATAGTGGGTTACAATTGGCATTTCAGTTTTGGACTGACCTACACAATCCCCATCAAAATTCCAATGGCATTCATCATGGCAATAGAAAAAAATCCAAAAATTAATTTGGAAGCACAAAAAACCTCTTGAATATCTAACAAATTTGAGCAACAAAATATCCCCATACCTGATTTTAACATGTAGATCAATGGAACAGAATATAGGATACATATGTAAGTCCGGGTAGCTATAGCCACCTGATCTTTGACCAAAATGGCAAAAGTAATCACTGGAAAAAAGACATACTCTTCAGCAAAAGGTGGTGGGAAAACTGGACATGTATCTGTAGAAGGATAAAAATAGATCCTTATCACTCTCCATGCAGAAAAATTAAGTCCAAAGTGGATCAAAAACCTTAATATCAGACCTGAAACTCTGAAACTGCTAGAGAAAAAAGTAGGGGAAACCCTTCAACATATTGGTCTTGGCAAAGACTTTCTGAATATAACCCCATTTGCTCAGGAAATAAAACCACAGAGCAACTGCTGGTACCCCATGAGATTACAAAGCTTTTGTATGGCAACCTACAGAATGGGAGGAAATCTTTGCCAGCTTTATATCTGATAGAGGATTAATATCTAGGATATACAAAGTACTCAAAAAAAAACCTAAATAATAAGAAATAAAACGCCAAGCGTAGTGGCGCACACCATTAATCCCAGCACTCAGGAGGCAGAGGTAGGAGGACTACCGTGAGTTCGAGGCCACCCTGAGACTCCATAGTGAATTCCAGGTCAGCCTGGGCTAGAGTGAGACCTGACCTCAGAAAACCAAAAGAAAGAAAGAAATAAAACAACCCAATTAAAAGGGCTATGGAACTAAACAGAGAGTTCTCAAAAGAGAAACACATATATCATATAAACATCTAAAAAATGTTTTACATCCCTATTCATCAGGGAAATGCAGATGAAAACAACATTGAGATTTCATCTCACCCCTATATGATTGGCTACCATTATGAAAATAAATGACCATAAAGGCTGGTAAAGATGCAGAAAAAGAGAAATTCTTCTACACTGTTGGTGGGAATGCAATCTGGTCCAGCCATTGTGGAAATCAGTGTGAGGTTTCAGAGACCAGCTAAAAATAGATCTACCCTATGACCCAGCTATAGCACTCCTAGGCATATATTCTAAGGACTCGTCTCACTACCTTAAAGATACTTGCTCAACCATGTTTGTTGCTGCTCTATTCACAATAGCTAAGAAATGGAACCAGCCTAGATGTCCCTCAACTGATGAGTAGATAATGAAGATGTGGCACATCTACAATGGAGTTCTACTCAGCAGTAAAGAAAAATGAGGTTATGGAATTTGCAATAAAAATAAATAAATAAAAGCAAAAGAAAGAAACAAACAAAGAATGATAGAAAGAAATTAAGGAGGACTTGAGCAGATGGAAAGACCGCCTATGCTCCTGGATAAGTAGAATTAATATTGTGAAAATGTTAATTCTACCAAAAGCAATATACAGATTTAATGCAATACCAATAAAAATTCTAGCATCATTCTTCACAGAGAGAGAAAAAAAGTTATCTCAAAATTCGTATTGATGGCAGCAGGCCTTGGATATCCAAACATATCCTCAGTAAAATAAGCACCTCTGGAGGTATCAATGTACCTGATTTCAAGCTATATTACAAAGTCATAGTAACAAACACAGCATAGTACTGGCATAAAACAGAAATAAAGACCAATGGAACTGAATGGAAGACATGGAACTTGGTCAAGTACTATAGCTACTAGATCTTTGACAAAGGTGCAACGATGCAGACTGGAGAAAAGATAGCATCAACAAATGGGACTGGACAAATTGGATGACCATGTGAAGAAAACTGAAACTAGACCCACTCATCTCACATACACGAAAATCATGTCCGAATGCATTAAAGACCTCAATACAAGATCTGAACCTCTTCAAGTACTGGAAGAAGGAACCCTTCACGATCTAGGAGGGGGGAAAGACTTCCTAAACAAAACACCAACAGACCAGGAAATTAAACAATCACACAAGCAATGGGATCTCACGAAGTTAAAAAGCTTTTGCACAGACAAACATACCATAATCAGAGCCAATAGATTTTCCACAGAATGGGAGAATTTTTTCCAAACTACCACTGACAAAGGCTTAGTATCTAGAATCTGCAAAGAACTAAAAATCTAAAAACCCACAAACAACCCACTTAAAAAAAACGGGGCACAGTTTTTTTTTTTTTAATCATGGAGAATGTTAATAAAAATTGAGAAAAAAATGGGGCACCGAATGGAATATGGAGTTCTCAGAAGAAGAAATACAAGTGGCTAATACACACTTAAGAAGATGTTCAACATTTCTAACCATCAGGGTTAAATTAAACAACTATGAAATCCCACCTTACTGCAATAAGGATGGGAATTAATGAAAAATGAAACAAAAGCAAATGTTTTTGAGGATGTGGAAAAAGAGAAACCCTCATTTACTGTTGCTGGGAATGTAAATTTGTACAACCAGTATGGAAAAAAAACAACTATGGTGATTCCTGAAAAAGATGAATATGGAACTACCAAAAGACCCAGTTATTCCCTTACTGGGCATTTATCCTACATGCTCCACACTTCACTACAGAGATATTTACTCAACCATGTTTATAGCTGCTCAATTCATAATAGCTAAGATCTGGAATCAGCCCATCAAAGGACGAATGGATAATGAAGTTGGGGTACATTTACACAATGAAATTATACTCAATAGTAAAAAAAAAATGATACAATGAAATGAAAATGGACAGACTTGGAACATATCATACTCAGCAAAAACACACTATCACAGAAAGGCAAATGCCTCATTTTCCCATTCATCTGTGGTTCCGAACCTGGATCAGCTTGAGTTGATGACATACCTTGAGGCCCAGATGAAGGATTTTTAAGGGAGGGAAGGAGTGGTTGGAAGGAAACACACAAAACGAAACCCCAAATAAACTGGTACCATAGAAATCTTTATTCTCGAAGGTAGTCTAAAACATTTAACCTGGGGAGGGGAGATCATCTGGAAAGAAGGGCCCTTAAGAGGGTGGGAGGAAGTCTAACCTTAAATTTTTTTGGTTCTGGTCTGTAACTCCCAGTACCAGAACTCAGTTGCTACTCACAATGAGCTGTTGATTGGAGAGATCTATGAGGTCCCCCAAACAAGACAGGCTTCTGTCAACGCACTTGGTTCCTTGCCTGAGGTAAAAGTTAAACCCTATTGCTGAAGACACCATATGCTGCTGACACCGAGTGTGGAGAGACCTGGCTGGAATCTTGAGTGGAGCCAGTCGGCAGATGGCTAGTGCATCTAGAGCTGGAAAACTCTACATAAGCTACTGGGGGAAAGTGGCCAACAACGTGTGAGCACGCAGCAGTCTAAGCTACTCAGAAGCAACCAGCCTGACAATAAGCACACACCAGTGCAATGGTGGCACACAGCCTTGGTGGGTCACCTTTGGCTTTCTGATTGGCTAAGAGATCTGCTCAGTGGAGAGGGGCCCATATCTGGACGAGGAAACAGGTCAGAATAGTATGGGGACAGATTATGCTCTCCAATGACAAGCTCCCACTAGACGTTTACTAAAAGGGCAATATCCATCAAATTATCCCTAAATTAATAATGTTTATCTCATTTAACCTATGCTGACTTCACTCTTTTGGAGAAACTATTTTTCTTTTTGAGAAGGTAGCCATCTTATTTTTTTTTCTTTTTCCCTTCCTTCCTTCCTTCCTTCCTTCCTTCCTTCCTTTCTTTCTTTCTTTCTTTCTTTTTTTAAATGTAGGCTTTCTCTCTTACCCAAGCTGACCTGGAATTCACTATGTAGTCTCAGACTGGCCTTGAACTCATGGTGATCTTCCTACCTCTGCCTCCCAAGTGCTGGGATTAAAGGCATGTGATACCACACCCAGCTAATTGATCTTATCTGTATATGGATTCTAAAAACTCAGACTCATAGAAGTAAGGCATAGAATGGTGGTTGTTTCTGGGCACTGGTGGGAAAATAAATAAATGATGATATGCAGAGCATACAATGTTTTCATGAGGGAGTGTAAAGTTTCTAAGAGGCACAGGGTGGGTAGGAATATCCAGAGGCACAGTTCCTGTCTCTCCACAGAGACTGACTGAGGCCTTCATGAGCCCACAGTAAAGTTTTAAAAATTTTTTTTGTTTATTTATTTATATTTGAGAGTGACAGACATAGAGAGAAAGAGGCAGAAAGAGAGAGAGAGAGAGAATGGGCGTGCCAGGGCCTCCAGGCACTGCAAACGAACTCCAGACATGTGTGGCCCCTTGTGCATCTGTCTAACCTGGGTCCTGGGTAACAGAGCCTCGAACTGAGGTCCCTAGGCTTCACAGGAAAGCACTTAACTGCTAAGCCATGTCTCCAGCCCCACAGTGAATACTAATAACCCCGCTGAGGAGGGGCCTCATTGGAAAGGTGATATGCAAGAGGAGGTATAAGCGTATAACCTTAATAAATTAAAAAATGAAATAAAAGATATAAAAGATTTCTGGGAAGATTGCCTTTCTCTAGATATCCTGACACTCTCCCTCCACCCCCAAACACCTGATAGGACTAGACTGGTTAGGTCAGCTCTCCATCCATAGGGCACCCATATAAATTCCCAACATTGGGCAGGAGAGATGGCCTAGCGGTTAAGCACCTGTCTGTGAAGCCTAAGGACCCTGGTTCGAGGCTCCGGTTCCCAGAACCCATGTTAGCCAGATACACAAGGGGGTGCATGTGTCTAGAGTTCATATGCAGTGGCTGGAAGCCCTGGGGCGCCCATTCTCTCTCTCTCTCCCCCTCTTTCTCTCTCTGTAAATCTCAAATGAATAAATAAACAGAAATTAAAATACAATATCCTTTAAAAATAAAATTCCCAACCTGAATCTCAAGGTGGGCTTCTCAAACCTCCTGTTGTCTCCCTGGGCAAGAAATCTGCCTTTCTTCCTTCTCTTAAATTCTGGGTCTCTTCGGCTCCCTCTTACCTCCCTGGGTAAGTGCTATGTCTTCCTTCCTACCCTTAAGTTCCCCTTCGTTTAAAGTTTTCCCTCCTTAAAGCTCTAAGCTATAATGAAATCGTTGTGAACCCATGGTCTGTGGATTTCATTCTTCTAACTCATTACACAGGAATGTGGAGACACCCTACTAGTACTGTTGTGTGGGTTTATCATATTGGGGTATTGGCGAGGAACACTAAAATCCTATATCGCATGTTTTTCCATCCTTTGCTAAATGAGGATAAGAATGGAGGCTTGGGAGTCACAAGTGTGGGGGTTCTAAGCCCAGAGCTCAGACGCTCACCTGCATCATTATAGAGCTCCAATCGCATAACATGGTTTTATGAGATCACCATTACAGACAGTCCATTATTATGCGGTACAGGCCTGTAATTCTCAAACACCACACACAGCACAAGACAGTGCAGAGGAACTGTCCTAGGAGAAAGGTGGGGAAGCACAGATAGAACTGATAGTGAAAGAGACAGGGAAAGTGAAGGGTTAATGGCTCTCCCTGAAAACCAGGGGGAACTAAAGATTTAATGACTGCCACTAAGACTAGAAGGCCTTGAAGAAATACCTGAGCCTGCCAGTCCCAGAGGAGCCTGACAACTCGACTGATTGATAAACTTCCCTTCACTCAGAAAGCCTTGAAGGAACAGAAGCCATCCAGGGTAGCCTCTCTAGGCAATTTTGCTAATAAGGCTTATCCTGATCAAGGATACAAATAACTACAGTTCCCTATCTACTTTCCTTGGACCTGCACCTGGTTCAGTCTGTTTTTCTTAGGATCCTCCTTATAAGCTTGAACCCCAGCCTACCTCGGTTTTTTCAGCCTCCACCTGTCCAGAAGGTTGAAGCCCCTCACTGTGCTTCAATAAACAGTTGCTGCCTGTTGAGATCAAGTCCAGTGTTTTCCTTTGCTTTTCTTTTTCATTTTCCTTACAGAAAGCTTCCTTCTTTTAGGCAGTTGGGGACAGAAGCCCAAAGAGGCAAGAAAGAGTTTCTATTTTGTCCATTTTGGTAAAACTGAAACTTATATCTGACTCTGTCTTTCCAAGATGGCTGTCAGGGACCTGTCCAGCATGAACTTCCAGCTGTTTCTTCAGCTCTGGGTCAGCCCTCCAAGTACACAAACCAATCTGATCTTGGCCCCTCCTACCCCTGAGTCTGAACCAATCAGGTTTCGGCTTATAAACCGAGCCTGATGATGAGGCTCACCCTGATTGGATGTCCGATCCATATAATGGAGGTTACCAATATGGTCTTTAGCTCCTTTTGCCTTGTGATGTAGTCTGAACATTGGAAGGAGACTTAGACTCAACCTCTCTGGAAAGGGGAGGATACTTTCTTGACTAGGTATGCTTGCCTCTGTGTTATGCTTTGGGGTACCTTTTCATTTTGATTACTTGCACGATTTATTTTTGATTCCTGAGTCCTTCACTATGTCTTTTTTTTTTTAATTTTTAATTTTTTATTTATTTGAAAGCGACAGACACAGAGAGAAAGACAGATAGAGGGAGAGAGAGAGAATGGGCGCGCCAGGGCTTCCAGCCTCTGCAAACGAACTCCAGACGCGTGCGCCCCCTTGTGCATCTGGCTAACGTGGGTCCTGGGGAACCGAGCCTCGAACCGGGGTCCTTAGGCTTCACAGGCAAGCGCTTAACTGCTAAGCCATCTCTCCAGCCCCTCCTTCACTATTTCTTAACCTTGCCTTTGTTATTTGAAGGGGCTTCTATGTGAGGTATTCTGTGGGGGGGGGGGGTTGAGGTGGGCAAAATTGCTGCAGCTTTTCCAAGATAAACCTCACAAATTCTGTTTTCTCCCTAAATAAACTCAATAATTCATAATTTCTCCTAACCAAGTCCATGTTATGAATTCTTTATTGTAAATGAGATAAGGACCCAAAATTGGGGTTTATAAGTTTGGAAGAGCCCTCCTGAATCCCCAAGTCATGCATCACTAGCTTCTTAAAATTTCAATAAATTTCTTTGGAAATTTTTTTAAAATTTTTTATTTATTTATTTGAGAGCGACAGACACAGAGAGAAAGAAAGATAGAGGGAGAGAGAGAGAATGGGCGTGCCAGGGCCTCCAGCCTCTGCAAACGAACTCCAGACGCATGCACCCCCTTTTGCATCTGGCTAACGTGGGACCTGGGGAACCGAGCCTTGAACCAGGGTCCTCAGGCTTCACAGGCAAGCGCTTAACCGCGAAGCCATCTCTCCAGCCCTGGAAATTTTTTACTGACCCTCTGTGGAAATTTCCAACATGCTGTGATTACAGTAATGACATACATTCACAGGCACATGCCTGGAGGAATCACTATTGAGTCAAAGAAACATGTAGGTATGTATGTATGTATGTATGATGTATATATATATGTATATATATGTATGAAATACACACAAGTATTTATGTACATAGTTTTATGGAGATAACTATTACATATCTATACAAAGTGATATAGATCCAGCTGTCTTCCTACAGAGTGAAGTATATGTCCCTTACACATGCTGGCAGCAAGTCACCTGGTAGTCTCTGCTGTGTGATACCATCTCTCCTTACAGAGCTTGTTTTGGTTTCTTTTCTTTCCTTTTATTTCTATCTTTTAATGTTTTTGTTTACTTTATGCATGCTCCAGTGGAATTTAGGACTGTGGCTGCTCTCCTGGTAGTCTGAGTTTTAACTGAAATTACTACAGTGCTTGATGTAGTGGCGGTTTAGAGTAAGGAGAGAAGTTTACAAAAATGCTCTTAGAAAATGGAGAAGAACCAGCCCAGTCACTCTTAGGCATGGAACTTTGGACTAGGGCTTGTGCTTTTAGTCCTTCCAATTTTTCAGGTACTTTTGCTCTCCAGAAGCAGCTAGTTATACAGGCTAGGTAAATAATGCCTTAAGCAAGGAACTCTTGCGACAAAAAACCTTTCTCACCACTTTTCCCTGCCCTGCCCTGTCCTTAGATGTTCATTCTAAAAACAAATTTCAGAGCTGCCACCTGACTTCTCTGCCTGGATCCGTGGGGCAGAGGAACAGACCATTCAGAGAAGTTCTGTAATTCCTACAGGCACACCATGGCAGTCACAAATGGCATTTCAGCTTCTGCTCATTGAAGCTTACATATGGCAATTCCAACCTTGAAAGAAATGCAAAGTCCTCTTTCTCCCAGGAGATTCTGGACAGCTTATTGCTGTGGGAGAATATGAGAACATGAGGAAGATACTCTTCAGTAGGTGTGTATTTTCCACCATCTCTAGGTTCTAGTAGCAGAGACAGGTGGGAGAACTACAGTCAATGTGTTTCAAATGGTATGTTGCTGACCTAAAATCCATTGTAAAATCATTTTATTTGATAATGATGGAATAGAATCAAGTAGAATAGCTACAAAACATCATTACGTTGCATGAGGAAGTATTGTTTTATGAGAAATCTAATACATGTGAATGTGCATGCATTATTTTTTTTCCAATTCAGTCAGCCAAACCTTTGAGGAATATTGTCATAATTTTACCTTTCTGTTTTTGGTCACATACTCTTGTGATACTGCATTTTAAAAAATTAAAACTAAAACTTTTGTTAACAAACAATGAGTTTTTCTAAATTCTATAACCATTGCTTTTTGGGGGAACTGTTTGTCACTGTTCAGACAAGAGGAGATAAATATCTGAGGTGAGTTTGCTGGGCAAGGTGGCACACGCCTTTAATCCCAGCACTAGTGAGGCCTAGGTAGGAGGATCGCCATGAGTTCGAGGCCAGCCTGAGAGTACACAGTGAATTCCAGATCAGCCTGGACTAGAGACCCTACCTTGAAAAAACAAAAACACAAACAGAAGTCTGAGGTGAGCTACCTAAAATTAGCAACAACAAATGAAAAATTTGTGACTAAACAGATAACACAAAGACACCTAACCCATGCACATGCGTGTGAGCATATGTGAGTGTGTGCACCAGGCAGAAACTTAGAGCCTGGGATTCATGTGTGGACAGAGTGAAAAGTGTTTATTTAACCAACTGTTACTAACTTTACTGTCCGTTCCATAAGAAGAGTTTATAGACAGACTTGTGACCCCAACGAGCAGACTTACCCGAGAACCAGAAACCAGCAGTCTCTCCACCTGTTTTGTTTCTTGCCTGAGGAAAATCTTCTCTGATTCCCAATAATACATATAAGGGAACTCTCTGAAATCCCAGGAGAAAATTGTCCTATTCTAGAAATTTCTGAGGAGGAACAGAAAAAACTCAGAGCCCCACCAGGTGGGGTTGCTTTAATATGAGATCATTTCTCCCTTGCTGTCTTCTAGGAAACTGGCTTTGTTTCCGAACGTCACAGCTCACAAACTGCTGCTGCTGATCTCTGTCTTAGTTTTCTGGGTCATCTACCTGACTTCCAAAGGCAGTACACAGGTAGGGATTGTTTTCTTTTTCAAAATTTCACAGAGGGTCGTGATGGTTTCATTTGAATGCTCTTTGATGAGGGCAAGAAGTGGACGTGAAAAGCATGTGTTGCCTTAATGAGATAATGTGGATAGAGGGTTCTCTGTTCTGCATTAATCCTTTAGACAATTGTGTGTGTGTGTGTGCGCGTGTGTGCGTGTATCTGTATGTGACTGTTGCTCCGTTAACAGCAGATGGGTCTGTTCCTGTCTGTGTACTTCTTAGCACTGCTAGCCATCCTGCCTCTAGCGAGTGTGTTTTCTTTCTTGGCCTCAAAGACTCCAATCTAGTTAAATGTTTGTCAGTCCTCTCTCTTCTTCTCAGAGGTTTTCTTATTCTTTGCATAGAAGAGTTAGTGTTGGTTTTTTCTTTTACAATCTTTCTTACTTGATTTGACTTCCAGTCTCCTCCTTCAAACTGTTTACTCCATCTTTGATCAGCAGTCATCTTCATTATTTTTCACTAAGGCAGCTCTCCCTGAAGCTCTTTACATTCCTCTTGCCCTCTTTGACTTCCTGTTTGCACCAGTACATTTCACTAGATAAATATACATATGTATCCACACACAATTGGCCAAAAGATGTTAGAACAGATCAATGAACTCCATAAAATTGAAGCACACAAAATCAGCATATAAAAATCAGCAACATAAGGACTCATCCCATTTCCCTAGAAGTACATGCTCAACCATGTTTATTGCTGCTCAATTTATAATAGCTGGGAAATGGAACCAGCCTAGATGTCCCTCAACTGATGAGTGGATAATGAAGATGTGGCACATTTATACAATGGAGTTCTACACAGCAGTAAAGAAAAATGAAGTTATGAAATTTGCAGAAAAATGGATGGATCTGGAAAGGATTATACTAAGTGAAGTAACCCAGGCCCAGAAAGCCAAGCACCACATGTTCTCCTTCATGTGTGGATCCTAGCTACAGATGACTGGGTTCTGCATGAGAAGGAAAATACTTAGTAGCAGAGGCCAGTAAGTTAACAAGGAGATATAAAGGGAGGAGAAAGGAAGGGAGGGGGTACTTAATAGGTTGATATTATATATATGTAAGTACAATGATTGAGATGGGGAGGTAATATGATGGAGAATGGAATTTCAAAGGGAAAGTGTGGGGGGGAAGGGAAGGTATTACCATGGGATATTTTTTATAATCATGGAAAATGTTAATAAAAATTTTGAAAAGAACGGAAATTTAAAAAATTAAAAATCAGCAACATTTCTGGAGTGCAGCTTTACTCACCACTGTAGCACCAGTGCAAAACGAGTGACATTTCTGCACACCAGCCACAAACCCTGCAGTAAAGGAACCGAGGAAACAAGCTCATATAACAGCACCAGACAAACATAAGCTACTTAGCAATATGTTTAACCACTTAGATGAAAAACCTGTGCACTGAACAGTGTAAAACGTTAATTAAAGAAAGCACTATAAAATATACCATGTGCATAGATTGAACTAGTGTTAAAAATTTCCATACTATCCAAAATGATCTATGTAGTCAAGATAATTTGATTCTGAATTCTGAAGATACTATTTTCATAGAAATGTGTGAACAACCTAAAATTTTATGGACTCATCAAAGACCCTGAACAACCAAAACTAATGAAACTGCAGGCATTATGGGTACCTGATCCAAGATCTACCACCAAATAGAGTCACCAAAATAGCTTATTACTGTCATGCAAATAGATGGCTATGTCAGGTGATGAATATGTTAATTAGCTTGATTTTATGATCTCTCATCACCTGCATATATTAAAACACATTATACACTATAAATATATAATTTTTGTCCATCAAAAACTAGTACATTATTTTTAAAAGTCTCTGCCACCTCTGTCGTCATTAAGCAGTAACTGCCATTCCCCTGTCTCTGTCAAGGTGTTCTTTGGTGTTGCAAGCATGGGGCCCTTGTGTATCTCTTAAATGATTCACTTCTGGAAGCCAGGGTTGCATGTTTGTGACTCTCCGGATTGGACTTTGTGATATCATAATCATAGTAGTTATGAACAATATATGTGTGTCTTTCTTTTGCAATTTACTAGTAATAATTAAGTAAATTCTCATTATTAAGATCAATTATGGCAGAGTATCTTTAATTATCAAAGTATCTAGTAGAGTTGGCCTTTCTATACACTTGACTTAATTTGGGTAGCCAAAAGAGTAAAATATTGACTGATTCAATCATAGAAAATATAAAAACAGAATTTAATATTTAGTAAATAAAAGTGGGGCCTATCCCAAGATTGTAAGCAACAGAAGTAAATCACAAAATAAATTTTCAAAACTTAACTACAAATATTAATACTTCCAAAAATATAAAGCAATGAAGAGCTAAAAATACTTTCTGCAAAGTTTAAATGTTAAAATACCTATTAAAATTTTATTATGTAGATGTAATATCAAATGAGAGATAAGTTAAAATGAAAACTAAAGTTAGATATAAGACATAGACAGTTTAAAAATTAAAAATACATTAGTAAAATAGTATTTGAATAAAAATAAATTTAACGGGCTGGAGAGATGGCTTAGTGGTTAAGCGCTTGCCTGTGAATCCTAAGGACCCCGGTTCAAGGCTCGGTTCCCCAGGTCCCACGTTAGCCAGATGCACAAGGGGGCGCACGCATCTGGAGTTTGTTTGCAGAGGCTGGAAGCCCTGGCGTGCCCATTCTCTCTCCCTCCCTCTATCTGTCTTTGTCTCTGTGTCTGTCTTTCTCTCAAATAAATAAATTAATTAATTAATTAATTAACTAATTAATTAATTTAAAAAAATAAATTTGAAATTGATAAATATTTAAAAAGTGAGTACAATCTAACATAATAGTAAGCCTTCATTTTTATCTGTTAAATTTGTAAATATTTTTATTGACAGTATTCTATAATTTAGTCACAAATATGTAAGCTGATGTACTTTGTTAGGGATATTTAGTCAACTGTGCTATGTGAAGATAATCCCTCTCTTTAGGTGAACACACAGCCTTCTGATGTTACCAAACAATGACTGATTCATTCAGGCAACTATCTATTTACTAGAATAAGATATACGTGATGCTATATAATTATTTTGACATAATTATATTGTTATTGGTAAAAGGAAAAAATATCATACTTGAATGTTATGTTTGTCTATACACATATCAACTTGTGACTTAAAAATACAAAGCAAAATTCAAACAAGCAAAAAATTGAACATACAAGGGTATATTTCCAACCCTGTAATAAAAAAATAACCCTATATATTAAAAACTGGGAAACACCCAAGTGTTTTGTAAAGTGTCATTAATAAGTAGACATTATCCAATTTTCCAACATCATAGGCCTTACAACCCATGGAACATTTTCTTGATGTTATATTACCTGATCAGTAAAAATAATAATCATAAAAGTTATGTAGCCACTTTACTTATAATGCATTGTATTAGCTGCAAAAGATAGTATAACTATGTATTTGGTATGATCACAGCTAGGTAAAAGATACACTCAGGCGGGAAAGAAATGGGTGTGATAAAATATAAAGTACAATAAAGTTCAATATTTAAGTAAAATTATATTTTTAAATATTTGTTTGTTTCCACATTTTGTACAATATGGTTAGATGATTTTCATAAAAAAATAAAGCAAGGAGAAATAAATATTTTAGAGTCAGTAATGAAATAGATATTTGTTATATCTAGTTAATCTTTAAGCTAATGATTCTCCCAAAGAAACCATTTGTTGACAATAGCAGAAGTCCCACCATGTGGAAATCAATTTCTGTAATTCCATAACTGAAAGCTAGTTAGAATTGATTTCTAGCATGTCATTTCATCCCATTGATGATATAAAGTGAGTCACAACAACTTGTATTGAAGAGCAAGCTCCCTTTTATGCCTGTAGTAAATATGCCCCTTCCCCTCAATGCTGCAGTTCTTGTTTCAGGTGAGAAGCCCCATCACCCTGAGACAATGGCAGATGTTTAGGAAGTTCTCAAGCTCCGAAGTACCTCTGAACCCATCAGCTTCACCAACAGAGACAGAGCTGAGAGTGGGGGAGATCCTGGAGAAACTGGATCAACTGATCCCGCCCAGACCCTTCACCCACTTCAAAACCACCACCAGCGCCGCCCACAGCACCGCCACCGTCCTCAACCCTCGGCGCACGTACTGCGTGGGGGACCAGCTGGACGTCCTGCTGGAGGCCAGGGACCACCTGGGACGCAGGAAGAAGTACGGCGGGGACTTCCTGAGGGCCAGGATGTCCTCCCCAGCCCTGAAAGCAGGCGCTTCAGGAAAAGTGACAGACTTCAACAATGGCACCTACCTTGTCAGCTTCACGCTGTTCTGGGAGGGCAGCGTCTTCCTGTCTGTCCTGCTCATCCACCCCAGCGAGGGGGTGTCGGCTCTCTGGAGGGCAAGGAACCAAGGTTATGATAGAATTGCTTTCAGAGGTAAATTTGTTAATGGCACCTTCCACGTCTTGGCTGAATGTGGCCTGACCCTAAACTCAAGCACTGAACTATGCAAATACCTGTACGGTGGGAGTAAAGATGTCTTCTACTGCATAAAGCCTCAACACATGCCCTGTGAGGCCCTGACTTATGTGTCTTCCAGGAATCGAGAAGTTTCTTACCTTACTGACAAAGAAAAAAGGCTTTTCCAGAAGTGAGTATGTTTTTAAAAGCACCCCCAGGCAGAGCTACGTTACCTATCCCAATACTGAGCATGACTCTCCCCCTCAGACGCCTCCTCTACTCAATATTTTGGTCATGCATGTAGTGCCTTCATTGAGTCCCTGCTCACATAGCTTGCCTGTTCACCGCTGTGTTCACAAAAAGTGGCTGCTAACGTGGAACCCTGTAATTTTTTTTAATGTTTATTTATGGGCCAGGAGTGGAGGTACGTGCATTTAATCCCGGCACTCGGGAGGCAGAGGTAGGAGGATGGCCATGAGTTTGAAGCCACCCTGAGACTACATAGTGAATTCCAGGTCAGCCTGAGCTACAGTGAGACCATACCTTGAAAATAATTTTTTTTTAAGTTTATTTATTTATTTGCAAGGAGAGAGAAGGGCATCTTGCTGCTGCAATTGAACTCCAGACACACATGCCACTTTGTGTATCTGGCTGTATGTGGTCACTAGGGAATCGAACCTAGGCCATCATGCTTTTGCAAGCAAGTGCCTTAAGCACTGAGCAATCTCTTCAGCCCAGAACACTATAATTTAGATGTATGTGCATCTACCATGCATTTATTATAGATCTAGATTTTATAAAGCATCTTCAGTGTAAACCTATTCTGCTAGAGAACATAGATGTTCTGCCGCCACAGGAAAAGATTCCTTGGTAAGCATTTGGCGAGCATCATTACCCTTTACCTCCCTTATCGGAGTCTCTAGATGGTGCCTCTTGAATATCTTTTGCTCACCTGCTTCTCTGCGGGCCTTGTGCTGTAAGCAGCGCACAGTTAGATCACTCCTGTCACCTGGATGGCTGTGGCACTACACAACAGGGCTGTGTCCTGCCAGCCATACTCTCCTCGAACTCACTCTCCACACAGCAGCCTAAGCAATCTTTCTAAAATGCCAACGCATCTATGGCCACACCACTCTGAATGTGCCCAGTCTTGTCTAAAAAACCAGCTCCTGCCAGTCATCTCCAGTGCATCTCATGATCCGACATGGCATACAGTGCCCTGGATGAAGGAGTCCTTCATCATCCCCAAGGTGTAATCTAGCAACTCCTGGGAGTCCCTGGTTAAATGCGCTTACTAAAACCTAGGGTCAGCATGTTGCCCCCTCACTCCTATCTGCAGCCATACTTACAACTGCCACCTCTTACACACAGATGTTCACTACCTCTTCTCCATGGAGCTGGAAAACACCTCATTGCTCAGAATCAATCATCAGGGTCTCTTTGTGGACCTCACTGAGGATATGCCAAAGGTGACAGTCAAGATCTGAGAGCCAAGCCCTTGAGACCCACCATCAGTTGGGGTCCTTTTCCATTTCCATCCTGCCATCATCTGTGCAAGCACGCACCCCCTTCTCCCTCTCTCTCTCTCTCTTTCCAACATGGAGAGATATTTTGCTTAAACCTAACAATAAAGTAGAATGCTAAAGTCTTAGCAAGTATTCCCTTTCTTAGCAGTTTCCAAAGTCAAGTTTAGAATTTCAAAAGCATGTGCTTAGTGGAAGTCATGGTGGTGCATGCCCAACATTAGGGAGGCTATGCTAGGAAGGTGGCCATAAGTTCAGAGTAAGAACAGAGTGAGTTCCTGGTAAACCTGGGCTAGGGTGAGATCCTACCTTGAAAAAAAAAAAAAAAAAAAAAAAGAAACAACACCAGATACGGTAAAATAGCATGCAATGGTACCTAGCTATCCAAGTTTGGGTCCCTGGTATCTGGTGTCTGGTCTCTGGCTCACCTCTGAGTAAGAAAAACACAGCTGGGCTTCTGTTTCTTCTCCTTCATCTCCACTGGTTCAAAATCATCACATCACTTCCTACATACTGATGGTCGTTAATGCCCACATCACAGCATGATGAAAACACGCTATCTTTTCTGTTGATGGGACTGGACCTGAAGAGGAAACCGTGGCAGAGAATGGCACCCTGCTTGTAACTATTGTGCCTAGTGCCTGTGCCCCACCCCCTTGACTTCTTCCTGCCTGCCTTCACTTGCACATATACCCAGCCTTCAGACGGAGTGAATCAAGATGAGGGGGAGGGACAAGAGCGTTGAAGCAGGCGTCCTGTAGTGTGTGGTGGTTTGGAGGAAAGTACAACATGCATTTACTCAGGCAATAGCTTGAACACCACTTCCTGCCAACCATTGTGAAAGGTATTAAGGATACACAGTGGCCCAACAAGTGGACTGCTTTCTTTCACGAAGCTTACACTCTCATTAAGCCGTTCTTATGGGAATCACTGAAGGTGATCGTAGCAGGAAACATGACAAAAAAAGAAAAGTAAGGCCCTGTGGTAAGACATCTATGTGCCATGATTAGAAACCTAGGTGCCTCTGGTGAGCAATAGCAGACAATAGCTGAGTTAAGATGATTACTTGCTTGCGTTTGCAATGGGAAAGGACCCAGCGGCCATTGTATTGAATAATTTAGATGGGAAAGCATAGAGATAGGAATGCCCAGTAGAAAGCAATCGTGGTAATTAAAGAAAAACATGATACAAAATGCAATGGGAAAACAGAGAACTTGAAGATTTGACAGATATTTGAAATGCCAAACTAGGATGTACTCATTGCATGTAGTAGAATACAAAGGGCTCCATGGTGTAACAGTTAGCACTAACTCTGTAGCAGGATGAAGATGCCCTCGGATATTCCCAACAGGGTAGAAAGTCCTCCACAATCCTAATTTATAATCTCTGATATACCTAAAAACTCAATAAAAATAACAGTTGCCAGTTATAGCTAGATAAAAGATACCCTTCACTTACAAGCAGGAAATTTGTGTCGCCTGTGTTGTGTGGAGAGATGACAAGCTCATTTGTTGTCATATTTTTTGAAGGTCCAACGTTGGAGCTGAGTTGATGAAAGACGCTAAGCACATCAGTGTCTCTGGATGCAAGCGTAAGTCTACTCTGTCATGACGTGCATGCTCCCTGGCTTGTGCCTCCAGAAGGGGTAGGGCTTTCAGTGTTGACTTGTCCTAATTGTAGTTTTCTGTAGCGTAAGTAAGTACCTGTGATGCCAGATGTGGAGGATAGTAAAGAGAGAAATCAATTCCAGGAAATTATCTCATACTCTTTTATGACAGATTTTACCAAAAGAACAAAGTCATAAGACTTGCCTTTCCTACCGTAACCTACGGATGTACATCCTAGTGCCCGAGAGACTGTGTGCGCCTTCGATGGCTACACACATATCAACATTGTGGATTTAGTTTCCTAATTCAGCGAGCATAGCCTACAACTTTTACTTGTTGCACTTGACAAGTTTACATTATTTCTATCTTATTAAGCATTCTAATGGCAACCACCAGACACTTTTACCTAAGAAAGACTACTGATACTACTTGAGCTCTAAAATAGCTTTGTTAAAGGCCATCTTCATTTATTAGTAAAAGTTAGTAAAAATGGCAAACTTACAACTCATTATGACTTACTGCCAGTATTCATTTATTTACTCAACAGATGTTTATTAAGTATGGAAAATGGAGAAAAATAAATGATCATCAAGTCCGTGATCTAAAACAATTTAATCTAGCAGCTCTGTAAAAAGGGCACAGTGCACAAGCACTCATAATAAGACAATATTTGACTAGCCCTGAGGATCTCTACAGTCAGAGTGAGGTAAAGCAGAAATCACATGAAGATCATGAGTGCAGTAACCAAGTTTAAATAAATAACAAAATACAGAATCAATTAAATTTGGCTCTGATACATTGCTGATTTCCTCTGTATATTTACACTGATATAAAAGGAAAATATAGCCGGATGTGGTGGTTCATGTGTTTAATCCCAACACTCAGTAGACAGAGGGAGGAGGATCACCATAAATTCAAGGCCACCCTGAGACTACATACTGAATTCCATGTCGGCCTGGGCTACAGTGAGACCCTACCTTGAAAATATAAAAATAAAAAAGGAAAATACGTCAAGAGAAAAAAGTATTCCTTCCTTGCTCAAGTAATTAAGATTCAGTGTTTTTTTCCTATACTTTTTTAACCTGATAAATTTTCTATCTGATAATTCTAGTAATGAACAAAATTATCATGAATATTGTCTATTGCTTGGCCAATAGGATGAGCATAGGGTAAACTGCAGCCAATGATGAGGTTAGAAAAGGGGGAAAAATCATTGCAGTTCTTAAGAGTTATTCAAGATTTCAGTTTACTTAGTATACTTTTAACTTTTTTTTTATTTTTTAGAGAAAGCAAGAGAGACAGAGAGATACAAATAAAGAGGAGAGATAGAGAATTGGTGCACCAGGGCCTCAGCCACTGCAATCAACCTGAGCCACCTAGTGGGCATGTGCAACTTTGTGCTTGCCTTACCTTTGTGCGTGTGGCTTACGTGGTTTCTGGATAGTCGAACATGAGTACTTAGGCTTCACAGGCAAGTGCCTTATCCACTAAGCCATCTCTCCAGCCCCTCTGCGCTTTTAAAAGTATAACTTGGAAGGCAGAAGTTGGAGGATTGCCATGAGTTCAAGGCCACCTGAGACTCCATAGTGAATTCCAGGTCAGCCTGGGCTAGAGTGAGACCCTACCTCGAAACCCCCCCAAAAAAATAAATAAATAAATAAATAAAGTGTACCAAGGGCTGCAGAGATGGCTTAGCAGTTAAGGCACTTGCCTGCAAAGTCTAAGGACTCATGTCCAACTTGCCAAGTCCCACATCAGCAAGACACACAGTGATGCAAGTGCATAGGTTTACACATACTCATAAGGGGGCGTGCGTGTCTGAAGTTCGATTGCAGTGGCTGGAGACCTGGTGTGCCAATTCTCTCACTCCCTCTCTCTTTCACACACTCTTTCTCACATTGAAATAAAAAGGCAGTCTGTTGTGCTTACCTCAGGAAGAAAGAAAAAGCTGCAGAGACCAAATGAGTAAGAAAGTGGTCTGAGGTTGTTTGTACTTTTTAAAAGTGAGTTCAGGGCTGGAGAGATGGCTTAGTGGTTACAGTGCTTGCCTGCAAAGCCTAAGGACCCAGGTTCAGTTCCTCAGAACTCACATAAGCCAGATGCACATGGTGGTGCATGCATCTGGAGTTCATTTGCAGTAGCTAGAGACCCTGGCATACCCACTCTCTCTTTCTCCTAAATAAATAAACTTAAAAAAATTCATCTAAGTATAACTGTAATATAATATATACAGAAAAAAAAGTGAGTTCACAACTGAATAAAATGAGTATGACCTATATAGTAACAATTGTAAATACTGGCAATGAGCAATAGATTTCAAACTTTAAATCATCTTTAGGTGGATGATACTACCAGGTATAAGGTCAATGATGTGTAAATCATTGTTATACGATATTGCTTAGGGAATAATGGTAAGAAAAATGTATATGTATGTTTAATGCAGGCTTTTTGTTTGTTTGGTTGGGATTTGGGGGGGTTTTTGGGGGGTTGGTTTTGGTTTTTCAGGGTAGGGTTTCACTCTAGTCTGCTGTCATGGAATTCACTGCACAGTCACAGACTGACCTAGAACGCACAGCAGTCCTCCTGCCTCTGCCTCTCAAGTGCTGGGGTTAAAGGCGTGCACTATCACACCTGGCATAATGCAAATGATTTTTACCAGTATATTTTTAATATTTTATTTATTCATTCATTTGATAGAGAAAGAGTGGGTGGGGGGAGAGAAAGAGAGAGAATGGGCACGCCAGGGCCTCCAGCCACTGCAAACGAACTCCAGACGCATGCGCCTCCTTGTGCATCTGGCTTACGTGGGCCCTGGGGAATTGAGCCAGGGTCCTTTGGCTTTGCAGGCAAATGCCTTAACTGCTAAGCCATCCCTCCAGCCCGACCAGTATATATATATATTTTTTAAATATTTATTTATTAGAAACAGACAGAGAGTGTGTGCGAGAATGGGTATGCCAGGGCCTCTAGCCACTGCAGATGAACTCCAGAAGCACGTGCCAACATGTGCACCTGGCTTATGTGAAACCTGGAGAATTGAACCTGGGTCCTTACTCTTCACAGGCAAGGGCCTTAACCGCAAAACCATTCCTCCAGTCCTGGACCAGTATATTTTTATATGTGGTGGTTTCAGTCCATGGGTTCAGAGGCTGACCATACTGTGTAGCTATCAATGATAAACTACTGGGAAGATGCTCTCAACCAGAGACTATAAGACCCGTGAAGAACTAAGGAAGGAAGGTAAGAGAGAATGTTGACAATTCCCTGATAGCCATCCCTTCCTCTCTAGTAGGAGAACCTGTTATTCTAGCTAGAGCCAGGGCCACCTTTCCTATGGCAGCTAATGGCCATGACTAAATTTAACTGAACCAAGAGTATGCAATGAAGGGACATGGAAACATCTAGGTCCTGTATTTAAAAGCAAAACAATTTGCCTCCTTCTTCTATTTTTCTTTGTCCTACTAGCTCAGTGGCAGATACAATGTGAAACTGAAAAAGGAAGCCCTGTTAGGCTAGAGGACTGAAGGCCCACGTTAAAAAGAGCGGAACAATAGGACAGCAGGAACTAGCATTCCTGACACCACGCATCATCCTGGCCCGGGACTGCTATGTGAGGAAGAAACTACTTCTATTTTAAAGTCATGGTGCTGGCCTTTCTTACAGCATTCCTATCTAATAAGGGAAGTAGTACCAATATAGACATAGAGAGAGAATTAAACCCAACATAAGAGCTGGGCATGTAACTTGGTGGTGGAGTTCTTGACTAGCACTCATGAGGTCCTGGGGTCTATCTCTAATATTAAAAAACACTAAACTTAGCCGGGCGTGGTGGCGCATGCCTTTAATCCCAGCACTTGGGAGGCAGAGGTAGGAGGATTGCTGTGAGTTCGAGGCCACCCTGAGACTCCATAGTGAATTCCAGGTCAGTCAGGTCAGCTAGAGTGAGACCCTACCTCGAAAAACAAAAAACAAAACAAACAAAAAAAAATACACTAAACTTAGGACTAGAAGGATAGCTCAGCTGTTAAGGCACTTGTCTGCAAAGACTAACAACCATGGTTCAATTCCCCAGTACCCACATAAAGCCAGATGCACAAAATGGCACTCTGGTGTTTGTTTGCAGTGGCTACAGAACGTGGCATGTCCATTCTTTCTTTCTCTCTCTCTCTCTTTCTCTCTCTCTCTCTCTCTCTCTCTCTCTCTTTATCTCTTCTCTCTTTCTGCTTGCAAATAAATAAATAAAAATACTTTTAAAAAAGAAGAACCAGGTATGGTGGTGCACACCTTTAATCCCAGCACTTGGGAGGCAGGAGTAGGAGAATTGCCATGAGTTTGAGGCCAGCCTGAGACTACATAGTGAATTCCAGGTCAGTCTGGGCCAGAGTAAGACCCTACCTAGAAAAACAAACAAAAAAAGAAGAGCTATGGGGCTGGAGAGATGGCTTAGCAGTTAAGGCACTTGCCTGCAAAGCCTATGGACCCAGGTTCAACTCCCCAGAGGCCATGTAAACCCAATGCACATGGTGGTTCATGCATCCTGAATTCATTTGCAATGGTAGAGGTCCTGGTGCACCCCCTGCCTCTCATAAATAAAGTATGGAGAAAATTTTTAAAGAGAGAGGTAGATGTGTACTAACATCTGAAAAGCAAAGCAATTAAAAAAAAAAAACTGAGCTGGAGAGATGGCTTAGCAGTTAGGTGCTTGCCAAGTGACCTATGTTCAATTCTCCAAGACCCATGTAAAGCCAGATGTACTAAGTGGCACATGCACCTGGAGTTCATTTGTAGTGGCTAGAGGCCCTAACACACCTATTCTCTCTCTCTCTCTCTCTCTCTCTCTCTCTCTCTCTCTCTCTCTCTCTCTATATATATATATATATATATATATATATATATATATATATATATGTGTGTGTGTATATATATATATATATCCTCTCTCTGTCTTTCAAATAAATAAATAAAAATATTAACAAAAATAAATTTTCAAAAAAGCTGGGTGTGGTGGCACATGCCTTTAATCCCAGCACCTGAGAGGCAGAGGTAGGAGGATCACCATGAGTTCAAGGCCACCCTAAGAATACATAGTGAAGTCCAGGTCAACCTGGGCTACAGTGAGTCCCTACCTTGAAAAACCAAAATAAATAAATAAATTTTATAAAACTAAACTACAAGGCATTGACTAGTGGTTGTGTTATAGCTAAGGATAATGGCAAGGTAACTGACAGGAGAAATCTGACGGCCTGTGTTGGGCCACGACAAAACATTTGGTACCCTGCCTGGAAGACAGCCCATGATAGAGCCTGAAATGTTAGTGGAACTTGATGGAACAGCTCAAGTTGTCAGTATCCACTGGAAGCTACAAATCCCCTTCAGCAAAGTTCTACTAAGCTATTGTAAAGCTGGGCATTTCAGCCTGAGGTTCTTTTCTTCTTTCTTCTCCTTCTTCTTCTTCTTGTCAAAGTAGGGTCTCACTCTGACCCAGGCTAACCTAGAATTCACAATGTAGTCTCAGGGTGACCTTGAACTCACAGTAATCCTCCTACGTCTGTCTCTTGAGTGCTGGGATTTAAGTCATGCACTACCATGCCTAGCTAAGCCTGAAGTTTTTTTTTTTTTTAATTTTTATTAGAATTTTCCATGATTATAAAAAAAATCCCATGTTAATTCAGTCCCTTCCCTCCCACACACTTTCCCCTTTGAAATTCCATTCTCCATATTACCTCTCCATCACAATGATTGTACTTACATATATACAATAAAGCCTGAAGTTTTAAAGTATATGTTTTTTAAAAAATAAGATTGTTCCTTCATTGTGGAAACAAAGGTAAGTGATTATATCACAAGGACAACAGCTAGCAGACCACTACCTTCACTCCAGGACACCAGCTGGCAGACCACTAACTTCCCTCCAGGACACCAGCTAGCAGACCATTAACATTACTCCAGCACACCAGCTGGAAGACCACTAACATTACTCCACGACACCAGCTAGCAGACCACTAACTTCACTTCAGGACACCAGCTGACAGACCACTAACTTCACTTCAGGACATCAGCTGGCAGACCACTAACTTCACTCCACGACACCAGCTGGCAGACCACTAACTTCACTCCAGGATACCAGCTGGAAGACCTCTAATATCACTCCAGGACACCAGCTGACAGACCACTAACTTTACTCCAGGACACCAGCTGGCAGACCACTAACATTCATCAGATCAGAGAAAAGACTTAAGTGATCACAGAGCCAACCAGGATGGCAAAAAAGAGCAATACTTACTAATGATCAGATATGAGAGAAATATGAACTGGGAGGAGTCAAGATGGCTAAAAATATCTCTCAAAAGGTTGAGTAAGGGTGCCTAAAATAAAGCTGTTGATAAAAAATAAAAGTACTAGGGCTGGAGGGATGGCTTAGCAGTGCCTACAAAGCCAAAGGACCCCGGTTCAATTCCCCAGGACCCATGTAAGCCAGATGCACCAGGTGGTGCATACATCAGAAGTTCATGTGCAGTGGCTAGAAGCCCTAGTGTGCCCATTCGCATGTGCGCTCTCTCTCTCTGTCTCTCTCTCTCTCCTTCTTTCCCTCTCTCTAATAAATAAATAAAAATAAAAAAATAGAATTATTAAGAAAGGACAGAAGAAATAGAAATCTTGGAGGAAAAGAGAAAAAGAGAAGAACTAAGGAAAAAGGCTGGATGTTTAACTTATGCCATTAAAACAATTTACCACAAACATCTGTTCCAAGGGAGTGAAAACACAAAAGAGAAATGCCAAATTGGAATGGAGATTCCTGTCCCTGGTGGTTACACCTTACAAGGAAGGTGGATAACATCATCTTGCAGCCAGGTGAGGTTAAATTCAAGTCAGATCAATGACTGCCTGAAAGGAAAACTCATCTACCTCCTAGGAGACTCGACACTACGCCAGTGGATCGACTATCTGCCTAAAGTTGTCAAAAGTATGTGCTTAATTTATATTCTTCCAGAAATCCAAACTGACCTCAAAGTGTTTTCAATGTGATCTATGTTCTCTCGCTTGTGCTATGTCTTTTCACCTCATTTAGCATTCTGGATTTGAGTCTTTTATTTTGATATATTCTAATCCTCCTTTCTTAAGAAATATTGTTAATGGGCCAGAGATGGCAAAGCCTAATGACCTGGGTTCAATTCCCCAGAACCCATTTAAAGCCAGGTGCACAAAGTGGCACATGCATCTGGAGTTCATTTGCAGTGGCTGGAGGCCATGGTGGGCCCATTCTCTGTGTCCCCCTTCTATCTCTCTCTGCTTACAAATAAATAAAATAATTTTAAAAGAAAGAAATATTGTTCTTTCTTCAAAATCTCAATGAAGCTCTATATTTTAGTTGACATTTCACATATATGAATTGGTAATCTATACTATAGTGTGGGATGATCCTGATAAAAATGATCTTGGTTATATAAGAAGGGCTGGAGAGATGGCTTAGTGGTTAAAGTGTTTGCCTGTGAAGCCTAAGGACCTAGGTTCAATTCCCCAGAACCCAAGTAAAGCCAGATGCACAAAGTGGTACATACATTTCCAGTGGCTAGTGGCCCTGGTATTATGCCCATTCTCCCCCCACCCGCCACTTACTCATAAATAAATAAAATTTAAAAGTGATCTAGGTGAGAACTGTAAATGATAGGGGATGCTTTCAAAACAATAGTCATTATGTTCTAGCTAAAAATCCTTTTTTTTTTTTTTTTTAACCAGCATTGAAATTTTTTGATCTTCATGGAACTGGATTTCATAAAACACATGTGCTTCTGGATGCTGAAAGACATACTCAGATTCTATGGAAAAAACACAGCTATCCTTTTAACACTATCCAGTTCTACTCTGTGATCTGTGGTGGCTATATCCCTCAAGAAATTGATCAGCTACCAGGTGACAAAAACACAGCCATTGTCATCACCTTTGGCCAGCACTTCAGACCCTTCCCCATGGAACTCTTCATTCGCAGAGCCATTAACATCCGAAAGGCAATTGAACGGCTCTTCCTAAGAAGCCCTGACACGAAAGTCATCATTAAGACAGAAAATGTTAGGGAGAGATACATAGATGCCGAGAAGTTTGCAAACTTCCATGGTTATATTCAAAATCTTATCATGAAGGATATGTTCAAAGATCTCAATGTGGGTGTCATTGATGCCTGGGACATGACCATTGCATATGATGCTAATGTTATCCACCCACCTGACAGTGTGATTGGAAATCAGATTGACATGTTTTTAAACTACATTTGCTAAGCAGAAATATACAAAATCAATAGGAGCCAGTCTCCACAAACCCAATGTCAATGAGGTTTTTATTCATTTTAAGGACTAAGAAAATCAAATATAAAAGAGTATGCCTTAAGGACAGTGGTGACTGAGATGCAATGCAAAGCCAAAATCATCAAAAGGGAAGAATGATCACAAAACACCTGCAGTTTGTCTGTATGATGATGTCATTATTCCTTAGACAAACTTGGGTTGTGATTTCTGTTACTTATGGCTGAACTAACTGACAGAAAGAACCAGAGAGAGCTGGAGAGACAGGTTAGTGGTTAAGGTATTTGCCTGCAAAGCCAAAGGACCCCGGTTCAATTCCCCAGGACCCACATAACCAGATGCACAAGGTGGCACATGCATCTGGAGTTCATTTGCAGTGGCTGGAGGCCCTGGGATGCCCATTCTCTCTCTTTCTCTTTCTTGCTCTCAAATAAAAAATAAATAATAAAAATGGATGTAATTGAATTAAAAAGTCCTCAAAAGCTAAGAGGAAAACAAAATAACATACTAGGAATAGGAGAAAAGTCCCATATTCACAACACTTTGCCAGACAGGAAATGATGGCAAGGCTGACTTTCTGAATGGTGCATGGAACAAGTATCCCTCGTGCCAGAAGCAAAGCTCACACGCTGACTGCGGCTGCAGCTTCATCTTGCCCTGTAGCTTGAGGACCTGAGTTTGGATCTCAGCACCCACAGGAAAGTCAGAGGTGTAGTGCTTGATCACAGTGCTATGGAGGCAGAAGCAAAGGACCACCGGGGCAAGCTGACCAGCTAGTCAAGCCAAACTGGTGAGTTCTAGGTTCAATACAGGACCCTGTCTCAAAAATGAAGTGAAGAGGGACTTCCGGTTAAGATGGCAGCATAGGAACCACACCAAAGCAGCCTAGGGAAGAAAAAGACAAAAAAAAAAAAAAAAGCAAAATACATTCATCTACTAAAAAGTGAGGAGCATAAGAAATTACCAATAGCAGCAGAGAAGTAGGAGAGATTCAGAGCGTCTAGCTAGAGCCCGCATAGGCAGGCAGAAGTGGCTCCAGCAGCTGCAGAACCAGGTCTGAGTGGCCACAGCCACAAGGCTCTCTCTGCCTGAGCCAGAGGAAAAGCCAGGTGAGGGGATTTTCCACTCTCACCAACCTCCTCACAAACTCAAGAAACATGAAGGGAGGACAGCAGGGACAAACCGAGCAGCTCATGAGGAAGATGATCGCAAGGACCAGCAGGAGAACTTCAGCCACCTTCCACAGCCTCCTCTCCCCCACCACCAGTACAAATGCCAGCAAGCACCAGAGACCTGGGGAAGGGAGCTCACCTACACAGCATCTGGCACAGGTGATCAAAGCAGAGACTCACCAACCTAGCCAGCCTACCTGAGCCCACAGTGCAGCAAAGAGGGACCCAAACAGGAGCATAGCATAATTGAGACCAAAGCCATCCCAAAAGGTAACTGGGATTACTCAAGGTCAGTACCTGCCAAATAAGCCTGATATATAGGCTTGAATCAGAAGTGCTAATTGCACCTTCCATGTCAGGGTAAATTATATGCTAAATCTGATAGATGGTCAGATTTGCCATTCTTAAACTATAGTTTGGACTTATCATTTCTTGCTTCCTTTTTTTTTTTTTTTGTTTATTTGTTTTTGTTTTTTTGAGGTAGGGTCTCACTCTAACCCAGGCTGACCTGGAATTCACTCTGTACTCTCAGGGTGGCCTCGAACTCACGGCGATCCTCCTACCTCTGCTTCCCGAGTGCTGGGATTAAAGGCATGTACCACCACGTCCGGTTCATTTGTTGCTTCCTAATTTATAGCGCCTTTGTTTCCTCTTCTGTCTTTCATTAGGAAAGGGTCTCACTTAGTCAAACGCTGACTTGGAACCCTCTACAGACCAGATATCTTAGCCTCCCAGTTAACAAGATTAAGGGTGTGGGGCAACACACATCCTTAGGAACTGTGAGGTTGTTAGAGGATCTGATTGTCATAATACCTACTCTTGCAAAAATACACTGTGCTGTTTTTCACTGAATGTGTATATTGTTAAGTTAAATTTTAGAATTTGCCTGTATTTTGGCAGGCAAACCCAATACCAAGGGTCACTTTTGTAGATACTCTTAGAGTCTTGAGAGCCACACCTAGCACCTTAAGCTCCTACCCTGAAGACATATAACATCAGATTGATTAATAAATCTAGTAATACTGCAGCTAACTAGAAAATCCAAGCATTAAATTCATCTAAGATACAAATATATATATATTATAACACAAGAAACTCCAAAAATCAAGACAATATAAATCCACCAAAAAGTTTTAATGCATCAGAAGTGACCTCCAGTGAGAATGAGTTGGAGGAAATGCCGAATAAACATTTCAAAAGAATGATTATAAATACGCTTAAAAAAAGTCAAAGAGGAAGTCAAAGGTATGAAAGATAAAATCAAAGGAATCAAAGAAGACACAGGACATCAATTTAATGAAATAAAGAGGTCAATACTAGACATAAATAAGGAAATAGAAATAACAAAGAGAACCCAGTCAGAATTACTAGCAATGAAGAACATAGTTAATGAAATTAAAAAAAAAAAACCTCTGTAGAAAATCTCACCAGTAGAATGGATGAAGGAGAGGACAAAATATCTAAACTAGAAGACCAGGTGGCAGATCTAATACAGTCCAACAAAGACAAAGACAAACTAATAGGAAAGTATGGATGGGAATTTCAAGATATTCGGACACTATGATAAGATCAAACATAAGAATTTAGGGTATAGTAAAAGGAGAAGAATTTCAATCCAAAGGCATAGTTGGCATTTTCAACAAAATCATAGAAGAAAACTTCCCCCAAATTGGGAAAGAGGTATAATGCAGATACAGGAATCCTTTAGAGCACCAACCAGACAAAACCTGGAAAGAACCTCTCCTTGCCATATTATAATCAAACTACCAAACACACAACCAAAGAAAAAAATATTGAAAGCAGTTAGAATGAAAAATCAAGTTACCTACAAAGGCAAGCCCATCAGGATCACAGCAGATTACTCAACACAAACTTTAAAAGTCAGAAGGGCATGGAGTGATATATTCCAAGTTCTGAAAGATAACAACTGTCAATCAAGGTTACTTTATCCTGAAAAGCTATCCACTCAAATACATGGAGAAATAAGGACATTCCACAACAAAAGCAGGCTAAAGGAATATTTGAAGACAAAACTAGCTCTATAGAAAATACTTGAAAGAATCCTCCACACTGAAGATAAAGAAAAGCACACATATAAGGAACCTGGAAAAAGCAAGCCATACTCAAATACTAGTTAATACAAGAAAGCAAAGGTAAAATGGGAAGAACTACAAAAAAAATGGCAAAAATAAATACACACCTTTCAATAATATCTCGTAATATCAATGGCCTCGATGCCCCAACCAAAAGGCACAGGTTTGCAGACTGGGTTAAAAAGCAGGATCCTGGGCTGGAGAGATGGCTTAGCGGTTAAGCACTTGCCTGTGAAGCCTAAGGACCCCGGTTCGAGGCTCGGTTCCCCAGGTCCCACGTTAGCCAGATGCACAAGGGGCGCACGCGTCTGGAGTTCGTTTGCAGAGGCTGGAAGCCCTGGTGCGCCCATTCTCTCTCTTTCCCTCTATCTGTCTTTCTCTCTGTGTGTCTGTCTCTCTCAAATAAATAAATTAATTAATTCATTTTAAAAAATAAAAATAAAATTAAAAAAAAAGCAGTATCCTTCAATTTGTTGCCTCCAAGAAACTTACCTTTCTACAAAGGATGGACACTATCTTAGGGTGAAAGATTGGAAAACGGTGTTTCAAGCAAATGGACCTAGAAAACAAGCAGGGGTTGCTATCCTAATATCTGACAAGGTAGACTTCAGTCCAATGTTAGTCAAGAAAGATAAGGAAGGTCACTTTATATTGATTAAGGACACACTCCAACAGGAGGAAATTACAATCCTAAACATATATGCACCTAACATGGGGCTCCCAACTTCATCAAACAAACACTATTATAACTAAGGTCACAGATAACTCCAAACACAGTGGTAGTGGGTGACTTCAACACCCCACTCTCATCAATTTACAGGTCATCCCAGGAAAAAATAAACAAGAGAGGCATCTGGACTAAATGAGGTCATAGAAGGAATAGACCTAACAGATATGTTCAGGACGTCCCCTCCAAATGCTGCAGAATATACATTCTTTTCAGCAGCATATGGAACATTCTTTAAAATAGACCATAGATTAGGACACAAAGCAAATCTTAACAAATTCAGGAAAATTGAAATAATTCCTTGCACTCTATGTGATCACAATAGGATCAAACTACAAATCAATAGCAGGGAAAAGCTATAGAACATACACAAAATCATAGAAACTAAACAATACACTACTAAATGATGGCTGGGTCAATGAAGAAATCAAGAAGGAAATCAAAAAATTCATAGAGTCAAATGATAATGAGAACACAACATACCAAAACCTTTGGGACACAATGAAGGCAGTACTAAGAGGGAAATTTATAGCTTTAAGTGCCTATATTAAGTAATTAGAAAGGTTTCAAGTAAACAACCTAATGCTTACCTTAAAACCTTGGAAAAAGAAGAACAAGGCAAACCAAAAATCAGTAGATGGGAAGAAATAATAAAGATTAGGGAAGAAATTAATGAAATAGAAACCAAAAAAAAAAAAAAATCAACGAAACAAAGAGTTGGTTCTTTGAAAGGATAAACAAGATTGATAAACCCTTAGCAAATCTGACCAAAAGAAAGAGAGAAAAGACACAAATTAATAAAATTAGAAATGAAAAGGGCACTATCACAACAGATACCAGAAAAACTCAAAAAATCATAGGGACATATGAAAAAATGGATGATTTTCTTGATTTATATGACCTATCTAAGTTAAATCATAATGAGATTAACCACTTAAATAGACCTATAACAAGTATGGAAATCCAAGCAGTTATCAAAAATCTCCCAACTAAAAACAGTCCAGGCCCAGATGGGTTCACTGGTGACTTTTACCAGACCTTTATGGGAGAACTAACACCAATGTTTCTTAAACTTTTCCATAAAATAGAAAAGTAAGGAATCCTACCAAACTCCTCCTACAAAGTCAGCATCACCCTGATACCAAAACTGGACCAAGATAGAATTAAAAAAATAAAAATTACAGACCAATCTCCCTCATGAACATAGATGCAAAAATTCTCAACAAAATATTGGCAAACAGAATACAAGAATATATCAGAAAAATCATTCACCCCGACCAAGTAGGCTTTATCCCAGAGATGCAGGATGGTTCAAAATATGCAAATTGATGAATGTAATACAGTATAAAAATGGCCAAGGGACAAAAATCACATGATCATCTCATTAGATGCAGAGAAAGCATTTGACAAAATCCGACATCCCTTTATTATAAAAGTCCTACAGAGAAACATAGCATAATAAAGGCTATTTATGACATAACTATAGCCAACATAATACTAAATGGAGAAAAACTTAAAGCTTTTCTACTGAAATCAGGACCATGAGAAGGGTATCCATTGTTCCCAATTTTATTTAATATAGTACTGGAAGTCTTAGCCAAGCATTAAGGCAAGAGGCACACATAAAAGGGATACAAATTGGAAAGGAAGAGATCAAGTTATAATTATTTGCAGATGATATGATTCCATAAATAAAGGACCCTAAAGACTCTACCAGAAAACTATTAAAGTTGATAAACACCTATATCCATGTAGCAGGATACAAAATAAATACACAGAAATCAGTAGTCTTCCTATAGGCTAACAACAAACACACGGAGGATTGAATCAGAGAATCACTCCCATTCACAATTGCATCAATAAAAAAAAAAGTACCTTGGAATAAACCTAACCAAGGAAGTGAAGCATTTCTACAGTGTAAACTTTAAAATACTCAAGCAAGAAATTACAGAAGACACTAGGAAATGGAAGGACATCCCTTGTTCTTGGATTGGTAGAATTAACATTGTGAAAATGGCAATCTTATCAAAAGCAGTCTATACAGTTAATGCAATCCCTATCAAATCCAATGGCATTCTTCACAGAAATAGGAAAAACAATCCAAAAATTCATTTGGAAGCACTAAAAACCTCAAATATGTAAAACAATTTTGAGCAACATAAATAAGGCTCGGGTATCACAATACCTGGTTTTAAACTATATTACAGAGCCATAGTAACAAAAACAGCATAGTACTGACACAAAAACAGACATGTAGATCAATAGAACAGAATAGAGGACCCAGATGTAAACCTGGGTAGCTATAGTCACCTGATCTTCAACAAAAATACCAAAATACTCATGGGAGAAAAGACAGCCTCTTCAGCAGATGCTTCTGGGAACACTGGACATGTATCTGTAGTAGGATAAAAACAGGTCCTTATCTCTCTCCATGTACAAGAATTAAGTCCAAATGGATCATAGCCCTTAATATCAGACCTGAAACTCTGAAACTGCTAGAGGAAAAAGTACATACTGGTATTAGCAAAGCCTTTTTGAATATAACCCCAGTTGCTCAGGAAATAAAACCATAGATCAACCACTGGGACCTCATCAAATTACAAACTTTTGGCCAAAGACACTGTGAATAAAGGAAAGAGGTAACCTACAGAATGGGAGAAAATCTTTGCCAGCTATATATCTGATAGAGGATTAATATCTAGGATATACAAAGAACTCAAAAAATTAAATAATAAGTATTCAAACAACCCAATTAAAAATGGGCAATGGATGGTATTGTATCTATATAAGTAGAAGAATAGATTAATGAGGGTGAAAAGGCCCAAGTGGGGTCAGAGGAAGAGATTGAGTAAAGGAAAAGTGGGGGAAGGGCTAATCAAAATCTAAGAGGATATACATAAATCATATGGAAACCTACTTTTTGGACAATGGAACATACAGGAGCCATAGATTGTTACTAGAAAATTTTGAGTGCCAGGGATGGGATACCTTCTAGTGAGTTGTTTGCCAGGGAGGTCTCTGATACCCCCAAAACATTATAGGCCATTGCCTAGGCCCTTGGTTTCCCACCAGGAATAGATGATAAGATCCTATTGCTGAAGACTCTACATACTTGGGCTGCAAGTTCACTGAGAAATCTTGCTGGAGCTGAGCTGAAAATCTCTTCCACTTAGATCAGCTGATAGAAAGCTGGGAAAAGCCATTCTGCATGCAGTTTAATGGAAGAGAGAGAAATCACCAATTAAGATACTCAACAATGGACATTGCAAGCCTTACATTTGGCCATCCAGGCCAAAGGAGCCAATGGGTGCAATAGTGGCACATCTGTTATGGGGGAAACCAACCACCCTCTAATTTGGCTGGAGGCCTGCTCCATGGCAGGGAATGCATCCCAGATACTGCAAACCTATACCAGGGATAGGCATGAGCACTAGGGGTATAATGTCTGCTGGTGTCTGGCTAAATGTATATACTATGCTCACCAAACTGCCTAGTAAGCACTTCCTTTAATATTCACACCCATATATTAATGCTACTCTCACTTTTGGTTAGAGAAGCTTCTCTTTTCAGATGGCAGTGACCTTGGAATGACTCAGAATGCACCATGGTAGTGAGAAGAAATGACAGAGAAGTGCTCAGCACTGCAATATCTCTATCACAACTTCCAAGGCTCAGGGTCTATTGCAGAAGATGTGGCAGAAAGAAAGTAAGAGCCAAAGGAAGGGTAGGACTCCTTACAGTGTGCTCCTCCAGACATAAAATGGCCTGGATATCCATGACCTCACAGTGCCTGACACTACCTACACAAGACCATCATAATAGGAGAAAAAGATCATGACATTAAAATAAAAGAGACTGATTGACAGGGGGAGGTGATATGATGGAGAGTGGAGTTTTAAAGGGGAGGGAATTACCATGGGATATTGTTAACAATTAGGAAGTTGTCAATAAAAAATTAAAATTAAAATTAATAAAGTGAAGAATGACTAAAATGTCAGTCATCTCTGCCTGCCTCTTTCATTCTGTATCACAAATAAATAAATAAAATATTTGGGGCTGGAGAGATGGCTCAGCAATTAAAAACCCGGGTTTGATTACCAAGTACCCACATAAAGCCAGATACACAAAGCAATGCATGCATCTGGAGTTTATTTGCAGTGGCTAGAGGTCCTGTCATGCGTGGTGACGCACTCCTTTAATCCCAGCTCTGGGGAGGCACAGGTAGGAGGATCACTGTGAGTTTGAGGCCACCCTGAAACTACATAGTGAATTCCAGGTCAGCCTGGGCTAGAGTGAGGACCTACCTTGAAAAACCAAAAAAATAAAAATAAAAAATTTATATGTCCTGTGGAGAAAACTATAAACAATCAAAAGATGAATGACAAATGTGGGGAGAAACGCTTCTAACTTACATCTTAAAGAATAAAATAATTCAACTGTTATTTAGAGAGCTCTTAAGAATTAAAAAGAAAAAAGATCCAGATAGAAAAATTAACCAAAAGGAATAAGAACATAGTTCAGTAAGAGAAATTAAAATGGCCTATATGCACAGCAAAAGAAATACATATTAAAACCAGATTGAGAAACTTCTCATCTATGAGACTGGCAGAAATCCAAGTTTGAGTATGTACTGTGCTATTGAGGCTGTGGAGAAACAGGCGTCCTCAAGCTTTGCTGATGGGAATTCATAATGGTGTCATGCCTGTGGAGGAAACATTGGCACATTTATAAAAGTTACATATGCATTTATTTACCTGTTGGCCCAGCGTTCCTAAAGCTACTAGCAAAAATACGAAATGACTAGGCATAAGATTATTCACTGGGGGGAGATTTGTAATTGAAAAAAATTGGAAAACAAAGAAAACAGGAATCAGTAAAGAACTGCTGAAACAAATTACGGTAGATTCTTCCCACAAAAATACAGCCCTGGTATAAAAACAGAACAAGAGGAGCTCTATGAACTGTAATGCCATAGTGTCCAGGATGTAGAGGTAAACGAGGAGAGAAAGTCAGAATATATAATATCTAATCTCCTGGGTAATAAAAATGGAAAGATATAATTGAATGTATTTGTTTGTACTAGCAACAACAAACCACTGGAAAACAAATCAAAAAAGAGTCAAAAGTTATTCATAAAAGCCCAGAGAATTTGTTGGTAGAAATAAGACTTCTTTCAATATATACTTTCATATATAGATTCATTTGGGAACCACATGACAAATATACTCAAAAGATTAAATCAAAAATAAAAAGTCAAAAAAAATTATATGCCAGGTATGGTGGTGCATGCCTTTAATCCCAGCACTTGGGAGGCAGAGCTAGAACTGCTGTGAGTTCAAGGCCAGCCTGGGACTACAGAATGAATGCCAGGTCAGCCTGGGCTAGAGTGAGACCTTACCTCAAGAAAACAAAACAAAACCAAAAAATAATAATATTTGAAAACTAAAAACATATACAATCATGTATTGTTTAACAACAGGCTTATGATCTAAGACTGTGCTGTTAGAGAGTATATTTGTTACTTTTCTTACTTTTGTGACGCAAATACTTGACAAGAAGCAATTTAAAGGGTTTTGTCTTATAGTTTAAGAAGGGATACAGTCAAGCCAGGTGTGGTGGCACACGCCTTTAATCCCAGTACTCAGAAGGCAGAGGTAGGAGGATCACCATGAGTTCGAGACATTCTGAGACTACAGAGTGAATTCCAGGTCAGCCTGGGCTAGAGTGAAACCCTACCTCGAAATAAAAATAAATAAATAAATAAATAAATAAAAAGAAGAAGAAGAAGAAGAAGAAGGGATACAGTCTACCATGGCGGGGCAGGCATGCTGGCAGGTGCAGAAGGCAGCTGGTCACACTGCATCCATAATCAGGAAGCAGAGAATGATGAATGCTGATGTTCAGCTCATATTCTCCTGTTTGTTCAGTCCAGGGCCCAGCCCACATTTAGGGTGGGTCTTCCCACCTGAATTAACTCAGTCTAGTAACTCCCTCACAGACATGCCCAGAGGTTTGTCTTGTAAGTAATTCCAGATCTTGTCAAGTTGATAATATTAACTGTCACAGGAGGTTTGTCACTGGGCAAACATGAGGTTGTACTTACAGACATCTAGATGGTACAAGTCAACCAATCAATGGCTTCTTGGTGCAAGCAAGAATCCTGGTAAACATAAAACATCTGAGGCTGCTACCTGCATAACACATGCTTTATGGTAAACCTTGTTTTTTTTACAAGTACAAGGAAAGCACTATAAAATGCTGATAAAGGGATGACATTCTTAAGTATTATATACTTACATAATTATATTTCTCAACTCTCCATATGATTGGCAGCATGGTAGATGTGTTTATAATAACATCACCAAGTAATGTGCCCCAATTTCACAACAGCCACATCACTTGGCACTATGAGCTTTACTACAGTCTAACAGGCCAGCAGCTGCATACAGTCACTGACCAGCCTCATTGTGTAGCTTGCCTAGAAACCTAACTTGTGGCCCACTGCATGGGAGGGAATTCCTGCCTGGTATTGAAAAACCTAATGAAAAGCCTATGGCTAAGGCCTAAGGGTGAAATACTACTGTAGTCTGGCTAAATGGATATGTTATACCCACCAAACTGCTCTCTAAATACTTATGTTTATGCCCATATATTAATGCTACTCTTACTTTTGGTTGGAGAAGCTTCTCTTTTCACATGATAGTGACCACTGTGGTCACTCAAAACTACCAAAGAGCTGAGAAGTGACAGTGGAGTGTTCAGCACTAAGGGAGACAACTCTATCAACACCCTCAAGGCTCAGGGACCATTGTGGAAGAGGTGGTGGAAAGAATGTAAGAGCAAAAGGAAGGGGAAGAGTGTTTACAATATTGTCTTTCAGACACAAACTGACCTTGGTATTCATGACCTCTCAGTGGCTGATGCTACCTACAAAAGAACTGCATAATAGGGGGGAAAATGATGACATCAAAATAGAAGAGAAACTAGTTGGAAAAAAAGAAGGGATTCAGTAGAGGGGAAATTCTGGAGAGGAAAAAGGGAAAGTGATGGGAGGAGATTATGATCACTGTATATTGTCTACATATATTGAAGTTGCCAATAACAAATTAAATTTTAGCTGGATATGATGGTATACACCTTTAACCCCAGCACTTGGGAGTCTGAGGTAGGAGGATGTCCTAAGTTTGAGGCCATCCTGGAGCTATAGAGTGAATTATGGAGCTCTGGACTGGAGTGAGACCTGCCTTGAAAAAAAATTTAAATTTTTCTGGGTGTGGTGTGCATGCCTTTAATCCCAGAACTCAGGAGGCAGAGGTAGGAGGATCTCTATGAGTTCTAGGCCAGCCTGAGACTAGAGAGAGAATTCCAGGTCAGCCTGGGCTAGGGCGAGACCCTACCTTGAAAAACCAAAAAAAAAAAAAAAAAAATTTAAGAAGTAAGTAATAGGACTGGAGAGATGGGTTAGCAGTTAAGACACTTGCCTGAAAAGCTTAAGGACACAGGCTCAATTCTCCAGGTCCCACATAAGCCAGATGCACAAGGTGGCAAATGTCTGGAGTTTGTTTGCAGTGGCTAGAAGCCCTGGCACACTTTCTCTCTCCCTCTCTCTCTCTCTCTCTCTGTCTCTCCCCCCCCCCGCCCCAGCCCATCTCTCACTGTCTCAAATAAAAATAAATTAAAATATTTTTAAAAAGAAGCAATAGTGGTATTTTCATTTTTCAAATAGTGTTCATATATTATTAAGATAAAGTGATTATATTAACAACATTAAGGAATTCCATTTCTAGTGTAAAAAGATACAAGTTAAAAATAGTTTTAAAAAGTATTGAACTTCAGCCAGGCATGGTGATGCATGCCTTTAACCCCGGCACTCAGGAGGCAGAAGAAGGAGGATCCCCATGAGTTCAAAGCCACCCTGAGACTACATAGTGAATTCCAGGTCAGCCTAGGTTAGAGCGAGACTCTACCTCAAAAAAAAAAAAAAGTACTGAACTTCACTGCTAGCCTGACAAACTTCTCCAGGAAGATGGCAGTAGACACTGAAGAAACTCAAAACTCAACAAAGCAGAACTTCAGAGAATGCAGAGAGATCAACACCAAAGGAGACTTACAACATGCCTGCCAAGGCTTAGACAATGTTACAGAAGTGGTGGCATAAACAATGTCAGAATCACAAGGTGGGAAAGTATATCCTGAGACACTACCCCCCTCACTGAGACTGACTGGTACATTTATGACCTCACAGGGAATACCAACAACCCTACTGAAGAGGGTCCTCAATGGACTAGGGATGGGCAGAGGAGATATAAAAGCATATCCCAGGGGCAATCTGACCAATATGCAATGCACTCTTACAGTAAAGTCCACAATAATAAAAATAATTTTATAAAAAATAAAGTGTTGTGGACCTGGAGAGATGGCTTAGCAGTTTAGACACTTACCTGTGAAGCCTAAGAACTCATGTTCAAACCTCCAGGTCCCATGTAAGCCAAACATACAATGATGCAAGCATGCAATGTTACACATGTGAACAAGGGGGCACATACATCTGGAGTTCATTTTCAGTGGCTGAAGGCCCTGATGTGCCTATTCTGTCTGTCTGTCTATCTGTCTGTCTGTCTGTCTGTCTGTCTCTCTCTCTCTCTCTCTCTGTCTGTCTCTCTCTGAAAGAAAGAAAGAAAGGAAGAAAAGGAAGAAGGGAGGGGGGGAGGGAAGAAAGAGTTGAACTGATTTATGATTCTATTTCTAAATATACATATCTCCTAGCTCTGTCTGCCTAAAAGGCCTAGAAGCAGTAATCATGCCCAGAACCCAGAGTGAGGGCCTAAGAATCCTTCTTCAATAAAAGTAACCAGGAAATTGTGAGGGAAGGAGTGATGCCATGACTGGAGCAGGAAAAACAACTGGTAGCTAGAAGGGAAATGATGATGATGAAGATAGATAGATAGATAGATAGATAGATAGATAGATAGATAGACAGATAATTGATTGATTGATTGATAGATAGATAGATAGATAGATAGATAGATAGATGGCATCATATCATGGTTTACAGGAGATAATTTTAAGGGGCCTCTTCACTGGCCATGGATGGAAGAATTGCAACAATCAACCAAACAAGTAATGATTGAAATTGAGTAAAATACATACGTGTGTGTGTGTGTGTGTGTGTGTGTGTGTGTGTGTGTGGTAGCAGTTGCCTCCAAAATGAAACATTCCCTCCTGTGGGGAGGAAGGAAGCTCAGGGAGACTGAGGAAATCAACAAGTGTGGGACAAGGGTGTAAGCCGCGGCCCTAAGTTTATATAAAGGGAAAACAGCCTCTTGGAGAGAGACCCTCCAGCTGAGCTGCCTGCAACTCACGTAGTGTGCTCCAGACTCTCAGAGCAGTGAGCTGCCTGAGCTGTGTGCGCCGTCACCTAGGCTGGGATGGGCTTGTCGGTGCTGCGGCTACGGCTGAGTCTTCCATTGCTCCTAAGAGGCCCTCGCCCTGCTCCGCGAGTAACCCCAGTAAACTCACTGGTTCATCGCAACTGGTTTTGATGTAATGGTGCTTTGGTCTGTCCTGTGTTCCCTAGGTGGGGTGAATAGATGTGTGTTTGTGTCTCCCCAGGAAAAAAGTTTCCCATGGGCTAGAGAGATGGATTAGCTGCTAAGGTGCTTGTCAGTGAAGCCTAAGGACTCATGTTCAACTCTCCAGGCCCCAAGTAAGCCAGACATGTAGTGACACAAGCATGCAAGGTTGCACATGCGCACAGGGGCGCATGCATCTAGCATTCAACTGCAGTGACTGGAGGTCCTGGGGTGCTAATTCTCTGTCACATTAAAAAAAAAAAAAAAAAAAAAAAAAAAGGTTTGCCATGACAACATATTTAATGTGTTTACACACACACACTCCAAGTAGTCACAGTGAAAAGAGAGACATGGAGAAGCAAAGACTAAGCTAGTCATGAATGAGAATTTCTGTGGTAAAAAGGCAGAGGAGAAGGATCCTTTGCACAGCACTACAAAACTGTGAGAAGTGTCAGGGTGAAAAAAACAAGAAACCACATCCCAAGGAGATAAAGAGAACCAGAGAATAGGGAAGAGAAGAAGGGAAAGCTAATAAGTATGCATGAGAGGAAGGGACCTCATGAAGGGAAACGTGAGGCAGTCACAGCTCCAACCCCGCTCCCCACGGGGGGATGGTGAAAACCAGAAGCTCCAAGCACAGCATTACTGCAGGCAGTGAGAGCAGGCAGCCCCGCGATGGCCTCGGGCCCAAGCCGGCAGCCCTGGCTGCAGGAGAAACCATGGTTTCCAAAGGGCTTAAATCCAGGGCAGGAATGTGGGCTGGAAGGGACTGCTCTGGCATGATAAACCAGCTTTAGAGAAGAAGTCCATTGTACCGATCCCCATCTCCGAGGCACTGCAAGCAAGCGCCGTCTTGAGAGCCGTCTTATGTCGGCACTAAACTGCTCTGACCCTTGGAGCCCATGGGGGGCCCCTGCCACACCGGCCTGGCAGGTGCCAGCTGGGAAAGGAAGAGCCTGCTGAGCTTAAACAGCCTGGGCAGGAAGTGCAGAGGCTATAGCACTCTGCACTGCATCTGTGAGGGGGGGAAAGAGGCAACGTGAAGTTTTCTGGAGGGGCTGGATAGAGGGCACCCAGACCAATGCAGGCCTTGTGTGGTCCTGACGGCTCCCACCACTCCAGCACAGGATTTGATGGTCGGGTTGCAGTCAGGTTCACATTGCTGGTAGAAATCACCCAACCAAGAGCAGCTGGTGGGAAAAAAAAGGGGTTTATTTTGGCTTACAGACTCAACGGGACGCTCCACAATGGCAGGGAAAACAATGGCATGAGCAGAGGGTGGACATCACCCCCTGGCCAACATAAGGTGGACAATAGCAACAGGACAGTGTGCCAAACACTGGCATGGGGAAACTGGCTATAACACCCATAAGCCCACCCCCAACAATACAATGCCTCCTGAAGGTGTTAATTACCAAATCTCCAACAGCTGGGAACCTAGCATTCAGAACACCTAAGTTTATGGGGGACACCTAAATCAAACCACCAGTTTGCTCCTCTACTCCGATGCATTCTAGAATGATATATGACCCTGCCCAGCATGCACAGCACCAGCAACTGCATAGATTGTGAGCAGTGTCCAGCCATACACTGCCAAAGCTCACAGAGGCTAGCAGGAGCTGAGGCTGCACATTTTTCAAAGAATGGAACAGACACAGCCCTGCTGAGGAAAACGCACAGTTCACTGGCCCAGTGGAGAACAAAGGACCAAACATCGCCTACACACAGTGCCAACTTGCTTAGAGGAAGAGAGGAATTACAACAGACCTTAGCTATGACCCCCACCTCCCCCATACCCTGTAGATCCCATTATTAGGAGGATCCCCCCTAAAAGCTTCTCTAATCCAAGTAACTCAACTATAAGGAGTTTTTATTGCTTTTTATTATTTTTCCTTCTCATTGTTTCCTTTTTCAAACTTTATTTATTTTATTATTCATTGATTTTGGGGGGCTCTCTTGCTTGCATCTTTTTTATCATTTTTTTTTCCTTTATAAATTTTGCTTCCTCTTTTTTCTGTCCCCCTTTCCTTCATTAAATATTAACTTTAGACTTCTGGTCAAGATGGTGGAACAAGAAACACATCACTGTAACCAGGAGGTAAGCCAGAGGAAAGAACACTACAATGTACCATTCTTCTCAAAAAAAGTAAAGATCTGTACCTATCTAGCAACACAGGAGAATCCCAGACAGATAAACAAGGAGTTTCCAGCAACTTAATGAGCCTGTTTTCAGCCCCAGTGAGTGACTGCAGTTGGGGACCTCGGGAATCAGCTTTCTCTCAGGAATAGCAGTGGCCCAGGTGAACTTTTGGGGCTTGGATCTCTCTTAGTGATGGGGTCAGCACAGGGCAACCTAGATGAAGTTCCAAAGAGTAAAGACACACGCAGATTCATCTTTTGGTGCTAGGCTCCCATTCAATGGTAGCCACAGCTTTTATGTGGAAGTACAGCCTAGGGGAACAGCAGGGTCAAGTGAGAGGCTTTGCCCCATCTGGTGTGAGGCTTCTGGGACCTGCTGCCCACATCTGTGGGGGAAGTGCAAACCCAGGAAGACCTCAATTGGGGTTTTTAGTTAGCTATCAAGGAACTGCTAAGCAGCAACAGAGAGGTCTTAAGAGAGAGGGGCAGCCCTGGGTGGGGTCACCATTGAGGGGGTAGATAATCTCCAGGCAGCATATGCCAAAAGGAGCAGTGAAGAGCAAAGACCCAGAGCTGGCAGCAGAGGGAAGTGTTCCTACTCGCAGGCTCAGGCCTGCATTAGCCAGCAACAACTTACCTACTTGGAGGGATTCAACAACCCATATCCACCTTTCAGACAGCCTGAAAGGGTAAAGAGGAGGGCAACCAGCCAGGCTCCAATTCCCAGGTGCAACTCAGAGCTGAGCTCATTCCAAACCTCCAGACAGTAAACAGCACTGGAAGAACAGGGCCCACCTAGTACACTGAGTAAGTCAGGTCTCCCAAGGTCTAGACCTGGCTGGAGACAGCCCACACAAGATAGACCCTGTTCAGACTTAAGAGCACCCTGCCTAATCCAGTAGATAGACTATCATTCCACGCCTGCCTTTGTCTAACCAGACCAGGCCACCCAACCATGAGCTGTACAAGAGAGGCTAAAGCTGTATCCTAACAAGACAGCAGACCATCTAGAGATAGGCAAACAATGCATGACACCGAGCAAAGTGACTCCCCACTAAAATTGCCTACTATTGCAACAGAAGTCTCCAAAAAACAAAAAAAGCCCAGAAGTCCAAGACATAGAACCCCAAAATGACAACATGATAGACATTTTAAACACTTAATGAAGCCATGGACAAATGACTAGACAAAATTGAAGAAAATCAACAGAGTAATCCAAGAATGGCTGAAGGAAATGTTAGAAACTTGGTAAAAAGAGCTCAAAACGCAACTCTAAGGATGGCTTAATGAAATGGAAGAAATGTGATGACAGGAACTTGAAAGGCAGGATGGAAAATTTTAAAGTAAACTTAGTGAAGAAACAACTGGTTGCTACAGCTAGGGGACAGCCTGAACTGTATATTCAGAAAGGAGTAAATCAAAAATAGGCTAAAAGATAGGCTGCAGGTGGCACAAGATATGGGTTGGTCAGGTCAACCTAAACTTTATGTCCCGGGAAGAGGAAAAACAAAAATACAGTTTTGAGAAAAACCAAAATAATAAAATAGTTTCCCAAGACAGCCTGACCAAGGACTTAAACTCTAGTTATGCACAAATAAGATATGTAGACATAACTGTACAAGCTTGGCAAATACCCTTGTGAAACCCCCTCCCCTTTCCCTTCCTTGCTAAAAACCCTATAAAAAGAAACACCCAATAGGGCTCAGGGTCGACTCCTCTGCCTCCTGCATGAGATACGTGTCGACCCCAGAGCTCTGGTTTCCCAAATAAAGCCTCATGCGTTTGCAGCAAGTTTGGTCTCCCGTGTGTCTTTGGGTGCGTGCTATCTCAAGACTTGAGTGAAGGTCTCCCTCTGGGGGTCTTTCAATTGGGGGCTTGTCCGGGACTTGCACGTCTAGCCAGGACTCCGGAGACCCCCTTGGAGGTAAACAATGTAAATGCCTGCGGCACCCCTTGTCTGAGTGTTTGTCTGAGTGATTTCTGTGATTTCTGTTGCTCTGATCTGTTTTACTTTTGGTTTGGGCAGCTGTTGTTCAGGGACGTGAGGACCTGACAACGGTGGTTGGCAGGAACACAGGCTGCAATCCTGGGGGACGCCACGGGATCTGAGGAGAGTCAGGGTGGCCTGGCAGTCTCCTATCTGGTGAAGGAAGATTGTGTATTTCTCCTTCAGGAGAAACCACGGAGGCACCTTCCATCTGAAACTGCATTTGGTTTTCTGTTCTGGACGCATTGGAGGCGTCACAGTTTTTGGTTTCTTTTTGTCAGTATCTATTTTGTGTTTGTTTGTGGACTCTTGTTTCTAATTATGGGACAGACTGTGACTTTCCCCCTGACTCTGACGGTATCTCATTTCTCTGAAGTTAGAAGTAGGGCTCATTACTTGTCTGTAGAAATTAAAAAAGGTAAATAGCAGACTTTCTGCTCCTCTGAGTTGCTGCCAGAGGGAGCATTTGATCTAACAATTATTTCTGCTGGTAAGAATATTGTTTTTCAGAAGGGACCACATTCTCACCCAGATCAATAGCCATACATCCTGGTCTGGGAGAGCCTAATGATGGATCCCCCCGGCGTGGGTCAAGCCCTGGATCCACCCCCTGCCACGGTTAGGCTCCCGAGTCCTGGCAGTGGCCCAACAAGCCACGAGAAAACCAAGCCGAATGGCCCCGGACCCCTCGGCTCAGCCCAAAATATATCCTGAAATAGAGGACCCTCCCGAGTGACCCTCTGCCCCAATTCCATCTCCCCCACTTTACCCCCCCCCCAGCTCTCCCCGCTCCAGCTTTGGCCAAGGGAGGAGGAGATGGGCCCGCCAGAGGGCCTGAAGTCCTGAAGGACCTGATTCCACCGTGGCCCTGCCCCTACGAGCCTTTGGTCCTCCCCCTGACCCTAACATGTCCCCGGCCCAAATGAGCAGCCTACCCAGCTCCCAAATGAGATTGATGTGGGATTCCCTCTCACCTGACCTGAGTGGAATTACAAGTTGGCAGAAGGTAGGGAGCAACTGACAGTCTACCACCAGGCTCTGATGGCAAGTCTCAGGGGGGCTGCCCACCGCCCCGTGAATCTGGCTAAGATAAGAGAGGTCCTCCAAGGGCCTACAGAACCTCCCTCTGTCTTTTTAGAACGCTTGATGGAGGCTTACCGGAGATATACTCCTTTTGACCCTACTTCTCCGGGTCAACAGGCAATGATAACAATGACATATATAGGGCAGTCCGCTCCAGATGTTAAAAAGAAATTACAACATCTGGAGGGTTTACAGGATCTAGCTTTGACAGACATAATTAAGGAAGCTAAAAGGTTTATCATAAGAGAGAAGAAGAGAAGAAAGACAGAGGACAAAAAAGGAAGCAGAAGAGAGAGAAAATAAATGGGAAAGAAGACAAGAAAGGAACTAAAGTAGGATATTGGCTGCAGTGATAGGAGAAAAAAAAAAAAAAAAGAGCATCAGGATCAGGAAGGCCTAGACAGCCAGGGTACCTGGGCAACAGGCAAACAAGGTAAAAGGAACCTGAGGGCTTCAGGAAGCCCCTTGAGAAGGATCAATGTATGTATTGCAAGGAAAGAGGATGTTGGGTTTGTGAATGCCCCAAAAAGAAAGAAACTGGGAAGGAATTTTTCAATGTTGGGACATAGAGTGCTTGTTAAAAATGCCTTTTGAGTGGTACTTAGATCAGAATGTTAAAGATGTAAAAAAAAGAAATTTTCAGGCTAAAGTATGTTGGGATATCTTGCTTAAGCTTTATCAAATTTAAGTCATGGGTAAAACATAAAATTGTTTTATGTTAATAAAAATTTCTATGGTGCATGAAATCAATAGCTATCAAGTTTAAGCCAAAATCATTGGTTGTCAAATAATGTTTTTTCTTTCGAGATTTATCAAGGGTTATGTTAATATTTAGCTAGCTGTTTGGGCTCAGAAAAGACCAGATTCTACTCTGTTGTATGTAAAGTAACTGTCTCAATTTTGGCATCTTAAGTCTAGTGCTTATAACAAAATTAACCCTAAGACATATTCCCTACTTTAGGGCATAGCCTCATGCTCAAACAATGGTCCTCATCTGAGAAAAAAAGGAAAAAAAATTCAAGCTCCATGGTTCTGTTTCCAATGTTCTCTGGGTAATTTGTACCCACACAGGTATCTGAACTAATCAAAGATGTTTTCATACAGGTGCTAAGACCTTATACTGTCTTATTTGTTTTCTAGGTTAAATGAGTTAAGTTTGTAAATCAACTGGTACTGTTTTCAAGACTGGTAACAGGTTCTGCCTATATTTATAAATGTTAAATATTTAAAATGTGAGCTGTGCCTACTTTCTATACCTCAGCTTATGCTACCACAGTACAACAAAAATTGATTTTAGAAGCCCTGTGCCATTCTTTAGTTAAGTCTATTTCAGCAATTAAATGTGCTCTATATGTATATACATCCAGGCTGGTGTAACTTCCTTTCTAAGTGTGTTAATCACCTATGTAGAAGCCAAAGCCAATTGGAATCATCAGAGTAAAAAGTGTCAATATTTTGTCCTGTGCTTCCATGTCATGAGGCCACTGGTGATGATGGGACCCTTCTACACTGGCCCCCTGGTAATTCACCTGTCTTCCTGAGCAGGGAGGATATGGAGACCCAAACAAAACTGGTGTACAATGTGAAACAGGAGAGTCACAGTTGAGGAGCAATCAGTCCTCCTGACTTCCCAAAGAAGGGAAAACTACTTGGCCAGCATGGCCCTGACTCATCCTAACAAGCAAAAGACACCAGTAAGCTATGGGGCTACTCCTGTGTCCCTAAAGTCTCTTTGGAGAGCCATTAATGACCTCCAAAATTAATCCTTAATTAACTTTTGGCTATCTGCAAGGTCTTAAACACTCAGAGAGAAATGTATAACCAAAGATTAAAAAATAGCTTAAATATATGAATGGCCTATTAAGTAATACAAGAGTTATTCAAGAGGGGAAACAAACAAACATTAAGATATCCTTTCCCCATAGTTCTAATTCTATAATAAAGAAAAACAACTATAGATGTTCAAAGGGTTATTTTCAACTCTAAAATATATAAATAAGTTCTGAGACCAAAAAATATATATATTTTTATAGCCTTTAATGGCATCCAATAGCTCTTTATTATCAAGATTAAATGTTGTGTATATGTTTCTGATAACTCTGCTAACATCTCATCTCCTCTGCCTCCTGCATGAGATATGTGTCGACCCCAGAGCTCTGGTTTCCCGAATAAAGCCTCATGCTTTTGCAGCAAGTTGGGTCTCCCGTGTGTCTTTGGGTGCGTGTATCTCAAGACTTGAGTGAAGGTCTCCCTCTGGGGGTCTTTCAAACTCAAAGGATGGATGAAAGAAAAGGAAGAAAAACAACAAAAGTGGGCTAAAGAGATAGCTTAGCAATTAAGGCACCTGTCTGCAAAGCCAAAGGACCCAGGTTTGATTCCCCAGGAACCAGATAAGCCAGATGCACAAGGTAGCACATGCATCTGGAGTTCATTTGTAGTGACTGTATGCCCTGGTACAACCATTCTCTCATTCTCTCTCCCCCCACTCCCACTCCCCCCCCCCCCACACACAAACAAACAAATAGATAAATAATTTTTTAAAAAAGAAAATCAACAAAAGCAACTCACTCAATAGCTAAATGAAATCAAAGAGGACCAAGAAACAGTTATTAGGCTGGAAGAATGGCTTAGCGGTTAAGGCATTTGCCTGCAAAGCCAAAGGACCCAGGTTCAATTCCCCCGGACCCACATCAGCCAGATGCACATGAGGGCGCACGCATCTGGAGTTTGCTTGCAGTAGCTGGAGGCCCTGGAACACCCATTCTCTCTCTCTATCTCCCTCTTTCTCTGTTAAATAAATAAAACTAACATATTTTAAGAAAAAAATTGTTTTAAAGAGAAGAAACAGTTATTACTAGATGACTCAATAAAATTGAAGACAACCAAGAAGAGATCAACAGAACACTAAAGGAACTCAAGGAGAATCAACAAATAAAAGATCTCATAGGTCAATGGAATAAACTCAACAAGGACACGTCCAAATACTGAAACGAATCCCAAAAGACAATAGGAAGGTCAAACCATAAAATGAAAATGGAATTCAAGCATCAAATTGAGAAGCTGATGAAAAACATAATGGAAAACAAAACTGAAACATCCCTGTTAAAAGGCTCCCAAGAAAGCCTCACTAGCAAAATTGACCATATAGAAGACAGAATATCATAACTCGGCCAGGCGTGGTGGCGCATGTCTTTAATCCCAGCACTTGGAAAGCAGAGGTAGGATTGCCATGAGTTTGTGGCCACCCAGAGACTACATAGCGAATTCCAGGTCAGCCTCGGTTAGAGTGAGACCCTACCTCAAAAAACAAAAAAACAACAAAAAAAAGAATATCATAACTTGAAGACAAGGCAGAAGAAATAGATCAAAGCTACAAAAATAATGCCAAGTTCAAAAAACATTGTGAATAGAGCCGAGTGTGGTGGTACACGCCTTTAATCCCAGAACGAGAGGCAGAGGTAGGTGGATCACCATGAGTTCAAGGACACCCTGAGACTACATAGTAAATTCCAGGTCACCTTGAGCTAGAGACCCTACCTCCAATTGGACATGAAGCCCATTTAGTGGGAGAGAGCTCATATCTGGTACTGGGACTGAAGTTAGCACCCCACAGACAGGAAACTCACAACCCCCAGAGAGAAGCCATCATTGTTCTCTGGAAAACTTGAATGGGTATCCTTACCAAATGTTTCTCATAATCATATGCATACACCCTTAATCAAAGCTGCTCTCACCCTTGGTTGGAGAATCTGCTTTATTTTACAGATGGTAGAGAATACTGGGGAGAACCAAGATCCACCAGTTCAACAACATAAGATAGCTGACTGCTAACCACAAGAAGTACCATCTCAGCCAGGTGTGGTGGCACACGCCTTTAATCCCAGGCAGAGGTAGGAGGATCGCCGTGAGTTCAAGGCCACCCTGAGACTCCATAGTGAATTCCAGGTCAGTCTGGGCCAGAGTGAGACGCTACCTTGAAAAACCAAAAAAAAAAAAAGAAGTACCATCTCTCCTACATTTTCCAGGGTCCAGGAGAAGCCACATAGGGAGCAGCAATACATGAGTGTTGCTCCCAATGCTAGCCTGACAACCGCCTCCAGGGACATAGCAACAAACACAAAGGTGAACTGAAATATATTGAAACAGAAATACAGAGGCTACAGAGAACTGAAAACTAAAACCAAACTGCTAACACACCCAAAGCTCAGACATTTCTGTGCATTTCTGTGGGGGGGGGGGGGGGGGAGGCTGGAAGACTGTAAGAGCCACAGGGTGGGTAGAAATATCCTGAGGTACAGCTCCCACCCCAGAAAATAATAGAGGCCCTAACTATCCTTCAGTGAACACCAAGGACCCAAATGAGGAAGGATTTTCAAGAAAATGAGGACCGAGGATAAGAGGATATAGGACTATAACTAAGGTTAAAAAAAAAATTATATATACACATACATACATATATTTATAAATTTTTTAAGTGGAAAAAACACTCATTCACACACAAAAATAAAAATAATAAGAATTATTTCCTGAGGCTAATTTTACTATAAAATATTTTTAAACAAATAAGAATATGAAAAAATTGAAAGAAAATAGAAAGAACGAACCAAGAGCAGGAGAGCATAAAGATTCACTGAATTCTCCCTTTTACCAAGTTAGGAGGAAAGGTGCTATATATATAAAGTATCTTTAGAAAATATATAGAATTTGAAGCCAGGTGTAGTGGTGCAAGCCTTTAATCCCAGCACTCGGGAGGCAGAGGAGGGAGGATCACCATGAGAAGGTCACCCTGAGACTACATACTGAATTCCAGGTCAGCTTGGACTGAGTGAGATGCTACCCTGGGGGGAAGAAAAAAAAAAAAACTATATATATAATTTGAAAGGTAGTTACCAAAATTCAGCCTTTGTCATAAATACATATGGTTTGCACCACTCAAGACATTCAGGTCAAGCTTCCAAGCTTGTCTACAGCCTGGGTCATTTTTATGTGGATGTTCTAACCTGGTTTCTGAGGTTCTTGCTGAGCTTTGCAGGGGAGATGTGGAAGCCTCAGCCTCAGTGGTTAAAATGCAGCCCATTGCCAAGAAGGGCTTACTTCCACCATAAAGACCACTACACTCTATGATAGTGGCTAGAGGAAATGTCTTCCACAGAGATGTATAAGTGTTTCAAACCTCATAATAACCCCAAGTAATTGATTTCTACTTCTACCCTATATCCAATATTAATGAAAATTGACTTCTACTTGACCTACAGGAGCTAAGGTAAGGCAAATATACAAATTTCCTTTACCTTTTTTCCCAAAAATGTTCCCCTTAATTCACAGATTTCCCCTCAAAGGACTTGGGATTTTTGACACTAAAGCATCAAGACAAAGAAAAAGAGACCTCACAGCAAGGTATCCTGATTCAACACACACACACACACACACACTCCCTCTCTCTCTCTCTTTCCGTTTCCATCTCTAATAATAAAGATTGATTTCAAAATATATCTACATGATCTTCAAAAATACAGACAAACCCTTCATTCACCAAACAACCCATCTGTATTATGGTGGTGAGTCTTCACTGTCAACTTGATGGGATTTGAAGTCACCCAGGCAACATACCTCTGGTCATGTCTGTGAGAGCATTTCCAGAGAAGTTGGCTTGAAAGGGAAGAACCACCCTGAATGTGGGTGACATCATATATATCTCTTACCTTCTCATCACTCGAACAAGACGCCTGCCAGGGTTAGCAGTGTGGCTCATTTATACAGTCCCCAGGAGTCTACAACGGTTAAAAAGAAAAGGTTTACAGTCGTCGCTTGTTCAATAAAATCCATCACAACTTAATTCCAGATCAGACCAGGAACTTAGCATTAAAGTACCTGGTGAAGGGGCTGGAGAGATGGCTTAGTGGTTAAGGTGTTTGCCTGCTAAGCCAAAGGACCTCGGCTCAATTCCCCATGACCCACATAAGCCAGATGCACAAGAAGGCAGCGCATGCATCTAGTGTTTGTTTGCAGTGGCTGAAGGTCACGCCCATTCTCTTCTTGTGTCTTTCTCTCTCTAAAATAAATAAATTAAAAAAACACCTGGTGAAATATTGTGAAAGGAGAGGTTTTTTGTTTATTTGTTTGTTTTCAGTTGGGAAAAATGTAATATTCCAACAGTTGAGCCATAACTTTGTAACTTGCAACATGAATTTAGATGAGAGCGGAAAGTTTCACCTGCAGTCCAGTGCCTTCTACTGAATTTTAAATAACCCTTCAGTAGGGTCTTGCCTGCCACACTTCTACTAAACAGCGTATGTCAGACTTTCAGCCACAGCCTCTAATTCATCTTTTTCATACTTTTGTTCTCATTACACTTTTTAACTTTGAATTTGGTCACAAGTTCAGGAAAACTGGAAGGTAAGCCTGTTACAGTCGGGCACTGAGTTTTTATTTCTCCCATTTTCTCTCAACTCCTTCTTACCCATTTCCTTTCCCTTCTAACCTAGGCCTTATGCTTAATTTGAGCTATTTCACTGAACTTTTCTCAAGTCTATGTGTGCTCATGTACGTGCCACAGAACACGTGTGGAGGTCAGAGGACAAACTGGGGTGTCCATCTAACCTTCCACCTCTCTTGAGACAGGATCTGTTGTTTGCTGCTACACATAGCAGACTATTTGGTCCACAAGCTTCTAGAGACTTGTCTTGTCTCTACCTCCCATCTGGCCACAGGGGCACTGGGATTATAGGCATGTGCTACTGCATCCAGCTTTATGTGGGTTCTGGGAATTCAAACTCAGGTCCCAAGCTCATGCAGCAAGCACTTCAACCTGCTGAGAAGTCTTCCAGCCCTTATCACTTTTTTAAAGCAAGTTCTTACCCTAGCCCAGGCTGACCTGGGATTCACTCTGTAGCCTAGGCTACCCTCAATCTCATAAAAATCCTTATACTTCAATCTCTTGAGTGCTGGGATTGTAGGCATGAGTTACCACACCCACTGTGATCACTTTTTAGCCACCAGCCTGTGCCATTACTTTGATGTTCAAAGTTCAAGATGAAGCCCCTCCTCATGCATGAAGTCCTCACCTACATAGCCACCAGCCACTTAGAACATAGTCTTTTACATAAAGTCAGTAGGCCTTCAGATAAGGTGTAATTAATCAGGCTGTACACTGTTAAGTCTTGATATCCAAACACATTGCTTACTGCCTTTATTCTCCTGAAGACCTCAGCCCCTCTCAGGTGGCCACCACAAAGGTGTTCAGTTTGGTACCTCAGACCTGGGGGTGGACAGCTCCCTGCTGTTGCACTCCTGAAAGCACCAAATCACCCCTTGTTGGTTTCCCTACACCCTGCCCTTTACTAAACTTATTTGGGCACCAAGTTAGCATGTCTCATGTTTTCTTCTGGGACCCTAACTAACCCAAAGAAAACTTTACATGCAAATGTCCTGAATGGGTGCTCAGACAACTGGAAGAAAAGACTGTGGCTGGAGCAAATAACCTGTTGTGATGGCCACACAAGTGCAATAGTGGCACACAGCCGTGGTGGGGAACCAAATGCTCTTGATTCGGCTAACTGATCCCCTCAGTGTTAAGGGACCCATAGCTGGAGCTGGGAAACAAGTCAGAACCATATCCAAACATAAGCCCACTCTCCAATATCAAGCTACCATCAATCATGGGCTACAAGAGGGTCTACGCCTATTAAACTCTCTATAAAAAAAAAAAGGAAGGGTTATCTCGTTTGTCCTGGTGCTAACTTGGAGAATCTGCTTCTCTTTTTCAAATAGATGTAGATCCTAAGGAGAGAGCCACCCCATCATACCTCAAAAGGGCCCCAGCCGAAACTAAGAAAATTTGGCAAAACAAGCAAGGGTGCTGTTTTCCTGGAGAACCAGGTACCAGCACAAGGGTGAAGGAGATCAACACAGAGAAAAATCAACTCCTACCAAATCAGAGATCCAGAGACCCAGAGGCCCCCAACACCTCATCACTGAAGCAGACCAAAAATGAACCCAACATGGCTCAGGGAAATTTTGTGGAAGAGAGGGCGGAAAGAATGTCAGAGCCAATCGTTGGTTCATGATATGCAGAGACATTTATCCTACCCATACTGTGGGCTAACTCCACAATGCATGACCCATATACCTCAACAAGAAGGGGCCAAAGGGAGGGGGTAGGTCATGGATGAGCCTAACAATAGTACCAAACTGACTATATTTGCTGAATACAAAACTAATTAATAAAAAAATGTAAAAATTCAATAACAATAAAAATAGAAAACTACAAAGCAAAAAATCAGACTGTGGCTGGGAGTTAATATGGAAAGGAAAGTGAGAAAAGATGAGGAATTGGATGGCCAGGGCCAGCCATATCATGAAGAATTTGTTAAGGGGTTTGAATTCCATTTCAGATAACCAGAAAGCTGTCAAAGTATCCTATACAAGGAACATTTACTTATTTTTCCTTTTTATTAATTTGGACATTATCAAACAAATACATATGCATTGCCCAAGGCATCAAATTGAACCAGCAATAACATGAAATATACCAAAAGACAGCAATCTCATCCCCACCAAATGCAATCACATTGAATTATACCTTTTTTTCCAACATTATTTGCCAGTATTAAAATATTGAGCTTATCGCTGGGCGTGGTGATGCACGCCCTTAATCCCAGCACTCGGGAGGCAGAGATAGGAGGATCGCCATGAGTTCAAGGCTACCCTGAGACTACATAGTGAATTCCAGGCCAGCCTGGGCTACAATGAGACCCTTGAAAAACCAAAAATAAATAAATAACTAAAATAGTGAGCTTATCCAGGCATGGTTGCAGAGGTAGGAGGATCACCATGAGTTCGAGGCCACCCTGAGACTACATAGTGAATTCCAGGTCAGCCTTAGCTAGAGTGAAACCCTACCTCAAAAAACATATATATATATATATATATATATATATATATATATATATATATATATATATATATATATATATATATATATATATATATATGAGAGAGAGAGATTCTACAGCTTGCTCAGCTCCACACATCTCCACATTGCAAATGATGGATTCATGATTCACAGGTAGAAGAAACCCAGAGGCAAAGCAAGGTCAGAACAGCAGCTCCCAGGAACCATCCAGAGCCCATTAGGGACTTAGTTTTCTGTTCAGGGTTCTCACACAACTTAGTGACTCTTGTTCTCATGGCTGCCACCTCAAAGTCACCAGACAGATGCTACACCTCTCGCAGTTCACTGTTCCAGAGTGGAAGAGAAGGGCCAAGGGCAGGAACATTAAGCATGTTCCAGACACAACTGCCCACAAGGCTTCCAAGAGGCCCCACCCAGTTACTTGTGGTCTTCATGCACTACTGGCCTGGATGATGTGTAACGACCACCTATACCAAAACAAAAAGCAGGGGCTGGAGAGATGGCTTAGTGGTTAAGCACTTGCCTGTGAAGCCTAAGGACCCCGGTTCAAGGCTTAATTCTCCAGGACCCACGTAAGACAGATGCACAAGGGGGCGCACGCATCTGGAGTTTATTTGCAGTGGCTGGAGGCCCTGGCGTGCCCATTCTCTCTCTCTCTGCCTCTTTCTCTGTGTCACTTTCAAATAAATAAATAAACATAAAACAAAAAAAATTTAAAAAAAAAGCAGGGTAAATTTATTTTATTTTTGCTGAGCATGTTATTACCCTATGTTCTGTTAGTAGGGAACACAGGGAAAGGATCTTAGCTAGGTCAAGAATAATATTTATAAGCCACATGTGGTGACTCATGCCTTTTATCCCAGCACTTAGGAGACTGAGATAAGAGGAACACCTTGAGTTTGGGGCCAGCCTTGGCTACAGAGTGAGCTCCAGGTCAGCCTGAGAGTGAGACCCTGCCTCAAAATAATAAAAAGAAAAGGTTTTTAAATTTAAAAGAACCAGGTATGGTGGCACATGCCTTTAATCTCAGCACTCAGGAGGCAGAAGTGGGAGGATCACCATGAGTTCAAGGCCACCCCAAAACTACATAGTGAATTACAGGTCAGCCTAGGCTAGAGCAAGACTGTACCTCAAAAAAGTAGAATTAAAGTGAGGACAGGCCTATCCAAGAAAGCAATCCTTTAAAAGATATTGGAAATGTATGCTGACACCCAGATGGAAGCCTCTTATTGACAGCTAGCTGTCATAGTGCTGGAAAGTACTATGCAGTCTGTGGGGAGAGGAAAACCAGTAACTGTATTAACCAGTAGTGGACCCTTGTGCTGGTTTGAGTCAGGTCCTCCATAAATTTATGTATTCTGAACACTAGGTCCCCAGCTGTGGCAACCCAACAATCGGCACCTCCTGGAGGTGATGTATTGTTGGAGGCAGGCTTAGGGGGTGTCATAGCCAATTTCCCCTTGGCAGTGTTTGGCACACTCTCCTGCTATTATTGTTCACCTGATATTGACTAGGAGTTGATGTCCATGCTCATGCCATCATTTTCCCCTGCCATCATGGAGCTTCCCCTCAAGTCTATAAGCCAAAAAAACCTCCTTCCTTCCACAAGCTGCTCTTGGTTGGGTGTTTTCTGCCAGTAACACAAAGCTGACTGCAACAACCCTGCAAGCTTTACAACTAGCCAGCAAGGAAAAAATGCACCAACTGGTACAATGGTGTCATATCTATTATGGGGGAAACCAACTGCTTTTGTTGGACTTGAGGCTTGCTCCATGGGAGAGAATTCATGCTCATGCCTATGGCCAGAAATATCATAGCCCTGGATAGAAGCTATTATTTTTGTTTTGTTCAATGGTGATAGATAACCATCAAATTTCCTTCTAAATAATTATGTGTATATATTAGTGCTACTTTCACTTTTGGTTAGAGAAGCTTCTCTTCTCAGATGGCAGTGACTACCATGGACTCAATACTCACCAAAGAGCCAAGAAGTGACAGTTGAGTGTTCATGTGTTCATGTGAGACATCGCTATCACACTCCAAGGCAAGAACCATTCCAAAAGAGGTGAGGGAGAATGTAAGAGGAGTGTTTTACAATACTGTTTTCCAGATGTGAAGTGGCCACTGCATTCATGACCTATAACACCTGCATAAAAGGAGGGAAAATGAAAGATGACATCAAAATAATCAAAAAGGTTGTGTGGTTGCTTGATTCAAGTGTTCCCCATAAACTTAGGTATTCTGAATGCTAGGTTCCCAGCTGAAGGCGATTTGGGAATTAACACCTGCTGGAGGCAGTGTATTATTGAAGGTGGGCTTATGGGTATTATAGCCAGCTTCTGCTTGCCAGTGTTTAGCACATTCTCTTGTTGCTGTTGTCCACCTGATTTTGTCCAGAAGGTGATGTCCACCCCCTGCTCATGCCATCATTTTTTTCCTGCCATCATGGAGATTCCCCTTGAGTCTGTAAGCCAAAATAAACCCTTGCCTCCCATAAGCTGCTCTTGGTCAGATGTTTTCTGCTAGCAATATGAACCTGACTGCAACAGTAAGACTGATACCAAGAGCGCGGTCATTGCTGTTAGAAACCTGATTCTGCACTTTGGCCTTTTGGAACTGCTTTTTAGGAGGAATGTGGATTAATTTAAAATCTTAGCCCGGTGTGGTGGCGCATGCCTTTAATCCCAGCACTCGGGAGGCAGAGGTAGGAGGATCGCCGAGAGTTCAAGGCCACCCTGAGAATACATAGTGAATTCCAGGTCAGCCTGAGCTAGAGTGAGACCCTACCTTATAAAACCAAAAAAATAAAAAATAAAATAAAATCTTAATGTTTCTTAGAAACCTGTCAGTGCTGTAAGTACAGCTTGACTATTATGGACTATTATAGTCAGTGTTGAAAGACCTGAATGCAGTAAGAACTATGGACTATGAGGTTTGACTTATGACTATGAGAAAGAGCTATACCTGGACTGAGCTAGAAGCAGTTTGTGTGAGAGGCTTGCTGTTATGTCCATGTCCTGGTAACTTGTGCAGGATTGCATTGCATAGAAATGGACTGATGTGAGCAGAGCAATATAGCACAGAAAAATGAACTCTTCAGGCCAAAACTTCTGCCCATTCAGCTGCAATCATATGACAGATTACAACAATTAAGATTGGGCCATCTAACTTGCATTGAGACAAGAAGAAAAATGTAGATAGACTCTTTTGAAGGGGTCTGAATGCTGAAGGAGTCTCCTATTCTTCAAAGTCTGCTTTATTATCCCCTGAATTAACAAGTTGGCAGCCCACTTGGTATTATGGAGCATAACAAATGCAAGAAAGAGAGGGTCATTGAATTTTCAAAATGCTTTTGGATTTTAGAAACAGCCAAGGGCAATATGAAGCAGGCTGTTGGATTACCTTCATGCAGTCCAGTGGAGCCATAAAGATGAACCATGAGTTACAGTGGAAACCCAGTGGAGATGCCAGGACTAAGAGATGGCTGCCAAGGAGAGCTGCTGGCACCAGATGAAGTTTTTCTGTACTGTGAGTAGCCTAGCTGGAAGGGCAGAATTGGAACTCCAGAGACTCATCACTGGTCAGAATTGACTTGGAGACTTGTCTCTGGTTAGAGTTGTTGGAGTTGGAGCTACACAGTTTGATGATTGCCCTGTTTAAATCTTGTACTGGTTGAATATTTCTTTGCTATGCCCAATGCCATTTTTTTGCAGTGTGAATGTTTATTCTGTGCCATTGTGGTTTTGGTTTTTTTTTTTTTTTTTTTTTTTTTTTTTTTTTTTGGATGGGGGGAGTTCTTCGTTTGTTTGTTTGTTTTTGGTATTATGGCCCAGTCAAAAGACCTTGGATTGTGGGGATGTTTCAATATCATTGGGATTGATAAAAACTAAGTGGACTTTTAAAAGTTGAACTGAAGGTAGTGTATTTTACATCATAGACAGTTCAGTTTATGGGGGTCGGGGGCAGAATGTGGTGGTTTGATCCAGATGTCCCCCATAAACTTAGGTGTTCTGAATGCTAGGTTCCCAGCTGATGGTGATTTGGGAATTAACACCTCCTGGAGGCAGTGTATTGTTGGGGGTGGGCTTATGGATGTTATAGCCAACTTCCCCTTACCAGTGTTAAGCACACTGTCCTGTTTCTGTTGTCCATATGATGTTGGCTAAGAGGTGATGTCCACCTTCTGTTCATGCCATCATTTTCCCCTGCCATCATGGAGCCTCCCCTAGTGTCTGTAAGCCAGAAAAAACCCTTATTCCCATAAGCTGCTCTTGATCAGGTGTTTTCTGTGAGCAATGTGAACCTGACTGCAACAGGTTGGAAAGAAGAGGTTCAGTGGAGGGTGTAGGGGAGGTGTTGTAGACAGCTACATGTTGCTGAGAAACATCCAAACCAAGCACAGTTTATAGGAGGAAGGGATTTACTTGCAGCTTACTGATCCAGGGGAAGTTCCATAATGGCAGAAGAAGCTGGCCCCCTTTCACACACCCAAGCAGAGAGAAATCACCACCAGCCACATAAAAAAAAAAAAAAAAAAAAAAACACATCAAAAGCAATAAGCAGTAGGGGCCCAGGCAGAACTCAGAAAACCTCTCTGTGTACCTTTAGGCTGTATGTCACATCTGCCTACAAACATACCTTAGGACTGAACCCCAGGATCTGCCCCCAGTGACACCTCTTCCAAGCAGATGCCTAGAAATCCAAGTGACAATCTTTAATAAAACACATGAGTCTATTGATGGTCATACATCCAAACTACCACAGGAGGGGCAAAGAAAGAGGGTACTAGAAGGGATTATGATTAGGGTACATGGGGTATATAAATGGAGGTTGTCAAGAAAAAATTAAAAAGTAGAATTGGGTACCTGGCTCAGCAGTAGTTAAAAGTACTTGCTTGCAAGGCCTGCTGGACCAGGTTCAATTTCCAGTGTCCACATAAAACCAGATGCACAACACGGTACATGGGTCTAGAGTTCATTTGTACCTGGCATGTTCTCGCTCTCATAAATAAAAATATTTTAGTTGGGTGTGGTGGCACATGACTTTAATCCCAGCACTTGGGAGGCAGGGGTAGGAGGATTGCATTAAGTTCAGGGCCACTCTGAGAATGCATAGTGAATTCCAGGTCAGTCTGGGCCAGAGTGAGACCCTACGTCGAAAAAAAAATGTTTTTTCCAAACAATTAAAAGTGCTTATAAACAAGAATAAACATGTTTGCAACTCTGGTATTAGTTTCTCCATCTTGATATTTTCTACCAGTTTCCCAGTTGGTAGTATATTTCATTCTCTTCCATAATAGTCACAGCTCATTTTCCTTTATTACTTTTTCCCAATGTAATTATGTATGAGTTTTAAAATTAAACTTCACTATCTTGCCAGGTAGCGCACATCTTTAATCCCAGAACTCAGGGCGCAGAGGTAGGAGGATCACTGTGAGTTTGAGGCCAGCCTGTGACTACCGAGTATGTTACAAGTTAGCCTGGGCTAGAGTGACACCCTACCTAGAGAAAAATTTTTTTTATGAAGAACAATAGGACAATCTAATCACCCAGTGACAGATGATATGCAGGACACTTATGAAGATGGAAGCTTTTCCTGGTCTGCTCAAGTTCTCAAATGAAATCTAATCTCTGAGTTCCTGGTCAAAAACTGTGTGGTGATATATGTGTGTGTGTGTGTGTGTGTGTGTGTGTATGCACATGTGTGTTGGCGTGTCAACTTAAAGTTACTTACAGGTAACTGAAGGTCTTGAGGGGAACAGATGGCACCCCACAATGAACTTAGTGCACAGCTAGTTTGTGGCAGTCTCTGAAGAGAGCTGCAAGCAAGGAGCCAGGCCTGGGAAGAGCCCGGATGATGCATACCTGCATGCCTAGCTCAGAACTGCTGTTGCCAGAATTTTTCACTTAGAGCCCAAGCCAAGAGTTTCAGGCACCCCTCTCCAGACACCCTGAAGGCATGGTCTCCCACTGTGATTCCGTATCCACTGCTCCCCGCTCCCCCTCACCCAGGTCCTATCCATAAGACCACAGGAGCATCTGTCTGGGCTTCCTGGGCAATGAGGTGTTCCACCCTTTTAGGCTGATCTATGGAAAAAAAAACAAAACAGGACATTAAGGAAACCAGTGCTCTCTCCTTTTTGGCCTCTTGCTTATACTAATATAGTACACAATTAAAGACTTAGCTGTTGACATTTTGGCTTATTGTCTTAACTGCCAACTCCAACATCTGGTAGCCAGTTCTTTCCTGCCCAGCCCAACTCTTTACAATCTCCTGCCAAGAGTATGGCTAGGGAAGAAAATGGATGGCAGGCGGTTCACATCATTCAGCCTCCCCTTTGTTCTAAAGAGAAAGATGACCTGACGAGGCACTATAAAATAAGAAGGCAGTTTAGGGGAGGAGGAAGGGTGACATAAGGTGAGGAGGGCATAGCAATATGCAGTATGTGCACATATAAAATGTCAACTGACAACCATTATTTTTACAATCCATGTGTCTTAAAATGAATCAGTTCTGCCAGGTGTGGTAGCGCACACCTTTAATCCCAGCACTCGGGAAGCAGAGGTAGAAGGATCACCTTGAGTCCAAGGTTACCCTGAGACTACATAGTGAATTCCAGGTCAGCCTGGGCTAAAGTGAAACCCTACCTCAAAAAACCAAAACTAAATAAAAATAAATTTAGGGCTGGAGAGATGGCTTAGCAGTTAAGCACTTGCCCGTGAAGCCTAAGGACTCCGGTTCGAGGCTCGGTTCCCCAGGACCCACATTAGCCAGATACACAAGGGGGGGCACGTGTCTGGAGTTCGTTTGCAGTGGCTGGAAGCCCTGGCATGCCCATTTTCTCTCTCTCTCTCTCTCACTCTCTGCCTCTTTCTCTCTCTGTTTGTCTTTCAAACTTTCAAATAAATAAATAAAAATAAAAATATTTTTTTTAATAAATTTAAAAAAAGAATCATTTATGGACTGGAAAAATGGCTCAGTGGTTGAGGTGTTTGTCTGCCTGCAAAGCCTAATTACCCAAGTTCAATTCCCCAGTCCCCACTAAAAGCCAGATAAACAAGGTAGCACATGTATCTGGAGTTCATTTGCAGTGGCTGAAGGCCCTGATGTGTCCATTGTCCCTCTCTAGCTGCCTCTCTCTCTCTCTCAAATAAATAAATAAACAAAATGCTTTTTAAAAAGATTCATCTCAGCCAGGTGTGGTGACACATGCCTTTAATTTCAGAACTTGGGAGGCAGAGGTAGAAGGAAGGTAGAAGGAGTTCGAGGTCACCCTGAGATTACATAGTTAATTCCAGGTCAGCCTGGATGAGAGTGAGACCCTACCTCGAAAAAAAAACAAAACAAACAAACAAAAAGAATCACCTCATTGCTCATTGGGATAAAAGTAAACTGTTATAACTGGGCTTGAGAGATGACTTAGCAGTTAAGGTGCTTGTCTGTGAAGCATAAGGACCTAGGTTCAACTCCTCATAACCCATGTCAACCAGATGCACACAGTGACACATGCACACTGGCTGTGCTTTCACACAAGGTGACACACCATATGCAGTTCATTTGCAGTGACTAAGGTCCTGGTGTGCCACTTTCTCTCTCTCTCTCTCTCTCTCTCTTTCTCATAAATAAAAAAATAATAATAATCCCAGCACTCGGGAGGCAGAGGTAGGAGAAATCACCGTTAGTTCGAGGCCACCCTGAGACAAAAAATAATAATAATCCCAGCACTTGGGAGGCAGAGGTAGGAGAAATCGCCATTAGTTCAAGGCCACCCTGAGACTCTATAGTGAATTCCAGGTCAGCTTGGGCCAGAGACCCTACTTCAAAAAAAAACTAAATAATAATAATAATAAAGTTATAACTGGAAAACATTATTTTAAATTATGTGTTAGAACAACTGTGTAATACATGTTTTGCGAATATTAAAATGCAGATAAAGGACACATTAGAATAACAGAAAATTCCTACATGGAAAAGAATCTGCTAATATGTAAATATTTCTGTGTTAAGAAATCACCTTGAATAAAAAGAAACCTCAGGGCTGGAGAGATGGCTTAGCAGTTAAGGTTCTTGCCTACAAAGCCAAAGGACCCAGGTTTGATTCCCTGGGACCTACGTAAGCCCCATGTACAAGGTGGCCCATGAGTCTGGAGTTTGTTTGCAGCTAGAAGCCCTGGTATGCCCATTCTCTCTCTCTCTCCCTCTATCTCAAATAAATAAATTAAAATAATTATTTTTTTTAAAAAAAGGAGGGCTGGAGAGATGGCTTAGCGGTTAGGCGCTTGCCTGTGAAGCCTAAGGACCCCGGTTCGAGGCTTGGTTCCCCAGGTCCCACGTTAGCCAGATGCACAAGGGGGCGCACGCGTCTGGAGTTCGTTTGCAGAGGCTGGAAGCCCTGGCGCGCCCATTCTCTCTCTCCCCCTCTATCTGTCTTTCTCTCTGTGTCTCTCGCTCTCAAATAAATAAATAAAAATTAAAAAAAAAAAGACACATGGCTTTAATCCCAGTACCTGAGTGGCAGAGGTAAGAGGATCTTGTTAAGTTTGAGGCCAGCCTAGGACTACATAATGAATTCTAGGTCAGCCTGGGCTATAGTGACACCCTATCAAAAAAAAAGGGGGGGGACTGGAGAGATGGCTTAGCAATTAAGCACTTGCCTTGATGCCTAAGGACCCCAGTTCGAGGCTTGATTCCCCAGGACCCACATTTAGCCAGATGAACAAGGGGGTGCACACATCTGCAGCTTGTTTGCAGTGGCTGGAGGCGCTGGCATGCCCATTCTCTCTCTCTCTCTCTCTCTCTCTCTCTCTCTCTCTCTCACTGCTTCTTTCTCTCTGTCTTTCACTCTCAAATAAATAAATAAAAATAAACAAAAAAAAAGATAAAGCATTCCCATTACCTAAAGAGGTAAAGTAGAAAGTCCTTGGACACTGTGAAAATGAACCCAAAGAAAAGAGGGGAGGCTGGGGAGATGGCTCAATCATTAAAGTGCTTGCCTGCAAAGGCTAAGGACCAGAGTTCAATTCTCCAGTACCCATGTAAAGCCAAATGCACAATGTGGTGCATACATCTCAAGTTCATTTGTAGTGGCTAGAGGTCCTGGTGTGTCTATTCATTCTCTCTTTCTAATTACCTCTAAAGGAAAGAATGAAAGAGGGAAGGAGGAAGGTTAGAAGGAAGGCAGGAAGGAGGAAGGAAAAGTGACTTTGCCTCAGGGAAGGCACAATAAAAATACTCACAAGGTGACTTGGTACCAAAACAGAGGGGTCTTGAATGTCACTTTTCATTTGAAACTTTGATAAAGAATGCCCTGCAGGGGATATTGTTCCATTGCCCTAGTGGACAGATGGCATCTATGAACAGCATGAAAGGATGGGGACACAGAAAGAAGGGGTTGCTGCTGTAGCCCAGTAGGTCACTGAATGTGGCAGAGTCATCAGGCAGACCTGATGGAGAACTTTCACAAAAGTAAAAGCTTGTATTTCCCTTGACTAGAAAACAGGCCACAAGGTCTGGAGAGATGGCTCAGAGGTTAAAGGCATTTGCTTACAAAACTTGAAGGGTGCAATTCCCAAGTAGCCACATAAAGCCCGGTGCACAAAGTGGCACATGTGTCTGGAGCTGGTTTGCAGTGATCCTTTCCTTCTCCCTCCTCTCTCTCTCCCTCTCTCTCTCTCTCTCTCTCTCTCTCTCTCTCTCTCTCTCTCTCTCTCTCTCTCTCTCTCTCCCTTTCTTTCTTTTGGAGAGAGAGGAAGAGAGGCATGAGAATGTCAGAATGGGCTATGGGACAGTAACTGGTGTTCATTAAGGAGAGAGGCACTTGGGCAAAGCCTTAGGGGTTGTAGCGTACATGCTATAACTAAAGCACCTGACCCCTGATTTCATCACAAAGATGGATGACTAAAGGATCGTAATTGATTGTCATAGCTGGGTGTAGTGGTGCATACCTGTAATCCCAGCACTTGGAAGGTAGAAGCAGGAAGAATAGGAATTCAAGAGCAGTTTTAGCTATATAGTCAGTTCAAGAACAGCCTGAATTATATGAGATCCTGTGTTTACAAAAGCAAAACAAGGGCCTGGAGAGATAGATTAACACTTAAGGTACTTGTCTGCAAAGCCTAAGGACCCGAGTTCTATTCCCTAGTACCCACGGAAAGCCAGAGGCACTAAATGGCACATGCATCTGGAGTTCATTTGCAGTGGCAAGAAGCCCTGGCACACTGATACTCACTTTCTATGTCTGCCTCTCTCTCTCTCTCTCTCAAATAAATAAATGGATTTTTTTTTTAAAAGTGAGGGGCTGGAGAGATGACTTAGCAGTTAAGGCACCTGCTATGAACCCTAAGGACTAAGGTTCAATTCCCTAGCACCCATGTAAGCAGATGTACAAGATGGTGCATGTGTCTGGAGTTTGTTTGCAGTGTCTAGAGGCCCCAGTATGCCCATTCTCTCTCTATCTGCCTCTCTCTCTTAAATAAATGAATAAACAAACAAACATGTTAGGGAGGGAGAATGGATGTATTTAGATATTCCAACTATAATTAAAAATAGTTGCCAGGCATGGTGGCACATGCCTCTAATCCCAGCACTTTGGAGGCTGAGGTGGGAGGATCACTGTGAGTTCAAGGCCAGCCTGAGACAACAAAGTGAGTTCTAGGTCAGCCTGAGCAAGAGTGAGACCCTACCTCAAAAAACCAAAAAAAAAAACCAAAAATGTTCACCAGCATTCCAGCTGAAAGTATCCAGCAGGTTGTGGGCTTCTTAAGTGCAGAAGATACTTTTTTATTTTTGTCAATTTCATATTTATGTACATTGCATTTGGATTCTTTCACTTTCCCACGCCAGCTACTGCACTGACAAAGGGCACACATTGAAAGACTGGAGCCCATCTGAAATCGGTATCTGCGATGGTTAGTTAACCTGGGATGTCAACTTGGCATGATTTAGAATCACTATGGAAACATCATCTGAGTCTGTGAGGAATTTCTAAATGAGGTTATTTGAGGTGGGAAGACCCTAAATGTTGGGGCGTGCTATCCCAAAGTCTCGGATCCTGCACTAGATACAAAGGAGAGATCTAGCTGAACACAACTATTCACGTCTCTGCTGCATGACTGTGCACAGGCGGTGACCAGCTGCTCCACGCTCCACCTCCATGTCCCCCACCCTGATGGATTATTATGTCCTCAAACCGTGAACCACGATAAACTCTTCTTTCCTTAGGTTCCTGTGGTCAGATGCTTTGTCACAGCAACAAGAGAAGTGACCAGTACAGCGCCTATGCTGCATGCCTCCATATGCCGAGATAGGAAGAACAGACAGCTGATTTCTTTTGGAAACTTGTATACAGAGGCGGGGGCACTATGTAAAAACTACTGCTCACTATAGCTGGTGGGAGGCTCTGCCTCAGAGTTTGAAAAAGCAAATGGATAATGCAATATTGAGATAAATTCCTTAGTGCCTAGAAATTACTCCTTGAAAAGGGAGACAAATTTCAGAAATTTGCAAATAGACTGAACTAAGTACTACCAGTGACCATTTGAAAGGAAAGTATATATATCTCATAGGAGGTTTCTACACTGCACAGTGGGTTTACTCCTTCCCAAAGCCTTTAAAAGTACACTTCTATCTTAATTTAAAATCTAAATTCACTTTTCTGAAAGTCATTAAAATGTGATCTTCTATGTTGTCAGTGGATTCATCTTTCAAATTTGTGTTTCATTATTATAAAAAATTCACTTCCCCTGTTACCAAAAAAAAAAAATTATTAGAAACCTACATCTTTTCCACATGCTCAGACTTCTGCTGCTGCAGTTTCAACTCCTCTGAGCTACTGTTCTGTGACTTTGGGATAGCAATACTCTGAGTGTAATTATTGCATCATTAAAACCTTACCCAAGTCCGAGAGGAGCTCCTTCTCTGTGCCAGGCTTACTTCCAAAGCTTGGGAGCAATACGCTCAAAATTTCAGAACAGCCAGAGGTCTCTTCTCTCTCACGTCAGGCAACATGGAGCCATGCTGGAAATGACACACCAGCCATCTGGTGTGTCACCTTCACCACACCCCTACACCAAGCCAGGAGTTCACTGGTACTAAGGGTGAGACCCCATGTTCTATGGATGTGACAGCCCAGGGGTTCAGACTTCTTTTGTTCATATCGCTCCCCCATGACAGAAACAAATTGTTCTCGGTGAATCTAATCACAACTCTACTTACTAACCTTATTTGAAGCAAATCCCTCTATGTCTTCTAATTGAAACATTAAAACAGCAAACAACCATTATTGCTAAAGACTTCCCAGTGGACTCTAACAAATCCTGTGTATTCTTCCCCTGTGTTGTAATGAATATAATTGTTTTCCTTAAAAGGGGGAATACTGTTATAATAACTGACATAAAGTTTAAAATTACTACTAATGAATCCCTTTTGAGGGGCGTGGCAGAGTTAAGTATAAAGGAACAAGGCATGAGCTCCAAGTCCATTAAAGGTATTTAATAAAGATCTTCCATATCAACAAAAAGTGTGTATCCACTGTATTAATAAGTGTATCACTGTGTTAATAAGCCAGTTGTCTAACTTAGAAGAGATGTTACCACAAGGACTCAAAATGACAGCTAGAGGGACTGGGAATGTAGCTCAGTGGTAGAGTGTCTAGTATATGGCTTGGCCTACATACTAAGGCTGCCTCTAAAACATCCAAACTAAAAAATGAAAATGCCAAGCTGGGCGTGGTGGCACACGCCCTTAATCCCAGTACTCCGGAGACAGAGGTAGAGGATTGTCATGAGGTCGAGGCCACCCTGAGACTACATAGTGAATTCCAGGTCAGCCTGAACTAGAGTGAGACCCTACCTTGAACCTGCCCCCCCCCTCCAAAAATCTAATCACAACTCTACTTACTAACCTTATTTGAAGCAAATCCCTCTATGTCTTCTGATGAAAATGCCAGCTAGGCTTGTCCTCACACAGTGTTCTCAGAGGGCAACTTTCTCTGTTTTCAATTTTGCCTCTAGTTATGGGCCTGCATAGTAAAAGTATGGATTTCTTAAAGGTGAGTAAAAGCATAGAATACACTCCACAGGGCAGGAGCAGACAAACAAATGCTTGGCTCAAGAGTCAACGGTTCTTCTCTGGGGTTCTTTTAGGAGTTGAGGGAGATGGAGGAGTCAATCCCCAAAGGCAGAAATGGGATGGATCCTGGGCCTGCTTGGCAGATAGGCTGCTGTTGTAGAGCTTTGGGCAATGTGTGCATACATGGGCTGTACGTCTCATGATTTTAAGTACATATACACACCATCATGAGTGCACAAGTGACGGGAACGAGATGGTTTTCCTGACCAGCTAGCTCAGGGACAGGTTAGTCCTTGCTATGTGTGTACACACCACCAGCCAAAGGTGCTGTTGTTATTTCTCCTGCTACTAGGATATGCCTGAACACAATTTACCCACAGGAGGGCACTGCCCTACTGGGAAAGAGCCAGATAGGTTGCCTCATGCATGCCTGCCTGTCTCTATCTCTGAGTCCAAACTATCAATTCCCCCTTTCCATCCCTCAATTCCAAATGCTTTCCTCTAAGTGTTCATTGTCTCAGGAAATGCCACCATCAAGCCAGTTACTCAAGTCTAAACCCTGGGAGTCACCTGTAATTCTTCCTCAGCAGCTCCTTTCACATGTGAACAATCACAAAATCCTGTTCCACCTCCTAAATATCTGCCAGACACACAAGGATGTGCAGTGACAAGTACTGTCATATATGCACACAGTCTAACAGCTCCCTAACTGCCCTACGTGTTCTTGCTCTGCCCCCCACCAGCCTATCCAAATCCAGTCAGGTCCATCCATAGCTCTAAACCCTCCACAGGCTTCACACAGGGGGTCTCAGAGCAAGTGCTGGGACTGACTTCATCAGTGTCCTGTAGAGCAAACTTCAGACGCTGCCTCTTGAGCTATACTGAAAAAAAGCTCAATGACCCAAGACAGTGCATTTTTAGTCTTTCCCCAAGGCTTACAGCCCCTCCGTGATCTGACCTAGGATGCCTCACAGTGCTGGCTCAGGCTGCACGCTGGGCTTTGCTGCGAGCTGCACTCAGGAGACCAGTCACCACTGGCTGTGTCGCGTGTCGAACGCCTCCTTTACCGGCTGAGCTCCAGGAGGGACTCAGCATGTCCGTCCTGGTTACCGTTTATCCTCAGTGCCCTGGACAGTGCAAAGGGTGTTTTCGTTTGATGTCTACACTTCATGCTCTCATTTTGGCCCTTCCATCCTCTCTTGAAATCATCCCAATCGGGCTTTTGTCCACACTCATCCATGAAAACTGTAACCACCAGCCACCAGTCACTGCTGGATGATAGCTCAATCAATGCTAGCTGTAAGTTTTACTTGATGTATTTGACAGCACCATTTAATTCAATTAGTAACAACAGATTGGTTTCCGACACCACACTCCTCTGGTTTCCTTCCACTTTAGAGACATATCCCTTTTCAGTTGCTTTGCTGGCTTCTGTCACCTCCTCTCCCTCTTCCAACCTGCTCCCACCTCACTGTCATATGAACACCAGAGTGGCCCTGGGCACAGTCTTTGCATCTCCTCTGTAACCACAATCATTCCTCTGGTGACCACATCCAGTCTCATATTTCAGTTGTCACATATGTGTGACTCCCAGATTTAATTCCCAGCTCTGATTTCTCTCCTAAAATCCAAAACTGTATGTCCAGCCACCCATGCATCCCTCCTTAGGTGGTGCTAAATTGGATGCTGAATATCCTACCCCCAAAGTGTTTAGGGCTGGCCTTAGAGTGGGCTAGAAACTTAAAAGGTGAATGGCTCATGCCTGTAACACCAGCACTCAGGAGACTGAGTTTGAAGCCAGTCTAAACTATATAATGAGTTCCCAGACAGTCTGGGCTACAGAGTCTGCCTCAAAACAAAACAAACAAACAAAAAGTCAGAGCTTAGTGGGATTTAGCAGAATGCCTTTAAGTCATTACAGGCATGCCCTAAGAAAGATTATGGGACCCCAATCTTGGTTTCTCCCCCCACCCCCGCCCCATGCGCTTTCATTTCCTAGCCATGAATTGAGCAGTTTTGATCCACTGTACATTCCCAACATGGCAAGCTGCCTTGACACAGGCTTAAACCATGGCACTACTCCTCATCATAGGATGGGAGCTCTAAAACTATGAGCCAAAATGAAGCTTTTCTCTTTATAATTACCTCAGGCTTTTATCACAGTGACGGAAAGCTGAGAAACAGAAATGACACATAGGCAACCAAACCAAATTGCAAAAACAAACTGATTGTTTTCTCCCTGACCACCATCTCATGTATTTTTCTATATTCCATAAAGGATGGCTCCATTTAATCCAAACCTCTGATCGATCTCCCATTTCTCCTTCCCCCTTTCTCCCGCACACCCCACCCCCTTCTCTCACTGTCATTTAATCCGTGCCTTACTTTCCTCCCCTCCCACCTCACCCATCCCAACAATCTCTTCCATACAAATATAATCCAATAGTCTATCTTGTTAGCCTTAATGTCTACTTCCCAGAACTGCCCTCATTGCAGAGATAAGTAACTGAGCTCTGTGATCCAAGGTCATGGAATTAAGTAGTAACAGGCTGATCACTGCTCTTACCCAGATTTACAGTGGGACATGGAGAGGCACAGGAAGCAGAAATGTGCTAGTTCCCTAATTTGTTTGCTTTGTTTTACTTTTGGTGCTGAGGACCAAGCCCAGGGCCTTGTGCTTGCTAAGAAGCGCTCATCCACTGAGCTCAATCTCCAAGTCCAGAAATGGGGGAAAATGTGTTGTCTTTTGAGGAAAGGCATGTAAACGTAAAGCTGTTTCAGAAAACGGGGGTACAAAGTGTCTAATTGTAAGAAAGTAATGCAATTAGGGAGAAGCCTTGGTCTCTGTGCTGGAGTAGTAAAAGGTGCCTTGAAAGAAAGGGAATTAAGATTACTGCTGAGGGGTTCCCTGCTCTAAAATAAACACCTGGGGAATTGCTTTCTCGGGGTTCACCGACCGAAGAGCCCAGCGCCCAGCACCGCTGTGGAGGAGGGGTCGGGCTACACCTCAAGCTTGGTAGTGTTGTCCACATAGTCCTGTTTTTGCAGCCATGAAAAAATCAAAAGTGACTGGATCACAGAGCCCTACATCAATGTTCCAAGAAGCCAGTGAAGCCAGGCATTGTGTGGCAGGGCTGCGTTTCCTACAATGAAACCCTGAGGGGCCATCTCATGAAATTGCGAAGGTAAACTCGAAGCTACAATAGAGACTCCAGGATGCTAGGGTTGATAGGACCGTGGGGTGTCTGCCAAGAAAAGCTGTGGGTAGGCTGGGGGAGGCTCAACAGAGGTCACATGTACTGCTGGCGGCAGACCTTTAAAGGCAGGGTGGCCCCAGGCTTTAGAATCGGGATGACGCCATCATGAACCCCAGATATAAGACACAGAGCTGGAGGTCTGGTATTTCCCCCTGCTTGGATTCCATCTTGAGTTGGTTCAGTCTTTCCTCACTATACCCCTATCCCTCCCTTTTGAAATGGGAAGAATATTGGGGAAGAAAATGAAGTAGAATGGGTGGAAGGAGGACTAACCAAAGCTAACAATGTTATGAAAAATCCACAGGGAAACACACTTCTTTGTTAACTAATTTAAAATATAATTAACAACAAAAAAAAGAGAGCTCCAGTTTGGTCAGTAACTCCCTATGGGGGCAGATATTGTTACTCTAAGAAGCCGTAGGTTTTCACACAAAAATTCCACTGCCAGAGGTAGATAGCCACAATGAGTTGTTGGGCAGGTAGGTGCAAAGGGCCCCCAAACAATACAGATTGTTGCCAAAGCTCTTGGTTAAACACTAGAACTCGAAGGTAAGGATGATAACACTCTATTGCTAAACACACCATAAACATCACTCATAAGACACTGAAAACTCAAGCTGGAAAAATGCTGGAAGCCTCCTCCTTCCTGGCTGCTGTCACAGTGCTGGAAATTGCTAGGCAGCCCACTGAGGGAGAAAAGTCATAACAAGCTCACCTATCCAACTATGGATCTACCCTGTATGCTATAATCCAACTAGCCAGGCAAGAGGTGCCCACCAGTACAATAGTGGCATGTCTACTATTGAGGTAACCAAATGCTCTGTGAGACCCATTCCCTGAGAAGAAAGTCATCCCCAGCACTGGAAACTGAGTCTAAAACCTACGACTAAGAAGATCATGGATCCTGGGGGAGGTGTGGGGAGATCACTTGACTAAAACAGTATGTTGTACCTATCAAGTAACACTCTAATTTTTATGTTTATGTCCATAGATTGGTCCTGCTCTCACCTCTGATCAGAGACCCCACAGTATCCATCATTACTCCACAAGACTGCCACAGTATTGAGCTCATCAGCATTTCAACATGGGTGATGGAGGTGGGTAAAACTGAATGTTTAAAGACATCAAAACAGAAGAGGGACTAGTTGTATACAAGATCAGTGGAAGGGAGGAGGAGAAAGGGAGCCAAAAGAAAGTATTGGGAAAGAAGTATGATCAAAACACATTATATTCAAGTATGAAAATTATCAGTAAAAAGTGATGTGTTTGGGTATTGTGGTAGTTTAAACAGAAGCCCCCCAGTAAATTCAATTTATTAAAACTTCTTGAATTTCTAGCCAACTGTCTGGAGGAGGTGCCACTGGGCAGATTTTAGGGTCTAGCCCCTAAGGTATGATGGTGGATTTGCAATTCCATTCTATCTAAAGCTATGCAAAGTGCCTGGGGTTCCTGAACTGTGTTTGTTTGTGGTGTGGCTTTTTTCTCTCTGTGTTTGGTCCTGTAAGAGCAGGCCAGCTTCTTCTGCCATATGGAACTTACCTGGATCTGTAAGCTTCAGTAAATATCCCTTCCTCCATAACTGTCCCTGGTCTGGAGGTCCATCTCAGCGACCTGAAGCTGTCTGCTACAGGTGTCAAGTTGACTGGATTTGGAATTACCTGGGAGAGTAACGTGGTGAGTATCCAAAGTGTTCAATGGAGGGAAGACCTACCAGGAATTGGATGGTACACACTGTTTGCTAGGGCTCTAGACTGACTAAAAATGGAAAAAGGAAGAAGCCAGCTGAGCATCAGCATTTATCTTTTTCTGCTTCCTGACTGTGGCCACAATGGGAGCAGCTGTCTCATGCTCCCATTGCCATGCCTTCCCCACTGGGAAAGACGACCTCCCTTTCTAAAGAGTCAGTCGAAATAAACTCTTCTTCCCTCGAGTTGCTCCTGCCAGGTGTTTTCTCACAGCAACTAGGAAAATACCCAATACATCCTCCTCCTAACATACAGCCCCCTGCTGCTCTCATGTCACACGTCGTCCACAATCCTCTTCCTTCCCTCCTCTCCTCTGCTGTCACATCTCTTCTTCTTGTCTCTGGTTCTCTTTCCACTTTAAGAATGCTCTCCTTGGAATCATCTCATTTCCTTAGAAGTACGTGCTCAACCATGTTTATTGCTGCTCAATTTATAATGGCTGGGAAATGGAACCAGCCTAGATGTCCCTCAACTGATGAGTGGATAATGAAGATGTGGCACATTTATACAATGGAGTTCTACTCAGCGGTAAAGAAAAATGAAGTTATGAAATTTGCAGAAAAATGGATGGACCTGGAAAGGATTATACTAAGTCAGGTAACCGAGGCCCAGAAAGCCAAGCGCCACATGTTCTCTCTCATATGTGGATCCTAGCTACAGATGACTGGGCTTCTGTGTGAGAATGAAAATACTTAGTAGCAGAGGGCAGTAAGTTAAAAAGGAGACATAAAGGGAAGAGAAAGGAAGGAAGGAGGGTACTTAATAGGTTGATATTGTATATATGTAAGTACAATGATTGTGATGGGGAGGTAATATGATGGAGAATGGAATTTCAAAGTGGAAAGTGGGGGTGGGGAGGGAGGGAATTACCATGGGATATTTTTTTATAATCATGGAAAATGCTAATAAAAATTAAAAAAAAAAAACATAAAGAATACTCTCCTTGGGCTGGAGAGAGGGCTCAGTGGTTAAAGGTGCTTTCTTTCAATGCCTAATAACCTAGGTTTGATTCCCCAGTACCGATGTAAAGCCAGATACACATGGTGCATGTGTCTGGAGTTAACAGTGGCAGGACGCCCTAGTGTGTCCATTCTCTCTCTCTCTCAAGTAAATAAATAAATGAAAAAAAATTAAGGATGCTCTTCTTTTGGATTGGCATATGTGCATGTGCGCATGTATGCTTATATGCATGTGGACGCACATGAATGTGGTACAGGTTCACATGTGTGTGAGTGCGCACGCATGTGGAGGCTAGAGGTCAACGTTGGATGCTTTCCTCAATCACTCCCCACCGCAGTTTTTTGTTGTTGTTTTTGCAACACAGTATTTGAACCCAAAGCTCAATAATTCATCCAGACCAAGAATCTAGCAAGCCCTCAGGATTCTCCTGTCTCCTCCTATCCAGCCCTGGAATCACATGCACATGCTGTCACATATAGCATTTACATGGGACTGGGGACCCAAACATAGCCATGTGTGTGTGGCAAGCGCTTCACCAACCAAACCAGCTCTTCAGCCAAAGAATGCTCTTGATAAAGATAAAAATAAACAGATTCTAGCAGTTTCTTCCAAGCCAGTAAAATGTGAAGAGCCACAGCTTTGCTAGAGAGGACCATCATACACAACCCTTTGGTTAGTGTAGTGCCAACAGCGTCCTGCTGGAAGTATCCAATTAATTGAGCTAAAGGGCCAAAGTAAGGGGCTGGGCAAACAGCTCATGACCAAAGTCTAACCTGCAGTGCCCACGTGAAATACTGGGTATGACAGCAGCACATCTATAATTCCAGTGCTGAGGAGGTAGAGACGGGACGGTTCCTGGAGCTCATGGCTAGCCAGTCTAGCCTAAGGTAAGCTTCAGATCAACGAGAGACCCTGTCTCAAAAAGATGTGGATGGGACTGGAGAGATTGCTTAGTGGTTAAGGTACTTGACAGAAAAGCTAAGGACCCAGGTTCAATTCCCCCAGGACCCACGTAAGCCAGAGGCATAAGGTGGCATTTGTGTCTGGAGTTTGTTTGCAAGGCTGGAGGACCTAGTATGCCATTTCTCTATCTGCTTCTCTCATGCTCTCTCTCTCTCTCTCTCTCTCTCTCTCTGAAAATGAATAAATATTTTTTTAAAGACATGGGGCTAGAGGGATGGCTTAGCAGTTAAGGCACTTACCTGCAAAACCAAAGGACCCACGTTCAATTCCCCAGGACCCACATAAGCCAGATATACAAGGTGGCACATGCTTCTGGAGTTCATTTGCAGTGGCTGGAGGCCCTGGCGTGCCCATTCTCTCCTTCCCACACTATCTCTCAAATAAATAAATCAATTAATTAAAAAAAAACTAGTTTCTTAAAAAAATATGCCGTGGATGGCATTCCTGAGGATAACACCAGTGTCGTCCTCTATCTTCTACACCCGTGCACACACACGTTTACACACAGATATGAAAACACACCACACACACAGAACCAACGCGAGAAGCTGGGTATGTGGACTTATTCCTGTAGCTCCAGCACTCAGGAAGCCAAGGCAGGAGAATAACTGTATCAGGCTACCTTGGGCTACAAAGTGAAAACCTGGCTTCGAACAAGCAGAAAAGAACCAAAAGTAAGGCTGAGACCAAAAAGTGGGAGTTTTCCCTTGTTTTGACAAAGCAGAAAGACAAGGTATGCTGCTGCTACTGTTTAGGGTGGGGAGTATCATTTGTTTTGGGTGTTTTAAAAATATTTTTTGTTTATTTATTTATTTGAGAGTGATAGACACAGAGAGAAAGAGAGATAGAGGGAGAGAGAGCGAATGGGCGCGCCAGGGCTTCCAGCCTCTGCAAACGAACTCCAGACACGTGCGCCCCCTTGTGCATCTGGCTAACGTGGGACCTGGGGGACCGAGCCTCGAACCGGGGTCCTTAGGTTTCACAGGCAAGTGCTTAACCGCTAAGCCATCTCTCCAGCCGTTTTGTTTTTTTTTTTTAATTTGTTTCATTTTGGGTTTTTATGCTTTTGTTCTATTGTCTCTGTGGCTGAGAACATTTTTCCTCAAAAGTATCATGCTCAAATGACTTAGAAAAGATGTCATAGAGACGGGTCACTATATGAAGCACTTACCAAGGCAGCACTGCTCACTAACAAGTTTGGAGAAGGAAAGCTGAGGCTCAAGACCAAGAAACGGGGGTTTAATAGCAGCAGCAGCTCTGAGCCCAGGCTTTCGTCTTTCTCCATCATATTCAAGCCAGATCAGAACCCAGGGCTGTTCAGTGCATTCTGCTTTCATTTATACTTAATTATTAATTTGCAATGTGTTATGGTCCAAATCATGAGTTTACTTTTGACTAATAAAATCAATTTTGAAAAATGCTCCCTTGACATTCACAAGATCTATGGTCTCTAAATGAAGGGGCATGAGTAATTGCACTCAGATCCTTGGGAGAGTCCTGCACAGTCTAAAACACTACTAGTTTTTCTAACAAACGGTGTTGGAACAATTGAATATCCATATCCCCATAGTAAACTTAATTTGTTCTCATATCATACACAAAAATTAATTCAAAATGAACCACAGACTGGAGCAAAACGTACAACTGTAGAGAGCCTCTAGAGGAGAACAAGGAATAAAATCTTTATGCTCTTGGCTAAGCAAAGATTAATAATATATAACACTAAAAGCAGGGTCCATAGGAGAGAAAAAAAAATGCTGTTCATGGGACTGGGGAGGGTTTGCTTCACAAGCATGCGGACCTGAGTTCAGATCCTCAGAACCAACATAAGAAGGTTGGGTGTGGTGGCACATACTTGTAATCCCTTGTCATCTCAGTGCTGGGAAGGTAGAGACTGGTGGATCCCCTAGATCACTTTTGGCCACTCTAGACTGATTGTGAGTTCCAGGCTAATGAGAGATCCTATCTCAAAAAAAGATTGCTGGGGCTGGAGAGATTGCTTAGTGGTTAAGGTGCTTGCCTGAGAAGCTTAAGGACCCAAGTTCAATTCTCCAGGTCCCATGTAAGCCAGATGCACATGGTGGCGCATGTGTCTGGAGTTCATTTGTGGTGGCTAGAAGCCCTGGAGCACCCATTTTCTCTCTCTCTCTCTCTCTCTCTCTCTCTCTCTCTCTCTCTGTCTCTCTCTAATAAGTAAATTTTAAAAGAAAAGATTGCTGGACCTGGAGAGATGGCTTAATGGTTAAGGCACTTGCCTGCAAAGCCTTAATGACTCGGGTTCAGTACTCCAGTACCCAGGTAAAGCCAGATGCACAAAGTGGCACACACATCTGGAATTTGTTTACAGTAGCTAGCAGCCCTTGGCACACCCATTCTCTCTGTGTCTTTTCTATCTCTCTCTCTGCTTGCAAATAAATAAAAAAAAAATTTAAAAAAGACTGGTGGCACTTGAGAGGAGCTTCACCTGTACCTGTACATGCATGGGTGCCCCCACACATAAACACACACACATAAAAACAAGTGATTAAGGGGATAGAGAAATGGCTTAGCGGTTAAGGCATTTGCCGGCAAACCCAAAGGGCCCAGGTTTGATTCACCAGGACCCACATAAGCCAGATGCATAAGGTGGCGCAGGTATCGGGAGTTCACTTTGCAACAGCTGGAGGCCCTGGTGTGAGCATTCTTTCTCTCTCTCTCAATCTTTCTCAAGTAAATAAATAAAAACAAATATGTTAAAAATAAGTGACTAATTTAAAATTTGATCTTTATGATAATTAAATTCTCTTTTTAAAGCACTATTAGTAGAATAAAAATGTAAGCAGGACTTGGAGAAAATACCTGTCAGTCATGAATCCAGAATATAACAGAAATTCTCAAATGCAGTAAGAGGATTACAGAGATGGCTCGGTGGGCTCAAAAAGACATGAGTTCAAATCCCCCAGAACCCACATAAAGGCGGACACTGTAGTGAGCAGCTGAGATCCCAGCGTGACGACAGTGAGGAGGGAGGCAGAGACAGGAGACTCTATGGAAGCTCATGGGCCAGACAGCCTGGGGTTCACAGTGGAGAACAAGAGAGACCACTTCAAACAAGGTGGACGGTGACCACCCACACCCAGGACCATCCCCTGAGCTCCACATGCACGATGTAACACGTACACACCCATAGCTATGCACACTTCGTACATACACACATAGAAAAACATTGAAACTTCAATAGTGGCTCAGTCACAATTCTCAGATTTTGTTCAAGCATCATGTCTACATATTACACTGAAGGTTCTTTTATGTGGGATTGAGATCAGTAGACTTTCAATACAGCAGATTACTCCCTGCAATCTGGGTGAGCCGCACCAGGATGCTGAAGACCTCCAATGTGTGAGTCCCCCAAGGAAGAAGAAAATAACCTTTGTACCAGCTCCTGACTCAGCCAGACCACCCTTTCATCCTGCAGATTTTAGACTTGCCAACCTCTACAGTCACATGAACCAATTCCTTAAAATCAGTCTCTCCTTCCCCCCTTTGCCCCTCCCTCCAATTGATTCTCTGTCTGGAGAACCCAGGATAATACAGAACTCGTGTGAGTGTGTCTCATGTGGCATCCCATTAACACTCAGTGGCCAGGAGAGTGTTGGGTTTCCTGCTCCATCATTCCTCTACCTGTTATTGAGCAGAAGTCTCTTACTGATCCCAGAGCTTGTCTTTATCTTATTTATTTATTTATTTATTGTGAGTGTTGAGAGGCCCAAACACAAGCAGTCTCTTGGACCTCATGCTTACACTGTAAGTTTTAATGTTTTTTTTTAAAAAAAAATATATATATATATATATTGTTTTTATTTTATTTATTTATTTGAGAGTGACAGACAAAGAACGAGGCAGAGAGAGAGAGAGAGAGAGAATGGGCGCGCCAGGGCTTCCAGCCACTGCAGACGAATTCCAGATGCATGCGCCCCCTTGTGCATCTGGCTAACGTGGGTCCTGGGGAATCAAGCCTCGAACCGGGGTCCTTAGGCTTCACAGGCAAGCGCTTAACTGCTAAGCCATCTCTCCAGCCCCAGTTTTAATGTTTTTTAATGTTTGGACATCTCTCCAGCTCTACAACCCAAGTTTTTTGGAGGGAGGGCTTCAAGGTAGGGTCTCACTCTAGCCCAGGCTGACCTAGAATTCACTGTGTAGTCTCAGGGTGGCCTTGAGCTCACAGTGATCCTACCTCTGCCCCCCGAGTGCTGGGATTAAAGGCATAT